>NC_134465.1:79119233-79428579 GCF_047948215.1 Lycorma delicatula
ATATATATATATATATATATATATATTTTTTTTATATTTATATAAAAGTGTAATTATAAACTATGTATATATCTGTAGAGATGGTAGGTTTGCTGTTCCATGGTAACAAAAAGTGAATTACTCCCGATCCAGGAATGCTGTTGGGAAAATCTTGAGTATAACAGCAATTTAAAATAAAAAATTAGCTGTTGAATAAAAAGCTATAAATAAAGAATATAATCCAGTACGTAAATGTATTTATAAGTAATTATCAAAATCTGTATAGAATAAAATAATTAATAATTATTAAGGCTTTAACGAATAATGGGATATTTAAGCATTCTAGTTAATTTACTAAGAAGTAATGAAGGTAATTATTTACCATTTTTATTAAAGAAAAAACTAACCGGAAGAGTAATAATATTTCTGTAAAAGAGGATGTCGTATATCGTTCAATTTAATTGTAAACGAGTCCGTCGGAAGATCTTGTAAATCGTTAGGTAATTTATTATAAATAAAAATTTAAGCGTAATAAGGTGCTTTCTTATAAAGTATTACACTATCATGGTTTCCACGAGCACGTATAGTCAGGAAATATAAACGTAGGAAAAGTCAGGAATTTTTAGAAAAAAAATATCAGGAAAAATTGCAAAAAAATTTCAGAGAATGCATTTTCAGTGGTCGCTTTTCCATTAACTTTTATTATGATGTTTGGTCATCACTACTTTCAGCTAAATCTAGAGTTTAAACAATTTTATTATAAATTGACCGATTCGCCATATACGTTTTCAGATTTTAAAAACAAATATCCCTTGTACGTGAATTGTTCACGACAGGATGAATCGATAAAAATGGACATTAATGATTTGAAAATTAATATTTTAAGTTGAAGAGAATTTTAAACCAAATACAATCGCGTAATATATGAAAATGTAGGGGCTTACTCGCCGTTAACCGGCAAAGTAATTAAACAACCTTAATAAGTAGACATTTTAATTTTTGCTTTCGCTGAAAGCAATGATGTCCGATTTAAAAAAAATAATAATTTCAAAGTGATTAAAACTGTTAACTGAACATTTTTTAATTCATTTAGGCACCGATTTCAAAAATTTATGTGAAGAGGGCGTAACTCATGAACGTCTGGGCGTGGGTGGATGAAACTAGTGCCAATCGATTCAAAAATTTCGAAAGTACCCTTTCGGCTAAGCCTTTCAAAAACGCGTTAGAATTGGTCTAGGACGCACCGTTTTCGAGTTACGCCCTTTTTTAAATGTTTAGATTTTTGTAGTAAACAGTCGCTTTGATGGTTAGAATTTAACTAGTAAGTGACGGTTGATGTCGTGAAAAGAGACCTGAGGGAATCTACCAATCAGCGCCCGTGAATAGAAACCTCAACTCCGGCTGTAAAGTGGTGGGGAGGGTGATTACAGCCGGAGTTGTGGTTTCTATACTACTTATACGTATGTAAAGAGATCTCATACGAGTATTATTATTATTTTTTATATATGTTAGAATAATAATGAGAAAATATTTTTCAAGTGAATGTTAATAACGTTTGTTTTCTGTACGTAATAAGGTGGTCTGTTGTAGTTTTCTTATCTGTATTACTTTTAGCCCATTGTGATTTTTAGTTTACCTTTAATCATCCTTGCCTTTTAATCATCCAAATATTTTTTGTTAAATCGAAATGTGAGTTTGTTAGCATTTTTATGCAAAAATAGTTATTAAATATTGTTTTTTGTTTACTTTGCAAAATAATGTAGGCTAGTTTTTGTGAAAAATGTTTAAGCAATCTTAGGTGCCAATAAAAAACCCAGTTATTTTTAAAAAATTGCTTTAGTTAGTTTTTATTTATCTGTGTTACTTTTAGTTATCATGATGTTCATTTTTATGCAAGAAACTTATTAAGTATTATTGGTTTTTTGTACTTTGCAATGTAATTTACTGAAACAATTTATCACAAAAAATAGCCTAATTTTAATGTATTTTGTAAAAGTTATTAAAAAAAAATAAACTTTAAAATGAATATAATAATTAAAAAAAGGCGTGAATTCGGCAACTATGAGGATGGTGGAGGTTGAAAAAAATAAAATAAGTATATATTCTGCAGAGCAGTCGGCAGTAGCGTAACAGTATGACAGTCGAAATAGTTTTACTGAATTGGTCAGTAAAACCGAATTTAAAATTCGGTGGAGCCCTGACTATATAACCTGAAGATCTAATACACCAAACGTTTAATATTTTTTTTCTAATAAATGATTTTTTTGTATCAAATGTTGTACATTCGTAAATAGAATGTATAGAAATGACAGAATTTTTTATTTACAAAAATAGATGTTGATGAATCATATTACCGGCATCAAATAAATCTGACTGCCCAGTAATATTATATTCTGAAAATGTTTTTACCTTTTTGAAGTAGCTGGCATATATTATACGTTTTTATTGGAATGTAATCTACTTAGGCGTAACAAATATACGGTGAGTTAAAAATCAGTTTCTCCTGAAAGTAGATTTAAATTCTATAACATTCTACAACAGGTAATAAATTTTTGTTTTTCAATTGATAGTAATCGGCCGAAATAATTTGTTTGATTCGTTTTTCTATCTGTTTTCGGAATAGTGGCTTTTAATTACAAAGAACCAGTAAATAATCTTCAATGGCTATCGCAGAAGAATAATGAGGATAGTGTAGCCGTCTTCGAAAAATTCTGTGTGAGATTAGGAAAGCTCGCATAGAATTTTCTGTTTTAAGAATTAGGAAATTCTCCATTATCGACTCGTTGACGTTTGCATAAGCCGAACATAAAAAATGGAAATACTGGAAGAGTTACTGATGATCCACCATCGAGTACTTGTTGCGGGACATTAGTAAAGACTTTTTAAAAAAACACCGACTAGAAAGGCTTCGGTTACGTTGGAAATATCCAGAAAAAGTCAAAAATCATTTCAAACGAACCGAATCTTAATTTTTATCGGTAAAAATTATTCCGCGTGTTTTGTGAAGATGATTTTGACTCGAGGATGGAATTTTTCGAAGAGTTTTGTATTAGTTGCGGTGCAGGTCGTGTCAGTAGCTCAGTGGATACGGTCCGATGAAACGTTCTTCAAACGTTGTGGCAGTACATCTACCATAGTCCATTGTCCAATTGGGCTTTTCACGTCTACAAA
The DNA here is from genome assembly GCF_047948215.1 of Lycorma delicatula. Lineage (NCBI taxonomy): Eukaryota > Metazoa > Arthropoda > Insecta > Hemiptera > Fulgoridae > Lycorma > Lycorma delicatula. The sequence goes on from NC_134465.1 coordinate 79,122,384, forward strand.
CGACCTGTCTGGTGCGAAAAGTTTTACCTCAATGCTGTTAGCCATGGAAGACCTTGAGGATACATTGATTCTAGAATTATCTGACTCCTCATCCTTTCTTATCTTTATCACTCGGCTTCCAGTGGATACTGTTACTGTTGTCATCTGAAAAAACATGCCTCCTTTATTCTTCCCCACATCTAAACGGTAACTTATAGGCGCGTTTATTAACACCGTTAGAGGTATCCGCATCAATTTTAAAACGAAAGAATGCTTCACACTCAATCAAAGTTATTCGAGTGCTCCGTTGTCACCTTTAGGTATGCACACTGTTATTACAAACTAAAAGGGTGTTTCAGTAATACCGCCAGGTATCCGCACCCTTATTAAAAACTTAGAGTGCTTCGTTAACACCGCTAGGTATCCACACTCAAGGATTTCCTTCTCCTTACTACAATAGTAGTTGAAAAACTTGTATTACTAGAAAATGTACTATTAGTAGTAGTAATGTATTCACTCTTTAACTGCTATTGGCACAACGCATGCCGTCTATGAAAAACCAAGCCCGTTATATACTAATTTTACCGCCTCGTTACTACCACACCACTTCCGAACTTTAGCATAGAAATTTGACCTTTGACCCCGACCTTGGCCGTGACCTTGACCTTGTCCCAGGTTTCCCCATTTTTCCTACTGTCGACCTGAGTCTGTTCAAGCCTACATATTAACCGATGTATTTATTCTATATTGCACTACTTCTGCGGCTAAGAAAAGCCTGGCAAACCAGTAGCGGCGATTGCAGTTGCTAATTGTACACGTACGACCAGATTCGACACTAGCATGAAAACTGTTGTGAGAAAAATAATTTCGTTTTTAAATATCTATTTATTATTCAAGCATAAGGAAGATAACAAGTTTGATCTTTATTCGAATCCTGGACTTTTATAATGAAATAAGCTTTCGTTTAAATAATTAAAATATATTTCGAGGTTGTATCATCCATTTTGATAGTTTATTAAACTTTTGTAACTTTTCAACGTAGGTATATAATTTTATTTAAAAATTATTTTTCTCTAAACGAGGTGCAGCGAGAAGGAGTAATTCTCCATATCAGTTAAAGGTAGTGTAAATGATATGATTTTTATGGAAATAACCAGTAAAATCGCAGTTTTACATTTTTTAAACCTAAGATTTAATTAATGATATCTTTGTTACGACTGAACTCTAGTGAAATTTTACAACGTTTAAAGGTTTAGTAAAGCCATTAGATATATCTTTTTAAAAAATAAATAAAAAAGAACAAATTAAAAAAAAAGGTCGTAACGGAAAAATATTCGGTTTCATCAATAAAAGAGGGCTCTAATTTTAGCTCTGCGGTAATGCCGGGAAAGTAAAAGGCCATTATTGACAGATTTATTTTAAAAAAAAGTTTTTATATGTTGTAGAAAATTACTAGATTTAACATAAAATGTAAATTAAAAAAAAGAAAAAAATTAAAAATATACAAATATGTATGTCACTGATAACGAGAAAGTTTTACTTCGGGAGGTAGAAAGTCATGAACCATTAATGAGCACACCCCAATTTTGGGAACATTGATTTTCCGAATTGGAATTGATGTGTGTGTGTATACGCGTGCGCGTGCCGATCTATTTTAATAATTTTATGTGATTGTGATTCTATACTTAATCATTTATTATGCCGGTTATATTGTATTATAGTCACTCTGTATCTCTTCCGATGAGTTTTTTTGATTAATTATTCGCTTCATAAATACGATAAAAAACGAATGCGGCCTTTTTCAGTTCATCATTGTATTCTCTGTAAGTTAATTGCGAAAACGACGTAACCTTTCTCAAGAATTAACAAGAACTATACTTACGTAGAGAAAGTTATAGGATCTATTTGAAGCTGTTAGTCCCGTAAATAAGTCACGCCCGTCTTCATGCAAGCTATATTCAATCTTAAAGACGATACCTTAATTCTTTTCACCTCGGGGATTGATTGTATGACATCATTACCGTTATGATAACGGTAATTCTAACTACAATTCTAACTAGTGTGAAAACAATTCTAACTAGTGTGTAGCCTCTTATACCTCTCTAGTTTACATTAATGTCACACACTCTAAGAAAGTCCGGTTTAATAGTATAAAGCAGAAGATCATCTTTTATGGAATTATGCTTTAACTCAATTTCTGTAAAAGTTTCCCTATATTTTTATTATTGTTTTTTATGTAAGCCGAGTTTATGCATGTCTGATATATCCTCCCGTCCAACCAAAAATAATCTGATGCGGACACCACATGACTTTCTTGTACGCCTATTAAATTACATTACGCATTTTATGCTGCACTTCATTTAACCTTATTTCATTTGAAAGTGAAATACCATCCCTCAATTCTTGAATAAAGTGGACAGTTACGCAATATCTAAAATATTAGTTTATTTGTACAATTATTAATTCAACAATCTTATTTGAAATATTAGAGTAGAGTAAAAGTCTCTTTATTACTCTTTAAATAAATGTAATGTTAATGTAATATTTATCTAATACTATGCTTTTTAAATTATTATCATGTAACCATCAACAAAATTAAAACAAAAACGAATAAAAAAAAAGAGATGAAGTCTGATTCGAACCGATGTGACTTCCCTTTATAAAATCTAAATGTTTCATTAATTAAAATTTCATTTGACTATAACTGTGAACCGATAAAAGTAAGTACCACTTATGATACATTTTTGAAAAGCTGTCAATGAGGGCTTACTACTGCAGTTAACAAAAAGTCCAAAGTTCAATTTTTTTGGAATTTTTTTTTTTGTTTTGTTGAACAATTTTGGACAATTCGATTGCAATCAAAAGGGGAGGTGCGCAACTAGATGTTACAACAGACCTAAATCGAAAATATCAACATCCTACGGCTAATCGTTTTTGAGTTATGCTAGATATGTACGTACGTACGAACATGCATACATACGTATGAAAGACGTCACGCCGAAACTGGTCAAAATGGATTCATAAATGGTCAAAATGGATATTTCCGTTGGAATCTGAAAACTGAAATTTTTCGCGCTCACTATACTTCCTTTACTTTGTACAAGAAAGTAAAATCAAAATAAGTACGTTGTATAAACTACCCTAATCAATGTTATTTTCTCCATTATCCTTCACCCAGTTTTCGATGTTTTTAAATCAACTATTTTCAAATTATCAACTTTTTTTTCGAGAAATAGCTACTGTTGTCTCAAAGCTGTATATATATATATTTTTTTTTTTTTTTTAATTTTTATTTTTTTATTTGGCCGCTATGGACCGCGTTACAACTTTTTTTCGGCCTTATTCCGTTTTCTTTTTTTCCAGCATTCATTCATTTATTTGCTTTCGGTCATTTCTTTCTGTTTACTAATCGTTGGATTTTAATTCGTGGTATTTTTTTATTTTTGCAAGGAGACCTAAGTTTTTCAGAAAAATTTCCATGAATTGGATTTTCTGTTCAAATATCTATTTTTGTCTTGTTTCTTTGAATCAAGTTAATTCAGTTTTCCGTTAAAAAAAAAAAATATATATATATATATATATATATATATTTTGTTCTTAAAACAGAGATACTTTCCTTATCATCGAATCGGAATTTTTTCCCCGTGTATTTCGTAATTATTTTTTATTCTTAGGTTTCGTTTTCTTTTTTGGATCCAAAAATTTTTATTTTTATTTTTTTCTATTTCATTAAAGGAATTTAATCCTTTAATTTCTTTATTTCATAAACGAATTTTTTGTTTTAGATCCCTTTAATTGTTCAGTATGATTTTTCCCTTTTCCTCAATCTTTCTTGGATCGTCGTTTATTTAATCTTCTTTCCCGTAAAAAAGGACGGTGCTTGGATTTGTTTGTTTGTCTAAAATTATATTTGTGTTTTGGGAATAAAAAAGGAAAAATTGGGGTTAGAGGTACGTTAAAAAATTATAACTCAAGAAACAGCTAAATATGTTCAGAATTCTAAACCTTTTTGTTGTTAGTACACGAAATTCATGAACGTTATTTAGTTACAGTCGGTAAAAAAATTTAATAAATTCATGTATAAAGAAACGTAAACCACGCAACGTTTTCGCGGCGTGCCGTAGGCCCGGATTTTTCTTAGGCACAGGGCAATTATTGTAGAAATTGCTTTAGTTAGTTTAGTTTTAGTTAATTTTTATTTATCTGTGTTACTTTTAATTACCGTGATGTTCATTTTTATGCGAGAAACTTATTAAAAAAAATTTTTTTTGTACTTTGCAATATAATTTACCGAATCAGTTTATCACAAAAAATAGCTTAATCTTAAAAGTATATCGTAAAATAAAAAAATCGTTAAAAAATCAACTTTTAAAGTGATGGTAAAGGCTGCAAAAAAATAAAATACATATTTATTTTGCAGCGTAACGGCAGTATTATAACATTTTGAGAGTCAGAAACTTTTAACAAAATCGGTCAGGAAATATGTATCTGAAAATTCTGCGGGAACTCTGTACCGTTAAGTTCATCAGCGACTATCAGTGTAATGTAACTGCACCGGAAAACCAGTGGAAGGAGAGATGGACCGGATCAAAAGTGATCTCAAACTCACGTTTGAGCTAACCTAATTTTTATCGTAGCACGGTAACTTCATAGCTATCTATGCGGCAGGAGGAGATTGTCGTCTGAAAACTGCCAGTATTGTGGAGAACGATATACCGCAGAACATACTGTCTTCCCGTGCCCAAGGTAGGGGATCCCGGATTACAGACAGGCGCTTATTAAAAGACCAAGGCCTATCCGCTAGGGGGGGGGGGGGCTGTCAGGAACGGCATGGCCTCGCAAGGGAGTAGAGTCAACTGGCACCCTCAAGGCCCGTGTTATACGGGATAGTGGATCTGGCCTTGAGAGGAAGGGAGTAAAAAAAACACCAAAGAACACCGGTATGCACGATGTAATATTCAAATCCGAGTAAATCGGCTAGTTTTATCAGGATTTGAATCTGCGAACTTTAACTTCGAAATCATCTGATTTATGACGTTTACCGCTAGACTAACTCGGTGGGTTTTTCTGTTTTACAGTTATTATGAATCGAGTTATTAATTAATATTTAAAAATAACCGTCAAAAATGTAATTCGTGTAATATATGTTTTGTTCACATTTTTTTTGGACCCTTTAAAAATTTTTTTATATTTCTATACACACCTATTAAAAAATATGCAAAATAACACGGAGCTTTGTTTTTGATTACTTTTTTAAATTTAATACAGTGTTGTCCACTGTATTAAATTATTTTCAGTTTGTGTGTGTGTGTATTCACAGTACTGTATGTTCGTAAATATAAATGTTCCGTTATTTCAAGTAAGTAATTGATAGAGACTAAAAGAAATAGCACGAAACGATTTTATTGCCATAATCAATCGGTTATGTGTATGGTATAATTATATTTACATATTTACAGTACATGGATCGTATCATACATATCGTACTGATATTTAAGTCTGAAAGTTTGTTACTTAATCAGGCAAAAACTAATGCGCCGGTTTTGATGAATCTTTATTTATTTTCTTTCTTTTACTTTTCCGTCTAGCGTTTCAGCAGAGCTATAACTTTAGAAGGAAAAGTATTGTAATCGGTCCTATTTGGGCATACGCGGTTTTTGCCGTATCTTGACATTTTGACACCTAAGGAGCCCAAAAAACAGGCTGGAGATTTTCCGGATTTTCGTATGTTCGTTGTCGCACTCTTAAATCGCCTTATTTCCCCAGATTTGCTGGACCGATTGCGGTCAAACTTAGTCAGATTACTTTTATATATGGGGCATTGACGCCATTAAATGTTCAACTTAAGAGGTCAAGAACCATCCTAGAACGAAATCATCCATAGTATCTGAAGATTTCGCCTGATTAAGATTTCATTTTTGTTAGGCGCTTTTGTTAACGATTAAAAATAACAATATTGCAAAAAAAGTTTTGCAAAATCGCACCCCAAAAAGCGCACTGAACTAGTAGCTATGTGGATATACTACGTCAATAGTATCCCGTATCACCACAAGTAGCGCTAGTGTAGCACTGACGTGGTAAATTAAGTTTGTGTGTATGAGTGTGTAAGCCGCGTGACAGAAAAGTCCTACAGCTGTATTGTCAGATTTTTTTTTATACGGAAATATAATCGCTAAAAACCTCCAATATCGTAAATTAATTTTTCAAAAAATGAGTTAATCGTTTTGAAAAATGTATCGGTTTGTAAAACTTGTAAATTTCTTTCTTCCCGCGAGTACTACTACATCGATTTAGATGAATTTTTTTTTAATTTTCTTTATTTTTTTATAGATAAACATGTAGGCCACAAAAAAAACCGCAAGCTGAACTTTATGCAGCATCGAGAGCTAACGAAATTGAAGATCATACAAGTCAGCGTCGATGGGCTCAAACTACACGTCATATACGCGTGCGAAGCTCACGAGTAGCCGTCTGTCCTTTTATAAATTATAAAAGGATATTTAATAATTTAAGCACCGTTATTAAATACTTTATCGATTTGAATAGACTATCGTTTAAAATATTTTATTACATTCGTACGTTATGTACGTAATACTACATTATACGTATTTAAGTAATTGTGCTATGTTGCTGTTCGGGATTATAGCGATTTCACCGATGTAATTGCTTAGAATAAATATCCTGTATGTGGTCGTTATTATTATTGTTTTGAGAAATTGGGTGAAAGAAGTGAGAAGGGGAAATCTTCAGGCACAGAGAGAAAAAGACAGAGTGAGCGAGTTATAAGGAAAAAAAATTAATAAAGGTTGTTGTATCTGTTATTCTCTTTGTAATATTTCAGTGAAAATAATAAATTTTCTTATTTGTTGTCTTTTATTAATATGTTTTGAGATTTGATTTATGAGTATTGTAATCAGGATTTTCCCTCTTAATTCTTTTATATTTCGGAAGGGTGTGTGTGTGTGCGCGCGCACTTGTGTGTGTGTGTGTGTGTATTGATTCGATAAACGTTTATTGAACTCGCTTTTGTATTTTTATTTCTAGAGTTCTATCAGGCTTACTTTGCAATAGAAATTTTTTGATTAAGATTTCGTTTTTCCATTTAAAATTATTATTTCAAAGTTTAACAAATTCGTATTCGTTTAACTATTAATCATTTCTTTTTATTAAATCGAGCAAAACAAATGTCACAGATTTTCGTCGTATCTGAAGACCGGTGGAACTTTCGTTTGAGCTTTGTAAATCGCAATAATGATCTTTTTCGAAAAAAACAGAAGCATACAAATGGGAAACTCGTTGAAATTTGTACGCAAGTATCGAAGTATCGGCACTTTCCATAAAATTATCCACGATTAACTTGAATTTCCGCAAAACGTATTCGAGGTCATTTCCGAGATGGTCGATTCAAAATTACAGATACCCGTATTCACATTTGTACGGAACTTAAACACGGCTTTTAATTGAAGGTAAAATTTTTTTAGATCGTATAATAACGCGTGATGAAACTGGGATCCATCATTTTCATCAGGAATCCAAACGTCAGAGCATGGAATTAAACTACGAGTTCGTCCGTTTGGAAAAAATTCAAAACCTACACGTCAGCCGGTAAAGTGATGTTACGTATGTTTTGAAACTATAAAGGGCCAATTTATTGCGATTACTGGAAGAAAACGTACAATAAACAGCAAGTACTATTGTGTAATGCTAGAGAAAATGAAGTGAAATCCGCTATATACGCGCCCTTAAAATATTTTGGGATGTGTTTCATATTCACCCGAAGTCAAGATCTCGCACCATCAAATCAAATTTTTTATTAGGTCCTGTCAAGGAATTGTTACGTGTCCTCGAGTTGGCTACAATGAGCGGGAGAAGAATACGGTACAAGAGTGGTTTAGACACACCTTTTTGAAGAATTCTTTACTGCTGAATTAAGAAAGCTTACCGAAAAATTGAAAATGGCTAAATGTAGACGGATATTATGGTGAAAAATAGCGTCAGTTTCATTGTCATTGAAAAAATACTAATTTTGAAGTTATTTGTTTCTTTAATTATTAAGTGACCCTCCTATATAAGTAATTAATATTTTACTCATCCTGCATTTTGCATATGAGTTTAAACCGTAGTAACATTTTTCATAATTAAGATAAAAAGTTGAGGGTGTTCGTATTTGATAATCTGCTTAAACATGGAATTTAAAAAAGTCGGCCAACAACAGGGAAAGTGTGGGAAAGTTATGCGAATATATTAAAATAGAATTGTGTAAAAACATTTTCTACTCTGAGCAGTTTTGAGATAAGGGATATACGGTCACCGTTAGTAGTATAGTAATGCCGGTTCTGGAACAAGGGCAAAGGTCAAACCTAACCTAGCCTAAGGCAAGGTTGCCAAACCTAACCTAGGTCAAAGGTCACGCCGTTTCTGGAACAAGCAACGTTGCCAACAAACCTAACCTAGCCTAAGACAAGGTTGTCAAACCTAACCTAAGGCGATGTTGCCAAACCTAACCTACGTTGTCAAACCTAATGCAACAGTGTGAAACCTAACCTAAGGCGATGTTGCCAAACCTAACCTACGTTGTCAAACCTAATGCAACCGTGTAAAACCTTACCCAAGGGTGATATATGGCAACACCGCAATAGATTTGGCAACGTCGCGATATACTTGTCCAAGGGTAGCATTAGGGCACGCAATAGATTTGGCAACACCTCAACATAATAATAATAATAGTTGTTTTTATTTTGTGTGTGTAATCAGCGCGTGCGGTTTTCCTGTTTACCAAGAGAAAAAATAGTTTAATCTTATATGTTATCTTTAAAATAATAATTGTGCGGTTTTAAGTTCGTCGTCATTTTTTTTCCTGCTAATAATAATAATAGTTTAATCATATATGTTATCAAGTCCTCCGCGTCAGTTGATAACAATAATAATTTCTGTAATTCCCCTTTTCGTGCGGTTTTCCTGTTTACCAACAGAATAAAATATATTAGTATTACATAATAATAATAATAATAATATTTTTAAAACAATATCTCTTATCTTTTGTAGCAAATGTATTTTCGCGTAGAGCACGGTTTTCCTGTTTACCAAGAGAGAAAAAATAGTTTAATCATATATGTTATCTTTAAAATAATAATTGTGCGGTTTTAAGTTCGTCGTCATTTTTTTTCCTGCTAATAATAATAATAATAATAGTTTAATCATATATGTTATCAAGTCCTCCGCGTCAGTTGATAACAATAATAATTTCTGTAATTCCCGTTTTCGCGCGGTTTTCCTGTTTACCAAGAGAAAAAAATATATTACTATTAAATTATAATAATAATATTTTTAAAACAATATCTCTTATCTTTTGTAGCAAATGTATTTTCGCGTTGAGCGCGGTTTTCCTGTTTACCAAAAAAAATATTACTATTAAATTATAATAATAATAATAATAATTTTAAAACATTATCTCTTATCTTTTGTAGCAAATGTATTTTCGCGCCGAGCGCGGTTTTCCTGTTTACCAAGAGAAAAAATATTACTATTAAATAATAATAATAATAATAATAATATTTTTAATTTAAAAACAATATGTTTTTATCATATTTCTTATCTTTTGCGACATATAATATAACAATAATTTTATTTTTGTGTGCGGTTTTCCTGTTTATCTGTTTTTAAGTCCACCAGTTTTATATAAAAGCAGACATTTTTTTTCAGAGATTTATAGTGTCTTCTCAGTGTACTAACTTGCTGTACGACAACGACGACGACGTTAAAACATATTATCAAGGTGAGAAAACTTTCATAATAATTATAATTTTTAAATAATATCTTATAATTTTTCTTTATAATAATGATGATAATTAGATATTTTCATACGGATAGTATATCGAATTTAAATATTAACGTATATTGTTAACAGAAATTGAATCAAACTTAGAAGCGCTTTTAGTAGCATCTTCTTTTCTTAAAGTTTGAAATTCCACGATCACATAACGAGGTTTTTCCGCTTGCGTCGTTGTTTTCACTGTCCATATAGTGTCTTTTCCGTTAGGCAGAGACGGATACTCGTACAGATTCCATCTGCAGAAAGCCATAGAAATGGGTTCGTCTCGATCGACGAGTCTGAGAAGCGATAACCTCCTTTCATGTGATACCTTCACGTACGGTATTTTCCATACGATCTTTACGATTTTTAATGCGAACGTTTTTCCAGCAGGAACAACTACCGCGTTATTATCGGTGGAAGCCCGAAGCAAGACTAATTCTTGTTTTACGTTCAACAATATTCGGTTGTAGTCCTCGAAGAAACCTAAGAGCATCCTTAGTGGTAACATAATGCTAAATTTACCAGTTTCCCCGCTGATATAACCGCCGTTATCGGCGGATAGGATATCGTCTACGCCAGACGATGTCCAACCCGCCGTGAAAATTTCGTCTTTTTCCGAATTCCTGAGCGAAATAGCGTTTTTCATTGTAGATGTTATGCCTACATTTCTGACCCTATCGACTTTTTGCCCGGCTATTTCGTACCGGATTTCATCGAAAAGATACGCGCCGAAATTGTTACATATTTTTAGAGTCGTGTCTGCCGCTCCATTAGCGTCGCAATACGATCCGTAGATGTGTAAGTAACTGTCGCACGGAAGCGTGTACACGTCTTGTTGCTGAACGGGGATTCGTATCTCATCGTTGTTATTAGATGTTGTAGCCGCGTAATGATAGTGGGTATGATTTTCCTTACCCGTAACTGTATCATCGAACACCGCGTTTACTGAATCGACATTAATTATTTTCCCGCTCATTGCGCTGCTGTAAGACTGTGAAACCTAAGGATTCGAGAAAACGCACGTTCTCTCGTGTTAATCTCGTGTTAATTAGCAGCGTTTTTGGCGCGACCGCCTTTGAAATCGACAACTTTAAGATTGCTCTGCTCCTCGCACATTACGATACTGCGATTTGTAGCGTACTGCTGGATGATATACAAGCAGTCGCTCATATTGACGGCATCATCGTAATTTTCTGCATACGCCAAATTACAGATTCTTTTTTCGCGTGCGTCGATATTTTCCTCATTGGTGATCCCGAACGGGATCCTTGAGCTGAGTTCAGACTGACCCAACCTGTTGATTGGCATGATCGCAAATGGCTAGACTACAGTATTTCTCATTTATCAGCCCTCGTTCTTTTAATTCTTCGATTATCGATATAATTTCATTATCATGAGCTGTATTACCGGCTTTCTTTGACGCAATCAACAGTTTTAACCTCTCGCAGATTTCGTTAGAATCATCAAAATAAACGTATTCTATTTTACGGTTTTCGTTCAACGTCATCGCAGAAGGTATAAGACCTTCTCCTCGTTTTTTAGAAGGGCCGGGCGGAAACAGTTTGCTTATTATATCCATGTACTTGCGTCCCGGGTTTGTCTTCACGCGTTCAAGGGTAGAATAATGTCTTCTATGCCCGTTCGTCGCGATCAGAATTTTTTTATACTCTTCCAAATCTTCTTCCGTATACGACATGGGTCGCTTTTTAAAGAGCAATTCGAACAGACCGCGACTAGCAGGGTATGTCAGTTATCTTATGAGAATATTACTTTCTCGATCAGTCTACGATCGCATCACCGATCTTCAGACTGTTCCCGTCGAAGTGGACGCCATACACGCCGTCCAAGTTGTTCTCCGTGTCCCTGATTGCGTCGAGCATGTACTCTTGCGCCAATCCTTCCCGAAGACTTGTTCTGACAGTCATGCTCCCCCTCATCTTCCCGTCGGGGGTACGCAGCAGCTCTTCGATAGTCGGTTCTGTTTCGAACGTCTCTTCATGTACGTCCTTTGTCGACGGCGACGGAGCGGTTTCTTCGATCGCTGCCGGCGTTTCGATCCGGCGTCGAGCCATGTATGAATTAAACCTCTTAGCTTTTTGCTTTCGTCTTAAACCGCTCATCTCGTCGTCGGCCGTGTCAGGCGGCGGGAGCAATTCCAGCGGAAGCTGACCGGTACTATCCATTTTTTGATGTAACTCGCTAAACAACCGTTTTCCTCCTTGTTGAACCTCGCCGAAAGAACGCATACTCGGCGAACCGTCATCATAGTAGTGACGTTTGCCATACTTCATTCTATCTTCTTCAGTCAACTGATCGAACATAGCACTCATATCCAACTTTTTCTGAAATTCACGATAATCCTGCTCCTCTTTATTTTTCAACTCTTCGGCGGACTCGCGCGGTGGTGGACGCACCTTCGGGTAAATTTCTTTCCAACGGTAGGTATATTTCTAACCAACGAACAAATAGTTTATTACCTCTTTTTTTAATATCTTTTCCACCAAGTAATGGTTACCATATTTCGTTTTACTAAGTTCTTCTGCATAAAAACTTCCCTTTACTACTTCTCCCCTCCTATCTTTAAGAATGTACGTTATAGGTTGCGTCGTTGTTTTTACCTTACAGACTGTAAAAACTTCATTCGTCCAATTCGGAAGATATCCTTTTGCAAATGTCTTTTTATACTTACTTATTTTTACCTGATAGCCTACATTAAATTTACTTCGTGCAATATCATGGCCACGGCGGTCTTTTTTTCGTACAGCTTGTAATATATTCATCAACACTTTGCGTTCGTTTTTATAAGAAACATCTTTCGGTTTAAAACCGGTAGTCCTGTGTACCCTATTGTTATAGTTAACGACTAATTCATCTAATATACTTACCCAACGGTAGTTTCCTTGTTCGGTAAATTTACGCCACATATTAGATTTGAGAGTTCTATTGAATCGCTCAACTATTGACGCCTTTTTATCCGAATAAGTCGAATAATGATTGATATTATATTTTAGTAATAATGATTTCAATTTTGAATTAAACCATTCCCTACCATCATCGGTTTGAAAGTGTTTCATTTTATATTTTCGAAATATCGGTTCGAGAACTTTTACAACCTCATCCGCTTTTTTACTCTTTAAAGGAAAAGCAAAAGTGTATTTGGAAAAACAATTTATTAGTGTAAGAATATATTTATATCCTCTGTTAACTCTAGAATAATCAATCATTTCAACTAAATCGGCTTGATACAAATCAAATACCCCTTTTAGTTCAACATGTCTCGTGGGGAAATTTCTACGAGCTTGCTTATGAAGCTCTTTTGCAATACCTTGTTTAACACTCATAGTTTAGCGTTCATAATTAACTTTCATTGTATCGCAACCATCACTTATATACTAAAAAAGAATAACACGTAAGGACAAAAGAAAAAAAAAGCTTATTGTATCATAGCTATAATTATTTATTGAACTATTTTTTTTATACAAAATATTTACAAATAATATACAAGATAGAAATTCCAGTCTGACAATCTCTTTTGCAAAGTTTCATATTCGATAAAATCTGAAAGAATTAGCTTTTACTACATCAGTTTTGTTACCGAAGTATTCACCCTTTTTATAATTTCAATTATCGATAACGGGAAGTGCTTTTTTAGAATACATATCAAATGGTGTAATGATATTATTCGTCCTCCTGGAATAAAACCGATAATCCACGAATCGCTGGAGATGTCGGACTCGTATTCGGAGGGAGTCTCTTCTTCTTCTTCGTCGGTAGCAGATTCGTCAGTCTCTTCTTCGTCAGTAGCAGATTCGACATTTTCCTCGCCGCCGCCGCCGCTCGGTGATGCATTTTTTTCCTTTTCAGAAAAATATTTCTCGCTCTCGGACGGTGATGATGAGGAGGACGAACTCATTGTTTCTTGTTGTCGACTACAGTTTGCTGCTCCTAGAACAAATAACATTAAACGTATTAGCGATTTGCTTATATATCAAACGAGACTTAGTTCGCGACGCCTGAATATAACAAACATCAACTCACCTCTTTGGTCTTTGATGAAGCGTTGACTAGTACGCAGTTTGGAGACGCACGCTTATGTTCCTCAAATGGAACATCATTCTCCGCCCACTCGAATAATTCAACGCCGCACTCTACACATGCCACAGTATCTATCACGCCGGTAAAATAGAACCCCGTCTCTAACATATCATCAATTTTAAACGATTTTATCGGCCAGTACCTGAGCGTGTTACGTAATTATATTTCAAATACATCGCTCACTTTAAAGAATTTGTAACACTCATAAGCTTCTTTGGCGGTATTACAATCAGGATTGAGTTCGTAGTGCCATAAACAACTGTGAAGAAATATAGTTTTTGATTCGAACAAAAAACCGCACTTAACACATTAATATTGTTTCGCGTTTTGATAAATACAACATTTCTTCAAATCAGATTTCGACTTGGTTTGGTTCCTTCGACTCAGTACCGCAAACGGAACAAACATTTCTCAATTTAATTCTTTTGATGCGATTATTAATTTTATAGATTTCTAATTCGTTTTCCAATTCCTCTAACCTTTTTTTAAACGATGTTAATCTCTTTCAATATTCATTAACTAAATCATCCTTTTCAGTTTGCAAAAACGACGACGATTGCAACTGAAACAAAAAAGCCACGTTAGTATGTGCGGTTATTATTTAAAAATATAAAATCACATAAAGTAATATGTATATATGTTTACCTTTATTGACGAAGTCTGTTTGTTAAAACAACAACCTTTCTACAGAATGGACAACGATTTTCCTCCGCTTTCTTTGGTTCATCTCCATATAACTTTACTACACATTTTCTACATGCATTATGACCGCATGGTATAAATACTATTCTAATTTCATCTTCAAAACAAATTTTAAATAATATTCTTTTCTTAGCCTCTCTTTCTGTAAGATTTATAAAACTTTCATCATCATCATCATCATCATCATCATCATCGTCGTCGTCGTTTTCTATTTCATTCTTAAGGAAAAAAATAATCTGATCATCCCTTTTTATTGCAGGATACATATTATATTTTCCATTACTTACTCCACAATCATGGTGAAAAGAAACAAAGAAGAACAATGGTATATACACATGTATTTTATATATTTTGTTTTTTTTTAAAAAAACATTTACTAAAAAATAAAATTGTGCTTTCACCGCATAACGAACATTTGGTTGGTGGTTTTATTTTGTTCTTGCACGACTTGCAAATTGGATGACCAGAAGTACATGTTATAAATTTTGTGCAATTAATCCTGCAAATAAACACCTCATCAAATCTATCCCTTTTAATACGTCTTTGTTTAATATCGCTTTTGTAACCGTTACTTATCACTCGATTTATAAACGACGATTTTTTCATCGTAAAAGGATAATATCAGATAAAGGATGTAGCAACATTTCCTTGAACATTTCCAAAAAATATTTTTGTTATTTTTTTTACCTCTACAGGAAAACGGTTCAACTCCATCGATACATTTCTAATATTGCTCACTTTCTTATTTAGCCCACGTGCGACAGAACAAACGTATTATACTCATCACCATTCTGAAAAAAAAGAATAGAAAAAAAAATAAAACTTCATAAACGTTTTTACTTTACTAGTGAAAATAAAAACTATATTAAAAAATGTAGTTACCAAATTATCAACGTTGCTCTCAACCCTAAATTCAGTTGTAATAGTGGTCCTTTGTGAGGACGACTGGGAGGGTAAAATTTCATTCAGTAGAAGCGGTGCAGTTTCCTCTTCTTCTAAAGTTGCAAATGATAGCTCACGTTCAGTTACTTGTGACGCAACATACAACGACTTTTCCCATTCCCCTGCTGCTACCCGGCGGTCTTCTTCAGCGTTAGCGTCATTGACACTATAACCGATCTGTTAACAGGCTCGCTGTATTGTGGCGAGTGTGGTCAGTTAATATTCGTATTTGTTTGACTCGTTGGTAAAGATGAGTGACTATTAGTATCAAGGCTCGGAGCAGGCGTCAGACTGGCAGCCTCGTCGACTGCATCATTTAATTGTTGTTCATCAGAAGAAAATATATCTTGCGACATCTGTTATAAATTAAATTGATCAAAATAGTTAAATAGTAATATTGTTGCAAATAATTATTTATAAAATATTATCTTAAAATCTAAGTATCATCATCATTATTAAATATTTTATAATAATGACAATTAAAATTGCAAGATATTATTTATAATTCTAATTATTAAGAAAGTTTTCTCACCTTTATAATATTTTTTATCGTCGTCGTACAGCAGGTTTAGTACACTGAGAAGACACTATAAATCTATGAAAAAATCTGTCCGCTTTTATATAAAACTGGTAGACTTAAAAACAGATAAACAGGAAAACCACATACACAAATAAAATTGTTATTTTTTATGTAACAAAAAATAAAACATTGATTTAAAATTAAAAATATTATTATTATTGTTATTTTAATTTAATCGCGAAAATACATTCGCTACAAAAGATAAGATATTGTTTTAAAATTAAAAAGTTTATTATTATTATTATTATTATTATTATTATTATTATTTAATAGTAATTTTTTTTTCTCTTGGTAAACAGGAAAACCGCGCGAAAAGGGGAATTACAGAAATTATTATTGTTATCAACTGACGTGGAGGACTTGATAACATATATGATTAAACTATTTTTTCTCTCTTGGTATAACAGGAAAACCGCACGCGCTGATTACACACACAAATTTAAAACAATTATTATTATTATTGTTATTATTATTATGTTGAGGTGTTGTCAAATCTATTGCGTGCGTGCGACGTTGCCAGCACTATTACTATTACTATTATTATGCGCGTGAACTTTATTATTATTATTATGTTGAGGTTTTGCCAAATCTATTGCGTGCCCTAATGCTACCAGTGGACAAGTATATCGCGACGTTGCCAAATCTATTGCGGTGTTATATCTCACCCTTGGGTAAAGTTTCACACTGTTGCATTAGGTTTGATAACGTAGGTTAGGTTTGGCATTATCTCCTTAGGTTAGGTTTCACACTGTTGCATTAGGTTTGACAACGTAGGTTAGGTTTGGCAACATCGCTTTAGGTTGACAACCTTGTATTAGGCTAAGTTAGGTTTGTTGGCAACGTTGCTTGTCCCAGAAACGGCGTGACCTTTACCTAGGTTAGGTTTGGCAACCTTGCCTTAGGCTAGGTTAGGTTTGACCTTTGACCTTGTCTTAGAACCGGCATTACTATATTACTACCGTATCTAAACATATGAGATGTGGATGGTGGGAAATCCTCCTTTCCTGGACCGATTGTAACCAAAATTAAATGGCATCAGTGAATCGTACTCGCAAGTCAGCGTCAAGATTCATAAAAATTGGTTAATCCATTCTGCAGATAAACGATGAAATGTAACAAAACAATTTAGCTTATTATGCAGCACTCCCAAAATTTCCCCACTACACGTAATCAAAGTAACATACTTTGTAATGAAATCAGTCTTAAGTAAAAGAATGTGACTTTACAGCAATTTAAAAAAAATATTTTTTCGCCCCCATCTCTTTATAGGGGATTTGAATAAGATCAGACACCACCAAGAACTACGAGGCGTAAAAGTAATGAGACAGACTTTTTACTTACCGAAGTGTTTATTTTTCAAACAAGAATATTATCCCGTTCAAAGTAGTTCCCTTGGGGAGCTATACACCGGGGAAGTTGTTCCTACTCCTGGTAGCAGAGTAGGAAGGCTTCAACTGGTGCTTTTAACCGGTCGGTCACAGTCTTTGAATTTTCACTAGAGTTCCAAAATGACGTCCTTTTAAGACATGTTTGGATTTCTGGAAAAGGAAAACGTCACAAGGACTCAAATCAGGTGAATAGAGGGGTTGAGGAACCGTAGGAATGCGTTTGAGGTAAAAAATTCCGTGATGGAAATGGCCGTGTGACGAGGGGTATTGTCATGATGAAGCATCCACTTGTCTGCAATGTCTGGTCTCACGCGAATCACACTTTTCCTGAGCCTTTCAAGGACACCTTTGTAAAAAACTTGGTTGACAGTTTGTCTTGGAGGAACAAATTATTTATGCACGATACCCCTACTGGCGAAAAGCAAATCACCACGGTTTTGATCTTTGATTTGCTCGATCGACATTTTTTCGGTCGAGGAGATGACGGAGTGTGCCACTCTTCTTTTTGCCGCTTTGTTTCAAGATCGTACTCAAATACGAACCAGGATTCATCACCTGTGATCACACGATTGAAGAATTCTTGGTCGTTGTCAATCCTCATGAAGATCAACGCACACGTTTCTTCGATTGTCCTTCTGTTCCGTTCTGAGGTTTTTCAGCACTACTTTCGCACAAACCTTTCGCATATCCAAATCGTCTGTGAAAATTTGATGCACGGTGAAAATGTTTAAATTTAATTGTTCAGTCATCATCCTTATTGTTAAACGACAGTCTGAAGAACCTTCACACGCTCAACGTTTTCGTCAGATTTTGAAGTTGAAAGTCTCCCTGAGCGTGGTTGATCTTCAACGTGTTCTTGGTCTTCCAAAAATTATTTGTGCCAGTGGAAAACTTGTGCTCTTGATAAGTAATTTTCCCGTAGGCCTGTTTCAACTTTTCAAAGGTCTCACTCGCGGATACCTCAAGATTAACACAAAACTTAATTGCACAACGTTGCTCTACATTCCGATGTTCCATTTTCGTAGCACACAACAAAAACACAAGTTTACTGATTGCGCTGTCAAAATTAATGTGTTGGCTGAACGGAGTTGAAACTCGTACTGAGCATGTAGAAGGGATGAACTAACCGGTCTGGCACAGACCGGTAGACACAGCGTTGCCAGATCGCTGGCAGTGTTACCAATCTCATTACTTTTCTCACACATCTCGTATTTAGGTACTTATAAGGTGAAAAATTTTATCTACTCTGAGTAGTTTTGAGATACGGGAACCATAAGATCTGAATCTTTGTGGCTTTGTGGCACTGTGACCGAGATCAATACCGACCAAAATTTAATGGCATCAGTATCTCGTATACAATTATCGTATCGTGCCAACTTTCATCCAAATCGGTTTTCTGGTTTGGAGATACTAAGGAAAAAACACACCAAATTTTATACATCTTTCATGATATTTTCAATGTTAAAACGACAAGATCTGAAAAATGCCCGCATGCAAAATTCGATTCAATTAGGATACTTTCCTTAGGTATACACTATAACTCTTGAGTACAAAATGAAAAAAAAAATTTACTAGTTTTAAAGTTAACATAACTTAACGACTTTGTATGGACGCAAAAAATATAAGTTTAGATTATCGTGTTAACTGTTAATTAATTATTTCTAAAAAAAAAGTTTTCTAATTTGACCAATTTTATACTAGCGGTTCGCCAATTATCTGTAATTTTTTATTTATTTAGTAATAGCTGTTTCAATAAAGAATTAAAAATACGGTATAACCTTAATCATCTGGACCGATTCGGTATCGTAGTTTATTAAATGGATGAATTATTTTTTTATTAATGTTGGAACTTTATAAACATTTCTTTTGTAATTTTCTTCACGCTTTTTTATTTCAGGGTAATATTTTGAAATATTCATAGTAAAGGTTATTTAATAATTATTATTATTTCTTTTTAAATCGGTAAATTATTATTTTTTTCATATTTGGTCGTCATTAGAGTATAGGATGTAGATTATTAATCAGATGTGAGCGTTTATTAACAGGCGTCAAATTGCTGAACTCGCAAAAGCATTTAAAAAAAAAAATCATTCGTTGGACGAATTGTAACTATTTATTATAGTGTATGTAGTATCTGAAGGCGGGTCAGCAGTGCGCTGTGGCATCCCCTTCACTGCGTTATCATTATTCAGCCAATTGTACTCACACCAGCAGCTGAAGTAGTGTATTCCAAAAGTCACATCGATTAATTTGCAATGACTTGCACCGTATCCAATAGTAACGTATTATAGCAATGAATATCTTCTGGTAATTTGTTACTACAAATAATATTATTTTGTTCAAGATGTGTATGAAGTAATTTATTTCTTGAAATCATATAGTTTTTTTCATGTACGTTTAAGATTTTGCTGTAAATAAACAGAAAAATGACGAAATACAGAAGCATATGAAATGAGTTGTTTATTTATTATACGCTGTAATGTAATGTTTTCTTTGACGTTTGTTTGTTTTGGCGTTATCGTTTACGAAAATTATCTCTAAATAGCACGTACGAAATAACGATAATACGAATAATTAATATTCTTTTTAGGTTTGCAGGCCTACAAAACTACAAAATAAAAACATAGATAAAGAAAGCATTAAAGAAACGTAACATAAAGAGTAAAAGTAATATAATTATAATAATTATTAAATTTATTATAAAAAACAATATGGACACTGGAGTTATTAAGTTCGTACTATATTTTATAAACTAAAACGTTAAGTGATTACATACAAAGTAATTTATGTACTAGCGCCAATAAATAAATACAGTAGAATAAATAAATAACAAATAAAATAAATTAATAATTAAACGGCAAATTTAAATAAACAAATAACAGCAAAAATAAATGAATATGGTAGAATAAACAGTAATAAAAAAAGTAAAATAATAATAAATACAAGCGATATCATTTGGAGGTCTTACTTTTGTAGCGACCAGTAGCAAATGTTCCGCGTGCCGGGTTTTAGGAGTGGATATTGAGGAAGAAAGTAGTACAGGTAGTGGTTGTAGAGAGTACCCGCCTTTAGATTTTACTTACACTGTAGTATTTATGTTTTCCATAGTGTAAAATTTTACATGATAGATTCGTCGGAAACAGGATCGTTTTAAAAATTTCTTAAGCTTATATTTAATACGCGTACATATATTTTTGATCGAATTTTAGTATATTGTAGCATTATATATTTAAGTTCCTTTAAAAAGTATGAATTTTCAAAATTAAAAAAATGAGTTGTCACCGATCGTTGTTTGGCACGCATAATATCTATGATTCACGTACGCTTGTTTTTAGTAAATTAAAAATTGTACCTTAATCGATATTCACTTTTATTAAACCGGACAACAGGCGCGTTTATTTTTTTAACTCGTCACAATACTTCGTTCGACTTATCAGAAAGGACCTTATTATGCTTCTGTTTTCATTTTTTAATAAATTATCAGACCGCATTATGAAAACTCTTCTCACCAGTTTATAAAAAACATAATTAAACGCTTTACAGAATCAGTTTTCGCGGTGAATTAAAAAAAAAAACTAATTAAAAGTTCTTATTTTAATGTACTGAAATGTTTTGCATTAATGCTCTAAGTTATTTTATTTCAATTTTATTTATTTAGTATCGTCACATATTTGCGATAACTAAAATTTTATACATTTATTAATATGGACTTCTATTTTGATTAATTTAGTCTGTCGAGTGGAACTATGTTACAGGTATGCGGCGGGGGAAACTCACTTTTTAAACGCGGAGGAGCACGCATTCCTTACGTGATGTAAAAGTCTGTAAAGTAAATGTTATCTGTATAAAATATTTTTGTATTTACGTAAAACTATTTCAATTATTGACATTCGTTAAATATAAATTACGTCCGTCGTCGGAAAATATTTCTAAATGTATTTTACCTTACAATCAAAAGACCACACCCTCCGTGTGGATAATTATCTTCTTAATTTAAGGGATTTCTACTCCTCCGTTAAATATAATATCCCCTACTCTATCGTCGTCCAAATTCTGAATTAACGTTGTCTTATCCGCATTGAATAACGTCCAAATTTATAATCAATAATTTGGCATCTGTTCTATTAGAATTAAAGTTTTCCATTACTGATCTTTTAAATGAAGCCGAAAAAAATAATTATTTTAATTTTGTAACGAGAATTAAACAATCTTCTTATATACGAGTCTGTTCAGAAAATAACTGAATTTATTATTTTAATCTTTACTATTAATTTTATAGATTATTGGTCCTTCTTCCCTTCAAAGTACTCACTTTTCCCAGCGGTGTTTCCACTTCGCGAAGCAATCTTGGATATCTTCATTTGAAACGAATCCTCATTAATATCATCAATAGTCCTAGAACGGCGTCCTTTCATAATTGATTTTAATTTCGGAAACGTGAAAAAGTCACAAGAAGCCAGGTCTGGCGAGTAGGGAGGACAGTCGTCTGATTTTTGGCACAAAACTGACGAATTGACAAAGCCGAGTGTGCGGGCGCATAGTCACGATGAAGAAACCGTGAATTATCTCGCCACAATTCTGGTTTATTTTTGCGGATTTTTCTACGTAACCATTACGAAACGCCCCGACAGTACTTGCAGTTCACTTTTTCACTTCGAGTCAGGAATTCAGAATACACGATTCCATTAAAGTTGAGAAAATAGAGAGAATCATTTTGACATCGGATCGTGTCTGGCGTGCTTTCTTGGGCTGTGGTATCCTTTGCCGATTCGTCATAGCGATTAAACTTTTGTCTCTATGTCAACGTAGCCGTAAACCCTGCTTTCATCTTCCGTTATGATCCTTGGGGTGAATGTTTCATCGTCATCGGTTTGTTCAAGCAGTCGCTTTTTTTTCTTTAATTGACACATGAAAATTGTTACTTAGCGGTGTTAAAATTTTTTGTTCCTTTACTCGTAGTAAGTAGTCTTTCATTCATTTAATATCATTTTTTTTTTCTAAAACAACTATTGGATGTATAAACGACACGTCACTTATCTGTAGAGTTTTTTTTTTGTAAATTTTACTTAAAATAATATAAATCTTATAAATTTGGATTAAGATAATGAGTTTATCCTGTAGAATAAATTTATTTTACTTTTTTTATTTATTTTTTATTATATCCTTTGATAAATTGATTTTATTCGTAACATTTTTTTGTTGCTTATTTTACAATAGTTATATAAACGTTGATAGGTTAGAGAAAGTGAGAAAATATCAAATGATTGGAAGCTTTTTGATGTCTGATGTAGGAAAAAGGAAAATGCTTTATTGAAAATCTCGTTGACTAAACAAATAGAATTAAAAAAAAAGCGACAAATAACGTAAAACCTTTTTGAAGTATATACATATATAAAATAAAAATAAAATACTTGGTACGTTTATAAGCTTTTTTACACATTAGAAAATATTTAGATATTATACAGGTACTAAGTTTTATTGCTTGTAATCTCAAAATTAATTATTTAAAAAAAAACAATGAAACCGGCTATCACGAATAATTTCTATTTACGGTATTAATTTCTAGTGAATTTTTTCGAGTTTGTAAATATTAAAAGTGCGGAATATGAATGCGAGGCTCAAAGAGATTGACGTAGTCACGTGAAAGATTGGATACGTAATAAGTTGTTTAAGTCTTCATTATCTCCTAGTTTTGAGTTACGTTTTGGATTCAGGAATTTCTGAAATTCACCAAAACATTAAGAATTCTCTACAACATGGTAGATGACTTTATTATTAAAATTTTTGTTGATAATGAAGACACCGTTTGGAAAGGGATGACGTCTGTTAAGCGCGCTTTTACCCTCCTTCGTACAATCTCTTATTCATTCTTCACTCTGCTTCTATATTTGAAACACACACATACGCAGAGAGTGTGAGAATTTTCTTACTCTTTCTGTACTCTCCGTCCTATTATTATTATTATGTTCTTTATAAGTTTTCTTTTTTATTTTATTATTCAAGTAAATCTTACATATATAATGATTGTTTTTACATATTATTTTTATATCATCAGTTTTTTTTTTACTATCTCTCTGATGCTACTCTTCATTCCTATCTATTCAGTGAATATCTTTTGATCATTGTATTTATACGTCATACATTCTGAATTAACTGATTAGTATATTCTGATTTTTGTTTTCTTTTACAGTTTATACCTTTTCTCGTCAAATTAATTTAACGTGGATCCTGAACCCCCGTTGGGGAAAACACCCTCCTCGTGAAGATCCCGGTCGCCGCATCACGCCCTCCGTTCCTAGCCCTGATGATCTTTACCGAAGGTCATCTTCTAGACTTTCTACACCTGATAACACATCATAATCATCAGTTTGTCCTCTGCCAGTGCCTCGACAAACATTTCCATCGGTGTATTCACACAACGTACTATCTATCTCCTTCGTGTAGCTTTTTCCATCCTCGACCACCTCCCGTAACTTACAACCCTCAACTATCAAATTAACTGTTGACCACAACAACGACAACTTTGATTTCTTTGTGTCCTATTAACCTATGCGCCGTGAAAGAAGAATACATCTTGTTACGAATAGTTACACGTAAGTTTAAGCGTGCCATAATCGTAATTGTCTGTAAAATGCGGCACGAGTCATAAGTCATATCCAAAAGTTACATGTAGGTTTCAATGCCGTATTAAAACCAACCCGTGCTAAGTCTTGTTTGGTGAAATTCCCACGACACGGTTTTCCATTAAAAAAAACCTCCCTTTTTTGGGAAACGGCGCAGAAAATATAATTTTTTTGAGATTCTCCCTTTCTCTCTGTCTCTTTTGCTCGGCTGTTGCGTGTGGCGTCTGTAATCTCCATGTCCATACGTTGCGGCGGTTCACCTTTCCACTTTGAAAAAACGTGGCTTTGTCACTGAATATTAAACGTGAAAGAAAAGTTATATCTTTTCCTGCTTGTCGAGAATGAATTCACAAAATTCCACAGGTCGTTTATTTTTCCCCTCTTCGAAGGGCTTTTACCCTTCGAATACTGTTTGAGTAACAAACGTCGCCGCAAAACTCGTTAGATATTCGTTTTAGGAACGGGTAGCTTTCGGATGGTAACGACGGGTGGACTTTACTGTATTATGTACAGATTTCTGTCGGATGGTTTCAACATCTTCGTCCGACCTGCTCTGTACACTAGAAGGTGCATGAGTATCGTTGATGAAAATCAAACTGCAATATTGACAAATGCTCGCGGAAAAAGCAGCAGAATGGTTTCTGTTGGAGGTATCCGTTTTGACGCAGACTAAATGGACAAAGCACTAGGGGGCGACCAAGTAAATTACAATTCCCTCTCGCACATGATATATGTGGTTCGTTCCTTTCCGTGGAACGGTTGCGAAGTTAAAACCTTTTGAAATCGGATAAATATACATTACATTCTGCATGTACTGAAGGTGTTAGTTCCCCGAACATTTTATCAAATGCCTTACATGGCAATAAATAAACCGTCACAAAGATTTACCGCTCCCAAAGGCTATGCGATACAGTTATAATTAATCTGATACAGAGATTTTATTTTATTGTAAATTATATTTTTATGGTCGTTTATCATATTCGTACTTTTTTTGGCACCTTCGTTACTTTGTTGATTATTTTTAGGTGTTGTTATAATATTATTAATATTATTATCGTTTTGTAATATCTTAGAAATCTGCTTTAGTTATTTTGTGTATTTACATTCCATTACTCAAATCACCAGCGAGAACTTACGGAGGGAGAATCCCTTCACACACAATCTGTTTTTCTGTAACTACATTAAATTGCACTGTTACATTTACGCGTGTATGTAGGCTATTACAGTTTCAATTTTACTAAATTTTTTCCTTTAAAATGACGAAAATTGGATCGGGTAGCAGGCGCCCGTTCCGTCTACAATTCCACCAGAAATCAAGATATTTTTATTCAGGATGGGAACATCTAATTTACGATGAATGATTTTACCGTTGATCGTCTTCAGTTTATGTTGCAACAAAAATTTCTCGAAATATCCCTATCGTCGAGGTAGTCTTAAATATACTTATTTATATAAAAATTTTGCTTCGGGTAAGATCGGATTAAAAAGAATAAAAAGCGAAATACGAATATGGGATCGGGCAACCTGTATACTCGGACTTATCGGAATGAAAAAGTATTAATTAGTTAGTCGTTTTGGGGAATAGGAGATAAGAAGATAGGTAGTACAGTTAGTGGCAGAACCGATTATCCGGTTTGGAGAAGAAGAGCCGATTAAGGAGCTTGACTACGGTACCAGAAGTAAATGGACCGTACCAAAACACAATACCCTAACTGGATGAATGAGAATAAATAAAAAAAAGAAACGTTCCAGAAATTAAATAACTATCCAAAAACGAGTTTGGAATTTTTAAGGAAACATTGTTAACCCGAATTTTTTTCTCCTGTGAAATCTTTAAACTTCACCCAGATCTACCGCTAGGCGTTTACTTAATTTAACTTTGTGATTTTTTTGCTAATCTAGAGGGAAAAATTTGACCGTCACACCGTTTTGTCTTTAACAATGCAAGTATTTTTTGTTACTTATTTTGTTACTAATTCGTATTTATTAATCGGCTTACGTATTGCGAACAGAAATTCTGTTAAGAACGGTTAAATATGCAGCCAAATGCTATTTTTATCGTCCTCATAGGTGTATATATTTATTTAGTGTTAATTGTGATTTCACATAAATAAGGTAACGGCTAGAATTAAAATTTTGCTTTTATCGGTCGATGTCATCATCATTAAAATATATGCGGTATGTTGTAATCAGTTATCAGATGGTTTAGTTACATCTTGGTTGGATGTGTTAGGGAGGGTTTTCCTTCTCTTTTACTCTCTTTTTTTTGGCTTCAACACCCTAATGACTTTTTCGATAATGTTGTTTAATATATTTATATATATATATATATATATATATATATTAAGAGTATGTGTGTGAGTGTGTTCTGCAGTTTAGAGAATTGCATTCACTGCCTTTTAATGACGTTTAAAAGAAAATGACCAGATAGTAGTTGCGGTTTTTGCCTTTATTTATTTTATCATTATATGCTTTATTTTATTGAATCCGCTTTCCACCCCGTATCAGTGTACTGTAGGATTGTTCTTCAGTGTGGAAAATCAGTGGGAAACTATAATCAGGAATATCTCAAAAAGGATCACGGAAAATATTTGGTATAATATTTCATTTTAGGAGATCACAAAAAACCGGTTTGACTGTAAGGAAATTAACTTTTTAATTTGGATAAAGTCTTTATCGACTTGTATTTTTCAGGGGACTCTACCGCGGCTACTTTTGTAACATATTTCTGTCGTTCATTTATTTATACACCTTTATGATGCATTTTGTAGAGGCATTTAAAAAAATATGACAAACTTTTAACGCTTTAAAATTTTACGTTAAATTTTTTGTTAGGAGAGTTTAAACGGGATTGAGATTTAAATTTATTTTTTAAATAAAAATTTTGTATTTAAAAATGTACGCGATGATACATAGCCGGTTTGCTAAACACTTTATTCTGAAAATTGCCCTACAAAAAAAAAAAATTGATTATCCGGTAACTAAAGAATATCAGTGGGACCGGAGATAACGCGGCCTTAAACAGTTATTTAATTTCATTCACCGATCGAATAGTTTTCCACTGTATCTATATCTATACCATCCGTTCTCAAAGTGGGCGATAATGTTCTTTTTGTGGGCATTGGAGGCTTTCAGGGGGGAGCGGTAGAAGGCTCACAGAAAATTGGGGGTGTTCAGGCGGTCTAGGTAGGTGATGGCTGATTAAAAAAAAGGGAAGAATTATGTTGTTTTCTTGATATTTCAGACGAAAATTAAATACCTTACACTAGTACATAAACTTAAAAGGACACCTATATTTTACGATTGTATTCAAACTACTTCAACTTTGCAACCAACAGACTTAGAGAGACGAATAAAATAAAAAATTAAAACTTGAATACGCTCCTTTTTGTTAGTATGTTTCAGATTTCAAAAATTATCAAATTAAAAAAAAAATCATTGAGAAGAAAAGTTTTAAAAACTTGAAGGTTTTTCTTCGTTTTTGATCGAGCGCATAGGAAACAAAATTTTTTGTTTCAGTAACCTGCTTTAAAATCGTTTAAAAGGTTAAGACTTTAGCTTTAATCTCTTTTTTCTATGTCTATAATTTTTCTGAACTGAAATATTCCATTTTAAAGAGAAAAGGCCACTTTTGTCTTTAATGCTGCATATCTCCCGATGTAAGCGACGCTTTGATACAAATAAATGTGGAAATTAAAGGTTTTTTATATGATGAAAATACTTCCAAATATTCGAATTTAAATTAAATTTAATTAATGTTATTAATTAATTTATATTTTAATTAAATTAATATGATTAATTGCTCTCGTTTAAAATGTAAGTTTCAACTCAGAAATAGGATATTCCGCGTTTAAAAACAATAATTGCAATTGCTGTTTTTAAGAGCGCATCTTAAAAACGGCAATTGCAATAGTTATTTTTAACAGATGGTAAGTTTAAAAATTTTGGGGGCGCTAGAAAATTTTTGATTCTCAGTGCGGGCGAAAAAGTTTGAGAATCAGTGATCTATACTGTTATATAAAGAGGGAGGTGTTTACCCGTTTTTCTTGGCATAACTTGAGAAGGTTTATAGATACATTTCATCTCGAAAAACATTAAAAAAAACACGTTAAAAAGATGAATGTTTCACTGACTCCATACGTAGTATATTGATTCTCCACTAGATATGTTAATTTATTAATAATTATTAACCTGTAATTGTAAAAAAATATTTATATGTAATTTAATAGGCGTACAAGAAGTCATGTGGTTCCACATCAGATTTTTTTGTTTAAAAAGAAGAAATTTTATCTAGCAGTGACCTGTAAAATATATATATATTTTTTAAATATTTATAATTAAAATACAGAAAAAATAATTGTATCGCATTAAAAAGCAGATTTTAAAGAATCAATATATTTAGTAAAAATTTGAGATGACTACCCCGTTAAAAAGTTCAGTTTTAATTTCTTAGGTTAGGTATTGTTCAAGTCCGAGTAAAGTCAGTTATTTTTACACGGATTTGAATAATAGATCGTGGATGCCGGTGTTCTTTGGTGTTTGGATTTTAATTAACCGCACATCTCAGGAACGGTCGAACTGACACTGTACAAGACTACACTTCATTTGTACTCATACGTATCATTTTATTCATCCTATTACCTGAAAGTTAATCGCCGAAGGTTAAACAGAAAAAATAAAAGGTTAAGTATTGTTAGTTTTAAAATTGATCAGTTAGTATTTCAATAAATAGTCGCACTGTGCCGAATAATTCGCTGTCCTATCTTACAAATATTCTAAAATCGCTTACATCTAAATCGGGGAGCGATTGCTGAATCTCTTCCGATTTAACCGCTTTTTTTTAGCCAAACTATTTTTATTCCTTCCTCGAAAAGTGAAACTCGTTAATGAAATTCCAGTCTTTTGGAGACAGTCACCGGTACGGTTCACGTTCACTTAATAAAAAATGAGAAACCGTGTCAAGTATTGCGGTATCGCTCGCCTCCAATCGTTGTATTCGACAAGTCGGCCGGTTGGACCGTTCAAACGGGCTAATGAATAGCGGACTTTACCGTTGTAGCTCTTTCGCCGCGTACCCTTCCTTTGTTTACAGAAATGCTTCAAGTTTAAAATGAATCGGTTTTTAAAAAATGTGCGTTCAGGATTTGAATGGACGGGTGACGGTATCGCATTTTTTAGATGGATATTCATTTGTAAAATATTTTCAAACTGATATCGTCCAAATCTGATCGGATCGGACGACAGTGAAATGGGATTATGTAAAGTATCTGATGTATTTAATACGGTATAAATTTTGGTGCGGGCTTGTACGCGTGGACTACAGATTTCGAGAACATGCAGTGATACCGACGGATTAATGCTCAATTATTGTTCGATTCGTAGAATCCATTTCGGGCTATTATACGTAAAGTCCCGTATAGCGTATAATACGGGCTGCATTATTAAATGTTATAGAGTAGATATGTATAAATTATTGTTAAATGCACTTCGATATACAATAGAAAGAACATTATTTAATTTTTGCGCTGCTTGCTTTTTATTATTTAATTTCATTATGCGCGTTATTAATTGTATAGCCATTTCGTTGTATTCAATTCATTATTAATGAAATATATACCCCATCCACCGGTCGATTCCCCTCCCCTACCCAAATATATCTCTTAAAAGCTTTTTATATATAACTAAAAACGAACAACTGATTAAAACGTATTGAAAAAAGTCATAAGATTTTTTAAAGTAAACTTAAGAATTTTTTAAATCCGGTTTTAATTTACGGTAGCAGAGTTTTGTAAATTTCGACGTTTCAAGGACCTTAAAGCCCCCAAAAAATTAAAAAAGTGTATAGAAATTTCTGGAGGATGTATGTACTTCTGTTGACCTGATTATATTAGTGTCTGGACTGACGTAACATAAATTCTTCGAAAATGGCTCAAATCGTTTCAACTCGGGGAGCGTTGATGGCATTAAATTTTGGATAAAAATCAAAAAAAGGGGAAGGAGTAGTTTTCGTCATTTAAATTTTTTATTACTTTCCTGTCTAGCGCTATAGCTGTAGAATAGAAAGTACGTTTGTGTGTTCGGAGTCGCACTCCGAACACTATAGAGGGGTGGGAATACCAGTTACGTACAAAGTGTCGGGCTCCCTAACAGGTTCTGCAAGATGTTATTGAGTGCGTATGTGTGCCTGCGCCCTACCGACTAAACTTCCACCTCAGATAGTCATTCCCCTTTCTGGAAACTGCTTTGAGTCATTACTTCAAAAAGAGGTTTATATTCCCCGTAACGTATCCCGGATCAAGATTCCGGACGCTCCAGCCTTGTTGGTGATGCCGTGCAGTGTTACCACCTTATGGTAAAGTGCAACTTAGATTGAAGCACACTCTAAATCACCTTATATCTCCAGAACTAGTGAACCGATTTTGACCAAACTTGGTCAGATTACTTCTATATATAGGGCATTGATGCCATTAAATTTTCAACTTAAAAAGGGAAGGAGGTGAGTCTGTAGAGCAAAGTTACTTTCAGTATCACCAGAGTTTGCCTAGTTAAGGTGTTATTTTTCTTAGGCGCGTTTGTTAACAATAATAAAATAATAATACTTGAAGAAAATTTTTTACAAAACCGCATCCCCGCCCCCAATAAATGCTTTAAATTAGTGGATAGCGGCTATACTGCGCTAATAGCCAATGTCACCACAAGGAGCGCTAGTATATCACTGACGTATTTTAAATTAAGTTGTGCATGTGTATGTTTGTATAAGCCGTGCTTCAGTAAAAAACCGCGAGCCGGGAAAGTCCTACAACTGTTTCTTTTTTTATAGCGGTGATAGAAAAATGAGTTTCAGTACGATAAAAGTAATTGTTTGTTTATTTAAAACTCCGAAGTTTCAAATCGATCGGATTTAGGGACGGGGGGTTTACATATAATTGCAGTTTATTGGTTTATAATTTCAAATTACAACCAGGCAAATTAATAATAACGACAGTGGTGATAAATACAATGACAATAATAACAACAATAAGTAACAATAATAAAACAGTTAATGAACTTAAATATTAATATAGTAATTACAACCACAGTAATAGTCAGGATAATAGTAGTAAATGATAATTACATGTCATAAAACATAACATAATCAAAACAGTATGCACGACATAAAAAACAACGTAATCAACAAAGAATTAACATTCAAAATATTACACATCAAATAGCGATAGTAACGTCAATAGTAGATAATAAATACAGAGTTTAAAATAAATAATCGTTGGGAATGTATTCCAGGTGTATAAACAGAAAACTAGTATTCAGACCCGTTAACTAAATAAACGCTAGTTTTAACCCTTTTTAACCACTACTCTTACATTAACCATCTTATAAAATTCACTTGCAAATCCTTTTTGTTATCTACCCTAACAGTTTACGAATGAAGTCTGTCGCATTTCTTTCAGTTGTGCACGTATAGTTATACCGATAGTATTTCTTGTACGTTTGAATTACTCGTGGCGTCACCTTAATCGTATTGAACCGGATACTCTCTCCGCTGGACTGACGTCTCACACACTCGTTTCGCAGACTCACACCTCTGACTCTTCGCGCTGGACCGTCGTCGTACATTTATCTAGGCCGGTTCACAAACTCCACAAAACACGCAGCCTTTCCTCGCAGAACTGCCCTTGCGGGACCGATGCCGTAACGCCTCGCAGACTGGTTCTAATAGAACTCTCTTTTAGCCGGTCTTTCTGGGCTATTTATACTGATAGCCTCTTTACCTGTAGGACCGGACCCAAGTCGAAGCGTGAGAAGAGTCGACCGATGCTTTGTCTCGTTAATTCCAAACCTGGTCTCTTCTTACCGTACAACAGCTGTTCATTGTGCGTTAGCGGGCAGTATAACAAAAGAAAGTTGTAAATCGGACAAAACGCTCTCCTTTTTGTCCCTTTCTGGATTCTTTCAATTATTACTTTCATAATAATCGGTAGGAATCCGTTACTCAGGCCCGCTATACCGGTCTTGTTACAATATATATTTCAGTTTGGTGTAATTCGGGGACAAGCAGGGCATCGCGATACCCGTATATATAACATATCTTAAGAAAAATATAATTTTGTTTAGTCCTGTCGAATAACATTGCACTAAATTAAAGTAAATTATTGTTCTAATGAATAAACTTTTAAGCCCCAAAAGTAGGCCTGAACGGGACCCGTACTTAAAATATAATTTTTTTCGAACTTTTTTTAATTTTGTAATTTTTGATATTTGTATCTGTTCTTCAAATTGTGGTTGTTATTTAAAGTGTTATATGAGATCGCTATTTTGCAAAATTTTTATTTTTTTTCTTCGTGAAACGAAGTAAAGAAAGTATTGCGATCGCGAAAAATTTCGATTTTTGATTTCAACGGAAATAACCATTTTGAGCATCCCTGAATTTTGACTCGTTTCGGCGTGACGTATGAACGTATGTATCTCGCATAATTAAAAAACCATTAGCCTTAGGATGTTGAAATGTTGTATTGAGGACTGTTATAACATGTAGTTGTCCATCTCTATTTTGTATGCAATTGATTGACCAAAAGTGTCCAAAAAAGCCCAAAAAATTTGTATTTTGGACTTTTTCTTAATTGCAGTAATAAACCCTCGTCGAGAGATTTTCAACGATATATCTAAGCGGTACTTATTTTCATCGTGTCCAGATTTATAGCCAAATAACATTTAATTAATGGAATATTTTGACTTTGCAAAGGGAAGGCACATAGTTTCGAATTCCAGTTCATTTCCTTTTTTTATAAGTTTATTTAATTTAAATATATCGATTGATCTATTAATAATTAACCTGCTGTGATTGTAAAAAAAAAATTACAGTAAATAATAATTCGATAACAAAAAAAAATCATTAAGTGATTAGCGAAATAAAATTTTATGTACTTTTAAAAATGCGTGTATGTAATTTAATAGGCATACAAGAAAGTCATATAATGTCCACCTCAGAGTTTGCTTTTTTTTTAGATATTATATTTTAAATACAGTTAAATTTGTTATTAAAGGTATCATTCGGTCAGGGGGATCCTCTTGAATCAAAAATACCTTATGAAAACTACATGATGTTTAGCTAACGTTCAAGAAGTAAATACAAATGACGTTTACAAATAATGGATTTCTCTGAAAGACAGAAGACAAAAAGTTAAGAAAACGTTTAATCTAAAATAAAACACGTTACCTAATTGTTTTCGTTTGAATATAATATACATATATGAATATAATGTATAATTCATACATATGTATATATAATGAGAATAAAATAAAACAAATTGCTCAAATTGACTTGAATAATTTTTTTTTGGCCACAATCGATTCTCGTGCGCGCAGGTCTGAAAAAAATTAAAGGAATCTTTTGATTCGAGCCCAGACCTTTGTGGATGAAAGACGAAGACCGTACCGCTTCCCGATGGAGGTCCCAATAATAATTGTAGACCACGTAACTCGTTTAAAAATATTTGAGAACGCCAAATCGTTTAAAACCGCTCGGTCGTTTGTTATAATTAGTATCGGATAGCGCGTTCTCTTCTCGTAGACTCGAAACTTCTAGGTAACTAATCGGTTACTGATATTTCATTATGTTAATTAGTTTTTGAAGTTAACTGAACCTCAGTATTGTATTTTGATCGAATACGATTTTATTGGGATGACGGTAGATATTTAAACGAGACGGAAAGTAAATGAAAGTGAAATTAGGTCGTGTAAACTGTAATCTTAGAAGAGTTTATTGTAAACGTAGAGTGCGATAGAAATTCGATTTAGTTAAGTCGGTTAAAATCGCAAACTAAATTGTAATATATAATATAATATATTAACAGAATTACCATTTGGAAGAAAACTAGTTTGTAATCTACTCCCTTTACTTTTACCGACTTTTTTTTAACTCAAAACATCATTTAAAAATTGTGGGTGGTTTTATTTTGCTCTCTGATCATTCTTTTTCTTTTTGATTTCACTTCTTTTTGAAATGTTACTTCAAAAATTTATGAAAAGTAAAAAAAAAATACCAGTTAAATTATTAAATCGGCTTTAAGCTCGTGTGAAATGTTTTTAAAAAATCTTAAAACGTGCCTTATTAACTGCGTAATTTCTCATTTTACTTTCCCAAATTAAACTTTTTTTTTATACTTATATTTAACGGCTTTCTAGTTGTCGGCCATTTTTTATTCTTTCAAGAAATAAGTTAAATCGGGTTATTTTTAAAAATGAAAAAAAAATTGACTGCACATTACTGAATTACACCAACAGTGTGTAACCAATTTGAAAAACGAAATGTACCAAAGAAGAAAGTTAAAAATGACAACTTTCTTTTGAATTTCGAGGTCATTGTTGGAAAAGAAATGTTATCAAAATGTATATATATATTTTAATTCTTGAAATAATTCATACCAGTAAAATTAACATCGATCCAGTAGATATTTTATATTATATTTCAATAGATATTTATATTACCGCATCGATACAGTAGATATCGTTGTTTTAATTCGACTTCGCTGTAGGCTTCTTCCAACATATTTATAGCTTTTCTACTCTAATTTGTAACCCTCTTTAACTATTTAATCGTTCCGCGGAAGCGAGATCCCTGCGCCTCGCTCTAACATCGAAGGACACAAAGCGATCTTCAAATATACTTAAAAACTACTGTAGACTCCTTTAACAGATATATAAATTGAGTCTGTAAACCTAATATTTTATTTTCGTCGTACATCTTAGTTGTTGTTCGCAACAACGCCGGTTTTGTCCTATAAATGTTCCGGATACGTTTCTTAATTTATCAAAAACAATTTCACTAAAAGAAAAGCGCTAACTTTTCCCCTATCCGGTCTACTGTCGGAAACTAGATCGATACTTTCGTCGTCCACATACGGCTCCGGCACAGAGGAGTGAAATGAGCATCTGAAGTGACCGGAACTTTATGCCAAAAAGCCTAACTCGCCCAATTAAGCGCCAGAGCGAGTCCCTAGCCACCCGGGTTGCTAGAGCATCTAACCCTTTCGGTCACCTTCTGCAGGACCAGAAACTTTAGAAAGCGGCGACTATATTCCATTTTTTCCGGGTCTTCCGATTTACTCGTAGTTCAACAGAGAATTGATTATCCTGGCTTCTTTGACTGTTGTAGTACGTTCGGCTTCTTACTTCGAGCAAATATACCGGACGTAATACGCAGCGCTATCGATTCTATATTCCGGCCTTAACGCTGAGCCGTTTTGTCCGACTTGTACTTAAAAGTACCGTACCCAGAAAGAAACCGAGTAATATGTCGATCAAGGGAAACCCGTCTTTTATCTTTTCCTTTTTTCTATTTTAGCCTTCGGAACTACCGTAATGTATTACTTCAGAGGATGAATGAGGATCATATGTATGAACGTAAATGAAATGTAGTCTTGTACAGTACCAGGTCGACCGTTTCTGAGATGTGTGGTTAATTGAATCCCAACCACCAAAGAACACCGGAATCCAGACTAGTATTCAAATCCGTATAAAAAGTAACCGCCTTTACTAGGATTTGAACCCTAGAACTTTCGACTTCGAAGTCAACCGATTTGCGATGAGTTCACCGCTAGACCAACCCGGTTGGTCGAGGGAAATCCGTCTAAGCCACCTGTAAACTCTCCCCATCCTGGAAAATATTGTGCCCGCAAGACCGTCTGAAAATTAATTTCAATTGACCGGCCTTGATCGGAAACCTTGATCTTTGATCGCTCGAACGCACCGGAGGTAAGTTTACGCCCGACCGAATATAACTCCTCAGCACCCGTATCCTCTTACCCTACTTTATTTTCTTATTTTCTTTTACCCGGACTCAAGATTTTAAAGTCGTGTACATTCTATTTATACTCTATTTATAACAGAATTTACCCCTTCTCTTCTCGAAACTTTTCGATCCTCCTGCTTTCAAAAATTAGAAAAGGAGGAAAGACGAGTTTTGGCTTCATTACTCTACTTTCCCCGCGTGTAGTACGGACTATTTTACGATTTTCGGGTATGTAAAGCGGTTGTTAGTCTTAGATGAATAAGAAAATATGCATACCGATTAAAAAAAAGTAATAAGACGCGGATGAAGTAAAATTACTAAATAAAAAGCGGAGGAAAAAAAAGAAAGCGTTGCGTAACAAATTATCATCGGTCAATAAGTCGTTCAAACACAGGCCGAATAATGTACCTCGATAACGGTTTGTCGTACAAATTTGAAACTTTGTGTAGTATATAGGTTATAAATTGTAATGTTCGTAAAATTTGCAAATAAGTTAATACGGTTTTACTCCTTTTGAAATTTTTAATTATTCCCCCACCGTTGAATGAAATCGCGCAAATACATAACCGAAGCGACAGACTAATGTAATGAAATCATCCGATTAGTACAAGAATTTGAACGAGTTCAAAAACGAAAGACAGTGTTTTTTGGCCCGCTTTTATGGGGGTTTGAATAAAAACGAACGTCATCGGAAAATAATTTAACTATTTAAGGGGCATTAAATTATTTGAAAAAACTTTCTTACTTTTTTTAGTAAAATCTTTTTTTGGAATCACGACTCATGCGATTCGTATCTCTCTACCCCGTTACCCGATTGTGAACCAAATTAAACGGTATCAGTGCCGCCCCTTGTACAGAGATCATCGTGTCAAATTATATCCGAATCGACCCATCCGGTTTTCAAACAGATATCGACCAAGAAGCAAGACGACATATACTCATCCTTCCGAAATTTTTCCACGTTAAAATTGTTATTTTTAGTTATTGTTGCATCGTTAAAAAATGAAGATCTTTGTAGGTGTATAGTAGTGTAAGTATTTAGTCGGAAAGTGAAAATATGATGAAATATTAAACGCCGAGTCGGGGAATTTCATGTTTTTCTTAAGTTTTGTAAGAGAATTATCGGCTGGCATTTCGTTTTAAGAGCGGCATTAACGTGATTATTTTTTTATTACTTATTATTCCTTCCGGCAACAGCCGATTTAGAAGATATTAATTTTCCCAAATTTTCATTCTTTCTTGTTTTACGTATGATTATTTTTTTTTAAATTTTACACGAATTTTATTTGGCTTATTAAAATGAAGATACCGCAGTATGTGATTTTCTTCGTCTTATAGAGTCGATTTTGACCACGTTTTTATCTCTTGAAATAACTTATGATTTCTTCTTCTCTTCTTTTTATCCAAAATTGTTTCATTCTTTCACTAATTCTTTGTTTCTTTTTTCTAATCGGTTGTTCTTGGCGTTTTTCTTTTCTGCCTCCTGAAAACTCTTAATTCTCTTAATCTTCCCTCTAAAAGTTTTTCTTTCCGTAATGCCTTCTTTTTTAATTGACCGTTTCAAGTACTTATTTTTCAATCTTTTTCGTCCGTTTGAGTTGAAAAGTTAAAATATTTTCTCGGTTTAATCTTTCTTCATACTCCCAGATTAAATGTCCGTAAAACATTTGTCTTCCTTTTCTATTTCTTTTTCTTCCTTTTTAGGTTTCAAGATCTGCCTCGTAATGTTTCTTTTTTTATTCCTGTATATTTCTGATTCTATATCTTCTTTCTTAATTAAGAGTAAACATTCCGCTGCATGTAGGTATTCCGGTTGGATTATTGAATTTAAATGTCCAGTTTTTGTTTTTATATAGACTACATTGTTCTTTTTACGTACATATCTTTCGTCAATTGAAATGCTAATTCCATTTTTCTAGTTTTGTTAATTTTTTCCAGTTCATTTTTCTTAAATATTTATCTTTTCATACTTTGTGTTTAAAACATTCGGTCGAGTTTTTATATCGGTTCTAATTTCAGTTTTTTCAAAAGGTATTTACAAGCCAAATTTTCCTGCAACTTCTTTTAGTAAGTTTATTTATTACACTTCTTCATCCTCAGAAACAAAAATCGGTAAATTATACCAAACACCAAAGATTTGATCCCTAGATTTTGATTTTTGTACCCCGATCTAATCCGTTTGCTCATTATTTTTTCTTCTAATCTCTTCTCCCATTCTCTATTAATTTTTCCAAAAGCCAATTAAATAAGTTATTTTTTATTTAAAAAAAAAAGTTTTTCCTAACTGAAATAGCGGTTTTTTTTTAAAAAAAGGCCGATTATTGGAAAATATTTGTTTCAAAGACGCACAAATCGGTTGAGAAAATTGAAAACATGTACTTAATAGGTGATATTTTAAGAATTTTCTTTTTTATGCGTTTTACAATCGTTTATATTTGAATAAAGTTAGAAAGCAGTGGAGAAAGGCTACTTTTCTTCAGTTTTCTCTGAAGACAAATTTCAATAACGAAATTAAATCGTTCGGGAAAGCGATCGAGAAATAAATATTTTCCATTTCTATTTTTATCGATTTTACAAAAAGTCTTTCGCTTGAAATTCATCGGTAAAGTTGTAGTGAACAGAGTATCTGAAAGACAGTTTATATTTATAGTTTTACTATACATACGCGTACTTATATCTGGTTTCGGTTTGTAATCGACGTATAATTATTATTTTTCTGTGTTCCGGTATCATTTTATCATTAGTATTCTAGATTATATTTGCTGCGGTGTTTGAAATAAAGTAGCTTGTTTTTTAACAGTAACCGTATTGTAAAGTATCGTGAAAAATGTTATAAAAGTATCCTACCATCTGTTGTACGAAAGAGAGTGTTTGCACTGCTGCAGCGAATGTCAACAATGCAATATGCGTGTATAAGTATATATATATAATATATATATATATATATATATATATATTTATTTATATTCTCTCTGCAAATTGAATTTATCCATAGTTAGTTTACATATTCCAGTTAGAAAGTATATTAAATTAATTATTAGATTGCAGGAAGAAAAAATACACACGTACCGGGGCAAGGTAATGTAGGGATGAAAAGCGGATTGATATACACCAGGAATAACAAAGAGATTATTGGAAAATTTTTTTGTTGCGTGCAGAGCTTTGTCGTTTTGAAACGTGGACGAAAAGAAAACAGGAAGGAAAAGGACGTGCTGTTTTGGTGACGGAAAAACATTAAAACAACTCGATGCTAGTTCCGGAACGCGATCGTTTACATCGTTTTTCAAATTGTGGAGTGAATGTTGTGTAAAATTTAATTCAGATAAACTGTTGAAGAAGAACTTACGGGTAACAAATTAAGGTTATATACGGAACATTTTAAGCAGCTTACCGTCGTCAAAGTTAACACCACTTGCACAGAAGACATGGACACCATCATCCTGACCCCGTAGAGGATCGATATTAATCTCATACTATATATATCTCATAGAATGCGCCTGCTCGGGCGGAAAAGCATCCAAACGGGTCCCTAGCCTCACAGGCTACTATTCTACTCTAAACACCCTCTGCAGTCCTTTCGAGCGCCAAAACCTTAACGATTTTTCAACGATGCGCCACTCATC
The DNA here is from genome assembly GCF_047948215.1 of Lycorma delicatula. Lineage (NCBI taxonomy): Eukaryota > Metazoa > Arthropoda > Insecta > Hemiptera > Fulgoridae > Lycorma > Lycorma delicatula. The sequence continues at coordinate 79,161,918 of NC_134465.1, forward strand.
TGTAACTTTTCAGTTAGTCTGCAGATCCGGACTCGAACCGATACCTTCAAGCTCCCTGATCACTTCTACAGGCCTAAACTTATATTTTGAGCAGACGTACAGCACATTATATGCGTCATCCGATATTAAGCATTGACGACACCGATCTGAGTCGGTCAAGCAGATCGAGTCGGTCTGACCCGAAATGCGCCATGCCCTAAAAGGAACCGAGTCTCATTCCGCTTCTGGGAGATTCATAAAGCGACTCGCAACGCTCTTACGTCCTGAAGCGCTACATATCGATTACAAAGGTAACTATGTAGCACCACGATCTTATAACGCGTACACGCCCGTAGTTGTAATCGATGCAAGACACAAGGCCACCGCAAGTTATTAAATGTCCCGGACTTATCCGAAAATATACCCGGGACATATGCTGAGTCGGAGTTAGTAACGATGTCAATCGCTTTTAAAATCGCATTCTCTGTACCTTTACCGGATCGAAAACCGTACTGATACTCCATCTAAAGAGATTTCGCGAGGCGAGACTAACCTTCCATTAATCGGCAAATACAGAACCTTCACAAACACCTTACTAAGCCAAGCATCGGTAGAAGCGTCCCAGGACTGTACGACCAACTCAACAGTAGGCTTAATGACACCTCTTTTCAAACAAAGCGGAAAACAGCAGGCAAAAAGCATTCTATTTAGTGTCTTCGTTATTGCAGCTACGCTTTCGCTCAACTCACAAACAAGAAGTTACGCAGTGATTCCGTCATACCACCGTCGAGGAATCAAGCAAATCAACGTAGTAGCAGACAACACACACACACACACACACACACACACACACACACACACAGAGAGAGAGAGAGAGAGAGAGAGAGAGAGAGAGAGAGCGAGTCTCTCTTTCTCTCTTCTTTCTCAGCCAATTTCGAACGGTTCATTTTCTATCAAAAACAATCTCTGCGTGAAAGGTTTTTGCACCGGATTTCATCGTCTTCCGCAATGAATATATATGCCGATTTTGAGTTCGGAACCTTATCGGTAAGTACGTTAAAAATGGACGGCAATGTTTTGACCCCTCCGCCGCCCGACGACAGAAAAACAGACTCGTAGAGCGATTTAAATAAAAGCGTATAAATAAAAAGGTGCCTTATTGATCTTTTTTTTGGATGGTTTTTTGTTAAGGCAGTTGCGATGGTTATATAATGAGGGGTAGTCTTTAGTAGAAGGCGCTAAAATATATTCGGTAAATCGATGTAATAGTAAATATTTGCTACCGACTTGACAGCACAATTCGCATAACTTGTTATTTGTGAAATTAAATCACAACTTAACATATACGCCCGCAATTACTTAATACTTATAGTTACCGAAAGCTATCCGTATATCTAATCCGAATAGATGCGATACCGGTGTATAATTTTAGCGATGCGGTGTATGCCACGTAACGACGTCGCTTTTACCTTTATTGTTGAATTATTTATGAGTGCACTCGCTCGCTCGGTTTAGTAGCCGTTAATAAACAACTAACTAATTACCATTACTGTTGTTGTTTTTTCTCTTTTTTTTAATGGTATTCATCTTCATTATTTCTTTTTTGTCGATCGTATTTTAATAATTATCGTCGTTTAATTTTGCAATTTATTATAATGGAGTATTTGTTAGTAATTTCTTAAAAAATGTCAACGTATATTTTTATTATCGGTCTGGAACGATAATACTTTTGAATTTAGCGCGATTTAAAAATTTAAATAACGATTGAACGATATGAGTTTTTTATTTAATAACATTTACTCTTTTTTTAAAGTTATTTTTATCGTTTTTACGTATCTCAGCTTTTTTTATTTTCGATATTTATTATCCTAAAAAATGACCTATTAACAAAGCTTTAAGCGTGAAAATCCGTGAAGTAAAACTTACATATCGTTAAAAATAACTAAAGCTTTGTTAAGCGCGAGAGCTAAAACGGTTTAAGTTTGAGTAATATTTATTATTTTACGGTTACATCTCCTTAATTTTTCGCAACTCTACAATTATGCAGCACCAAAGGTATAAAGTACAGCGATCGGTTAAAAGTTTGGGTATCGGGATTTTTGCAAGGGCACGTTAGTCTAAAAGATCGCTAAATAAATTGTAGATATTTCCGACTAATGTATGTTCGATCGTACCTATCTCTATCGGACTGTATTTTGATCGATATCTCTGGATCGGCTCAAAATAAAGATTACAAAAAAAGCTCAAAAAATGTGTATATTTGGAATAGCGACGGCGTTAAATTTTTAACAGAGTTAAGATTTAACTTTAATAGATGAAAGTACTTTTTCAAATTTATTTGCTGAAGGTTTTGATCTTTTCCGCTGTTGTCGTCTAAATATTACATAATTAAAGATTATTATTTAAAAATCCTGTGGCGTATTTAAAATAGAAATCTGTCAAGGATGATGCCAGAAAGGTTATGCGACCTTTTGCCGTTTTTTTTTTTAATTTCCTATTCGAAACAATTTGTTTTATCAGAATAACATTTATGTGTTATAATAATAAATATTATACAAAGCGATGATTAATAAAAATTAATAATTGAAAATTATTTTCAAAATTCCACTGAAGGAAACTTTATTTTCCTTAAAAAAATGCTCAATTTAAGTTTTCTGAAAAAAATACAATGCGACTACAAAAAAAAACAGTTTGCTGTACTTTGTAATATTAAATATAAAATCTTCGAAAAATTTTCGACAGCCAAACTTTTCACCGATCGGATTATTTCTTTTTATAGGTATGCTGTTGTGGCAGTTACAGAGATATGAATTACCCATTCAATCGTATAATATTGTCATTCACAATTTATGCATTTACAATTGTGTGTACGAATGAAAAAAAACTTGAATTAATAAATGTGTTATAAAAAACACAAATTTACATCCCCATTTCCCCTTCTATTTCTATTTAATTTTTTCTATAGGTTCCTTATATTATTTGTTTTTACTTTGTTTTTATTTGTGATTTATTTTTTAATTTACGTAAAAAAAAACTCAGTTCGGTTCAGATAAATAATGATCGGTAAAATAAAACTAAAAAGGATAAAGAAAAAGACAAATAAACTCCAATGATAGATGGTTTTATCCGTGGGTAAATAAATCTTAATTTTATTCTCCGTTTTAAACATTTTAGTTTCACCTGAAAGAATAATGATACAAAAAGCAAATAATTAATAATTTTAGGTGTGCGTGCGCGTGTCCGTGTGCGATTCAAAAATAACTTCACAATTTTAAAATCGTTTAAAAATTTATTTCAGATTCGCTTAACATCTTATTTCATAGCAAAACAAATCAAGTTTTGAGTCGCGTAGTTAATTAAAACCGAATTCGGCCACCAGCGCTGTCATCAGTGTTATTAAAAATGGATAAATTTTCTGGTGTACAACATGATCGGTGTGTGTTTCACGATATGCAGTCAGCAACTGCAGTTCAGCATAATTTTCGTAGAGTGTACGGTAGGTAACCTCGTAGTAGGCGTACAGTTTACTTTAGGCACCAAACTTTCGTCGGGACACATTGTTTTGTTAAACATACAAAATCACCAGGATGTCATCGCCTCCCTGAATCTGCTGTAAAACAACTCAGAGAAAGCTTTGCGCGTAGTCCGAAGAAATCATCTCGACGTGCGTCCCGTGAGACTGGCATTCCACGACTGTTTAGTGCGTATTACGCAACAAACGGTCGTTGGTGCGTAAACGATTGCACTTGAAGGCTTACAAATTGATGAACACTTTACAGATGAGACAAAGTTCTCGGCTGCAGTTTTGTGTGGAATTGATGGATGGAATTCCAGACGACGATACATTTTTACACGATTTAATTTTCACTGAAGAGTGAACGTTTCACACCAGCGGCAAGGTGCATATCCGTAATTGGCGAATACGGATAGCGAAAAGCTTCATCAAATATTGCAGCATATTCGTAATAGTCCTAAGGTCAATGTTTTCTTTCCCCAAAGACTGAACAGCCCGTTTTCTACCAGGAGGCAATCGTAAATTGTATCATTTATCTGGACGTGCTTCAAAATTTTCTAATTCCTCGGTTAGAGAATGTCGACGAGGGGCGTCATTACTGTCACCAAGACGGGGCACCACTTCCCTGGCGTCTAGAAGTCCGAAATTTTCTTGATATTCGATTCCCAAGTGGGTGGATCGGTCGTGAAGGGTCAATTGGTGCAGATTTGACCTCGCTAGATTTTTTCTTGTGTTTTCATTTAAGATTGAACTTGTTTTGGTTTTTTCTTTTTCTTTTTGATTTTATCAATGCGGTTGTGTTTTTTGTAAATATATATACATTTTATATAAAAATAAAACTTATTAATTTAAAAGATTTACTTAAAAGCCTGTAATAAAAATTAAAAATAAAATTTTTTCATACTTGATTTTTTTAGGCGGTACTAAATGTAGGGTTATATAGGTTAGAGGTTATTTAAATAGAATTATTTTTAAATTATTTACGACTTTAAAAAGTCGAAATTTAATAAACAATTTAAATATTTATGTTTTATTAAAGTCGGTTCTTTAAATTAAAGGAGTTGTTTGTTAAAATATTTTTTTAAATTTTAATTAATTATTTTAATTTTAAAAGTGTATTTTACTGTATAAAACTTTTTATGAATATTTCTTTAATGTAATTACTAATAAATTTTGTTAAATATTTGTTGGTAATTATGATTTTGATAATATTATTTTAATTATTAAAAATTCATTTTCCTTTTATTCATTATTACATTATTACTGTTATTGTTATTTTAAATAATTTTCTTTCTTGAAGTCCAATTACTGTTAATTATATCGCAGTTTTTAATTTTATAGCACTTTCTCCTTCCTTTACCGTTTCATATGAAATAATTTTAATTCAATTTTTTCCTTTTATTTATTCATCGTTTTAGCTTTGTTTTTTTTACTATTTAAATTAACGATAGTTTTATAAATATTTTGTTCGTAACAGAAGATAGTTATTTTAGATTACATTGTTTTTATGGTAATTTTGCTACGTTACGGATAATAATTTTTTTTACGATTATTTTACCAGATAAACTCGAATCTTGTGCGTGGGAATACAGTATGAACATTTTGTAGAGTATGAAAAATGCTACGCCTGCCGATACCTTCCGGATGAATGTCTTGAGATGCTACCGCTTCCCTGCAGAGGTTGGTAAAAAAATTAACCGCTGAAACTGGGAAAAAGCGTATTTCAAAGTGCATAATTAATAAAAATGTAAACGGTTTTGTAGTCTGTATTAATACATAAAATTAATTATTTTATGAAATAATTTCGAAATTTTCTATTTATTTACGCACGTAATTACAACATGACGTCCGATTATAATACTTTTTTTTTGGCTGAAAGATTAATTTTATAGTGTATGAAAAAATTTTAAGGCTGAGATCGGGATTCGAACTCGAACCCCTTTTATAAGAAAAGGAGGAGACACAATTCAGCACAATTAAAAGAAAATAAAAAAAATCAAATGTTATTTTCTGTGGAAAATTTGGACATTCTTTTACATGTATGCGTTGAAAAATTACGTGGGTTTAAAATCCTGACTTGAGGGATTTTATCGTAAATCGGTTATATAGCACGAACCGTGTAACGATTACGAAGCTTATTTTGTTTTTTGTTGTTCATTAATCTGTCTACTTTTAAACACTATCGACCTCTGTTGACAGAGTTTTACTTTGTAACAAAAATTCTCTGTATTTATCTTAACATATAAACATATAGTTGGCTTAACAGAACTTTTGTCTCATCAAAATATAACGGAACGGAACGCAAGAATGGCGGGAGTTTCAATATTTCTCCCTACAGATCGCAGAGCCTGGACAATGTCTCTTGCTGCTGTATCTTTCTATTATCGGGCGGGTTTCATCGCTTATTTAGTGGCGGTTATAAATTTTAGGTTTTATTTATGGACGGATTTGGTAATTTGCGTTCCTATCCGTATGGACCATCGTAAAATTTAATTACCGGTTCTGACCGTGAGAGACTAAGCTTTTGAGCCTAATAATCCCGGCGTGATTCCCCTTCAGTCCATCCGCTTCAAGTCCTTTCGGTACCAGCATCTATGGGCTAGCAGCAGTGCGCCTACCGGAACCCTAGTTATTTGGAGGGAGAAATGCGCCCCGTTCTCCGGAAGGAGTCGCATATGCTGATTAAATGAAATTGTGGTCTCTTCGTGGGACGGTGTGGGGTGTTGTCTACCTTTTTATAGTTTTAACAAAATTTAATTGCGAAAACTGTCACTTTCGCGGCCGGAATGTTCGCGCGGTTTAGAGGTTTAGACGGCCGTGTTCTGACACGGCCGCTCTCCCGAACAGTCTGCGTGCCTGCGCCACCCCCTCCTCGGATACGGTGTGTAATCCCGCATCGTAGCGAAAATGACGTTTCTGACGAACCACGGTGCTCCAAATATCGTCCGCAACGCTGTTTTCGACGGCTTCTAATTACTTTTGAAGCGTGGAGTTCAACAAAGTTCCCCATGCCGGGTAAGCATATGTTAGAAATACACACACACACACACACACACACACACACACACACACACACACATATATATATATATATATATATATATATATATATATATATATATACTTCTATATCTAAGAATAAGAAAATTTTCTTAGACGTTCGTTTTCAAGAATGGAATATCTAGGCCACGGGTGGGGGGGATTTTGAAAATTCAAAGGGATACGTCATCGTCAGGCGCCGGTGACGTCATTGGTAAAACACACACTCACAGAGAGAGTCATACACATAGTCACGCGCGCGCGCTCGCGCATACATACACTTACACACAGTGAGAGGGGATATTAAGAAAAAAATTGAATACTCCATATCGGGGGGGGGGGGGAATTTTAAAAATTCAAAGTGGTACGTCATCGGCGGCCGCCGGCGGACCGATCTTGTTTATAGCTTTTTCTTTTGCTGAACGTACGAATTTTAAATGTTAAGAAGTACAATTAATTAATATATAAGTATTGTTTTTTAATAATTTTATATCAGACAATCGATCTATTTGATCTATTTGATTGACAATTACGATCTATTTGGACGGTGAAGACGGTTTAGCGTGTCTTCTAAGTTTCGTACCCGGCGGTCCCATCAAGAACGCCACTCAGTTGATTAGTATTCTGAAGGGAAGATTTACGGACGGATATATCGATCATTTAACATCGATTGAAGATACAATAGCGCTACATTTAGATCGTGAAATCGAGGAAACCGATATTAGGTTAGCTTTGTGTGAATTGGGGGAGTGGTTTATAGTCGATTTTGATGTCGGTGAAGACAACGATGAGGATTTTTTTCATCAACATCAGTTTAGAATATTTTTTTCGTAGAAGAATAATTGATCTGTTTTTCATTATATTTTGATAAATTTTTTTGTTACGATATATTTTAACAGAAAAAACATATTACAAGATATTCCGGAAAAAGGAAGACTACGTGAAAATGCTCTTTCATTAACATCGACAAGAACATATATTCCGTTCCATTTTCTGAAAGATTCATTACGTTAGTACAGCGAATATTTAATATTTGATCTTGAACAATGGCGAATTGCAAACGGTAGCGTATTTTTATCGATGGTTATGAATTAATAGTGGCTAATACATTTTGCGATTTAGAATTGAACATTAATAAATTAGTAAATATGGCATTACTATCTTTAAAACGTCATGGTTTTTTACTCAACGAACAGCGACACAAATTTTTGTTATTTTTTTCATCGGTCTACTGATGCTGTGCTCTCACCGCAACATATTATTTTTATGCACGTGAATGAAAATCCAAATTGTAGGATGATACAAAGCAAAAAAGACTATGGAAAAGAACTGTTGTCCACTACGCTTTCGAATAAGGAAAAGATGAAGAAAACGTACTACAATTACCCGAATAACCTGTTGAAGATTGACAAATTAGTGGACGCCGGATTTAAGCAATATTAATATTAATTTATTCATTCATTATTCTTAAGGATGAGCGCGAGAGAAGGTATTGCCCGCGAGCTTCACAAGCAAGCTTGGCGAAATTATCCGACTCGCAATGTAGAGCAAAGGGCGTTAATGCTTTTTTCAGGCCGATTTAGTAAAGATGTTTACCGTATTCTAATATAAATAAAGGTTATAAATAAATTATGACAATTATTAATTGTTAAACAAAATTCGGAAGAAAAAATATTGTGAGAGGTTCGTTTACGAACGATGAAGGACACCTTATAATGGATTATAATAATAATCCATTAGTAATAACGGATTGGTTAATATTTTTATTTTCAAATGTTAATGAAATAAAAATTGTTTATCAAAGACTCACTAATGAGGTAGTCATGTTAATCGATAAAATGATTTATGTTTGATATTAATACATTGCAGCTTTTACAAAATTACCCAAAACCTGTGTTAATTTAAAAAATCCCTTCTTTCAAAATGTGAGTGCGCTTTTTAACACATACAAAGGAAACCCTATTTGTATAATAGTAGTGAATATTTTGTTTAGATCGACGAGTATTATTTCAATGCTAAACAGCACGGAATGATATCCATTGTTATTTCCTGGTATACTAATAAGATCGATTCGGTTTTCCGTTACAAAAATGGATTATTATACTTTTTCAAAGATAATATGTTTACGAATTCAGTGAATTCGGCGGTAAAGTCCAACGATCGGGTGAAATAAGTTTTGATCTGTTTGGACTGAAATGTGATAAGAACATTATTTTTTACAATTTCGAAAATTTCCTTCGGATTTTAATGTGTATCCAAAACAAAATTTAATTTTTAATAAACTCTAAATGTATTATTTTTTATAAATAAAAATAAATAACATAAATTTTATAAAAAAATATCTTTTACAGTTTACTTAAAAACAAAATAAGGTAAAACAACAAATAAACAAAAGTAATATTTCTTTTTCAAAATACAATTTATACTTTATTACATATTTACAATAATTAATTCTTAGCACATCAATTAAAAAATATTTATACTTAATTCAAATATTTAAGAAAAATTAATAAAGGTGAAAAATAAACAAAATTAATTTTTTTTAAATGAAATTTATACTTTTACATATTTACAATAATTATTCTTAGTTCTTCAATTACAATACAATTTTACTTAATTCAGATATTAATGAAGATTGATAATTAAAAGATTTAATAAGCAAGCCTTAAGTCGACAATCTATAACACAGAACACATAAAACGTTAAATTTCATGTTTTTAAATATTTTTTTGCAAAATTCATAAACAATGTCATTACAAATGAAACATTCATCTTCTTTTGAAAAAACAAGTAACCCGTCTAATACCTTTGTTCAATCTGACGTTCAAAACGTTCCTTATTAATATTTAACCGTATCACTATAAACCAGTCTACAACATTAATACAACAACATTAATAATTTCATCTGGTTTTTCAATTTTAATAAATTCTCCTTTTTTACAACTACGTACGTCATATAGCGAAACGTTTTCTTTAATAAAAAATTCTTTCATTTTAAAAAATTATATTTAAAATAAACAGTTCAAGCACACGATTGCAAGGCAGATTCACTCTTTAAAATTTCAATGCTTGTCGATGTTAAAAATTTAGTTACGAAAAACAAAAAGGTAAAATCATTATGCATTCTTACAAATGATCTACGTTGTTTTTTATTTAAAAATGGAAGGATTGTTAAAACAGTACATTTGTACGTTTTTTGTTTCAATTACATGTGATATTTTTTCCATATTCAACTACAAAAAAAATTTCGTATATAATATTAATTTTAATAAATAAAACAAAATATAAACATTTACAATTTTTTTATCTTCATTTTTAAAAATTAAATTTAAATATACTTAATTCTAATACTAACGAAAATAAAAATTGTAATACGATTTAAACTATAACATAGTGAATATTATAAAACCTTTAATTTCATAGGTTTTTAAATATTTTACAAGTTCGTACAAAATGTCGTAACATGTGAAAAGTTTCTTTCCTTTTGAAATAACAAGTTACTGATCTAGCGCCTTCATACAATTGACCTTTCCAAGCATTCCTTATTAATATTTAACTAACCATTATAAACCAATCTACGTTCGGAAACATAAGTTTTAAAATGAATATAAATTGAAAAAAGAATGACATTATATGTTTGTGTGAAAAACGCAGCAAACATTAGTAATTTTAATATAAACAAGATTTAAAAGGGAAAAAATGAAAAAAAAATGCCAACTAATTTTCTAATAAAGCATAATTTCCGTAAATATATGTATGAATATCATCGTCTCTAATTACGCGTTTATCATCGAAATTACTTGATGCTAATTTTCTTAATGCAATAGTTGAAACAGTGTATTTCTGAGAACGGAACATTTTCATTATACGTAAGGCTTAAATGTGTCTCGCCATCAAATATTTCTCGTAATTTTCAAACAATATTTTTTCTTACAACATTTTTTGTAATACGTTTCGCATTTTTCACACTTTACCTGAATTAGTTTTAAAAGAATATAATTTTGCTGTTAGACCTATGAATTTTGTAATTGGAACGCCAAAATGAATTTCATCTTTGAATTTACTTATTACTTTTTTGTTAGCATTACTATAACAAAAATTATCATGCGGATTATAGGAAATATCTAAGTACTAAAAAATTCATTTTTCATATCAATATAATAATCGTTAGTTTGTATTTTATAAAATAAGCTAGCCGAATCCATATATAACAGATCATGCCGGCCTCTGGCGCGGGTAGTAGCGTCTCGGGCCTTTCACCCGGGATCTTGGTTTCGAATCCCGTTCAGACATGGCATTTTTCACACACGCAATAAAACAATCATCTCATCCTCTGCGGAAAAAATGCTTAACGGCGTACCCGGAGGTTAAACAAAAAAAAAAAATATATATATATAACAGATGTATTTTCGTTCAGTGATTATTTTTCATATCATAATGAAATGAAAATATGAAACATTTACTAAGTTCAAAAACAGTAAAACAAACGTAAATCGGTTATCTAGATTTATTATATTCCTTAAACACTGAACTGCGCACAGCATTTCATCAAAAGTCGTTGTGATAGTCATGAATCTCCCTTGGATACTCAAAATCTACTTCGAGGATAAAACAGATAGGAGGATCGTCAGAATAACACATTAAATCAATCTTGTCAATAATGAGTTGATCGGTCCATCGAAAATTTTTCACAGGTAAATACATTTGCATAGCCCACCCGTGAAGGTTATTAGCATCAAGGTAGGAAAGATAGAGAAAATGTGGTGAGAAGGCTCGTTAGAGTAACCAGACACTCATCTGGGTGCAGTTATACCCAACAGTCCGGACCGACCTAGAGGAGTAGAAGAGGAAAAAAAACTGCACGGTATCGTACGAGGCCCTCTGTGTTCTCGCTTCAGTTCCGCCAGTCGACCTTCAAGTGGGAGAAAGACTGAATATAGCTCATGGCTCGAGCAGGAGAGACGTTAGAGAACGTATGGTGACCGAATGGAAGAACAGGTGGCGTGCAAGAGGGGTGGCACAATGGACTAAGCGAAGTATACAGGACCTAGATGCTTTGAACGGTAGGAAGTTTGGTGAAGTATACTTCTACATAACTAATTAACGGGGCACGGTAATTTTCAAGATTACCTGCATAGGCAGACGTGCGTCACCGTCATGTTTGTTTTGCGAAAACCAGGACTCTGTTGTAGTCTTCAAATGCCGAAAGTGGGACATACAACGGAATAGGGCGGTTATCGCACAGTGCACACCAGATACCCTTGTGAATTACATGTTACAAAGCGAGGAACATTGGAGGAGAGTCAACACATGCCACGGAGGTAATCAGGAGTAAAAATCAAGAGGAGCGGCGCCGAGGCTAATTATAGGAACGGGAGAACAGCCCCAGAGGTGAGGGCTGGCATGCCCAGGTGTGCCAGTGCCTATGATCCTCTGGGGACTCCAGGGAATGGTAGCCACAGTAAAAGAGAAAAGACCCGGCGCTGTGTTTTGGGCTGATATATCCGGACACGGCGTCAAAAAAGGGCACAATAAAGACTCCTCAAAAGAGCTGACCGGCGAGCCGACCTACCATGCATGATGTACAGCCGGTTGGTGGGAATGCTCGTTAGAGTAACTAGACACTCTGGGTGGAGTTATACCCAACAGTCTGGACCTAGAGGAGTAGAAAAAAAGGTAGGTAAGATCCCTGGATGGACTGCTTTGATCAAATGTTTCTGAATGTATTTATTATTTGCCAATACGTACTTTTTCATACTACTGGAAATTCCGCCCTGAATACCTCTTTCTATGAATATATACATTTCATAATCGGTCTGTAATTCTAGTTAAATATAACATAGCATCAAAAGAAAAACTAAGATAATACGCGCAATCTAAGGTAAACGTTTTTTTACGTAACCTAAAATTTTCAAAAGAATCCGACAACTCCACATCCAATTTTAAATAAAGACCCCAAAGTTGTTTTTTATAAAACAATAATGTTTACTATCTTAAGAAATGAGTAAAAAATCAAAATGATTTGGTCGTTCTATTTTTACATACCTTTACAGATTAACTAAATCATTTTTCGATAAAGTTTATACATTAACGGATATTTTACTTTTCTTATCGAAATGTTTAATGTGAGGAATATGCATTGGAAATTCAAATACTGTAAAATCGAATTTATTGAAAAGCGATTCGTATCTATGATTTATTCTCTCAGGGTGCGGACCAGTTATACGTTTTGAATGTATTGACAAATAAAAAAAAATTAAACATTTGTTATCTTTATTGATTGGTTTAATGACTACGTTTTTTTTAAATGTAATTTGGTAATTTCTGTTAGGTAAGCTCTAGGAGCTATTTAGGACACTGGTCGCTAAACTGTTTCGAGGCTTAGTAGCCGTTTGTGGCACAGACATTCGGTCTTATGCTTTAGGGCGACCGAATGGGGTGGCGGCGAGAGAATGCCAAGCAAACCAAATATTAATTTAATTTGGAACAGATATAAAAGACGAACTACCTAATGGTCTGTATCGGTTTACCCTCACTAATAATCTGTCATTAGAAAACTATCTTTAACCTGGAAAGACGACTTCATTTAATATATATTAAATCGAATTGCGTATGGAACCGTCATTTTCAAAATTGTTACCGCAGCCGTTTGGACGCAAACTGATGGCCACAGCCTTTTGGGATCGGTCTCGTAAAATGCTGATCGATTTCATGCCACCGGGAACGACTGTAAATGGGGAAGCCTACTGCTAAACTCTACGTAAGTTACGGCGCAATACAGCGAGATTAGTAGTTTTAAAAGAAACATTTTTATGTTGTTGCATGTATGGTTTCTCGTATTGAGAACTAAATTGAATTTCATTGGATCATCTGTATTTAAAACAGATGAGTTCTTTTATATCATCATATATTGCATTTATAAATAATGGAATAGCCTTAAATAGTTCATAGCTTTAAAAAGTTGCATTGAAATGCGTTTTCTATTAAAATAAATTCATTATTTTCCTTTACATATTGAAGTTTTCCAAAGTTAGTTGTAATATTATAGTCTTCTGTGTTCGCAGGTCGTCTCACAGCAATCATTTTTAATAGTCATTAAGAAAGAATAAATTACAAACTTAATTTAAATAAATATATATATATATATATAGATATATTAAATTATAACCGTCAACATAAATGAACATGATTAACGAACATTTAACGCGTATTTTTCATTGGTGCAATTATATCAATTTTTTTAACATTTTTGGTCTTTACCAGTTGCTTACCAACCATTTTGATTACCTTGCCTAATTTTAACTTTGTAGGATCTATATAAAATCTAACAACAAAAAAGGCTTTGGTATCGACACGTTTCCATCTATCCGTGTTAGAAATTCCTTTAATATCATGTGTATTACTTCTATTTTAATTAATACTACCTTCAACGGGCGGTGTATTCAACAAAACCTGTTGATTTTCATGTAAAAATTGTAAAGATTGCTCGTATGCACATTCTTTTATATCTACGGTATTGTCATCATCCAAAGACTTTATTACGCTCATTAAATTACCCTTGATCATCGTTTCGAGTGGCCACAGTTTATCTACGTGTTTTCTTTCAAAATGTTTTGAAGAAATGAACGGAAATCGATTTAAATAATCGCTCATTTCTTCATAAGTCATTGGATAGCGACATTTTTTTTTACTTCATATTTATTATGCGCAACCATCTGTAGTTTTAAGTTAATCGTAAATGTGCAGCACTCAAACCATCAAGCAACCCTACTGATACTTTTAACCTAAAACAAATAATTCTTTCGTTAATGTTAATAAGACTATGGTTTAAAAAAGGTAACAAAAACAAAATAATTCTATTATTTAATTAATGATTTTCAAATGTTAATTCTTATAGATAATACATAATTATTTTTTTCATAATAAAATATATATATATGAATGAAATTAAACGATTAGAGAAGTATAAACTTAATTTATATACTAATCTAAAATATACAATAATAATAAACTTACCCTAACTGTACTAAAAATAATAAATTATTTCCCTTTTTATTTATTTTTTATTTTTTGATTATCTTTCATCCTGAAACAAAAGATTATATTAAAGAATGGAAAATATAGTAATTAAAAATTTAACAACTAAACATTTATGAACCAACAACGTTTTTTCCAATAAGTTTCATAAAAAAATTATTAATAAATTTTCGTTCCTAACAAATTTCTTATTAAATAAAAAAAAATTATATTTATTTAATTATAAAAACAATTAAAATTTATAAGTTTCATCCAGAAGAAAATTAGAATAGTTTATATATTTTACGATTAAATCGTAAAATATATAAAATAATAACGGTTAATAAATTTTCGTTACTAAAAATATATATATATATATATATATATATATATATATATATATATAAGTAAAAAGAAATTTCTTGTTAAAAAAACAAAAACAATATAGATATAAGAAATATCTTTATACTTTTTCTACAAAAAATTTTTTAAAGTTATAATTAAAAGAAAGAAAAAACTTCTCACCAAATTTAATTGATGCGAATAGATGAAGCACAGTAACGGGCACACAGTAGTTGAACAGTCAATACACACTAAGTACGCAATAAATTGCTTGCAACGCGTTACTATATATATATATATATATATATATATATATATATATATATACATATATATTATACACACACACACACACATACACTGATAAAAAAATAAAAAAATTTTAATATAGATAACTGTCTAAGAAAAAAATTAACGCCCATTCTGGGCGTTGATTTTTTGCAACTAAGTCAAATGAAAAAAAAAACTTACGATTAATATAAATAACAACTGCAAACATGCATCTGTCACATCCGGCGGATGATAATTGAATAATAAAATTCTCTTAGAAATAATTTTATCTCCCGCGTAGGTAACAAAAATTTATATTCAAAAAAGTCATTTCGAAAAAAAACTTTCTTATTTTATTAATATTATTCTTAACCTTATAATCAAATTCCTTTTGTTTTCTTGATGACGTACAATTTTGATTTATCACTTAAACTCCACCCGTTTGAATTTTTGTAATTTACGCGGCCGCTAAAGTAGGGACACGCCACACCCAATAAGATCGGTCCGCCCGCGCCCGCTGATGACGTACCATTTTGAAATCTTAAAATCCCCCACCCGTTACGGAGTTATTTAACTATTCCGGAAAAATATTCCCCCTCCACAAAGGGGTGCGGCGCCGCCCCACCAAAGGATTGATCCCCCCCCAGCCAGGATGGCGTAGCACTTTGAATTTTCAAAATCCCCCACCCGTGGTCGAAATATTCCATTTCTTAGAAACGAAGACAATTTTCTTTAACGTAACCGACAATTATTGTCGGTAATAACTATTTAATCTTATCGTTCCCACGATTGATGTCTATATCTAGACGCGAAAAAATTAATAATGGGTTTTCGCAACTTCAGCAGCAATGAATATTCAGAACGACTTATTGTTATTGACACGTTTATTCATCACATAAACAAAGTGTAGCCTTACATTGATCTAAATAAAAACGTAAATTAATAAAAAGTTATTAATGAAATAAAATTTTATGTACTTCGAAATATGTGTATATGTAATTTAATAGGCGTACAAGGAAGTCATGTGGTGTCCACATCAGATTTTTGGTTACAACAATAGCTGTTTACAGACGTTTTTACTATAAAAAAGTGCTCTCCCGTTTTTTGTAATTGCACGGTTGAAATCCTATAATGATTGTCTCCAATAAAGCACTGGTTAAAATTGAATTTAATAAAAATATTGTAATATATATTGATTTTATTAATAATAATCACCGAAGATACTTACGAATAAATATTGAAATTTTTTTCGTTTTCACTCGTTTTAAAATGTTGAAAATAATTATTTACAAGCGTTTCGTTAAAACGTCAGATTTATATATATATATATATATATATATATATATATATATATATTGAATTTTAAGTAGAATATTTCATTCCGTCAAATATTAATTTTTATTGAAGAAGAATGTATATTCTTCTTCATGTATATATATATATATATATAAAGTCAGGCAAAAAGGGAGGTAGCGTTTTTGAATAAATGTTTTTTTAGAAATTTTGCGCTTATTTAACGTTCTAAATCATTTCTGGAACTTATACTGTATATTCATTTTAACATTGTGTGTATGTGTGTGTGTGTATAAAATGATTTGGTTATGATAAATTGCGTATTTGTGAAGAGCATAAAACAACTAATATTTACAATGACTTTTGTTGTTTCCGAATCTCTTGTGTGTGTGTGTGTGCGAGCGCGCGCTTGATATTGTTCAGGCTTTGAATTTTTTTTTAATCATATAATGTCCCAATGAGATATGACTGCTATATTTATATATAGACGTATGTGGCGGAATTGTCGTGATGTCAAAAGCTGTTGTAGTAGAGAGCTGTTGCAAATGTTTTCTGTGTATGTGTTTGACGTGAGCGGAGGACTTTTGAACGTGCATAAATGTGTTTCTCTTGGGAGGGGGTATTAGAAAGGCTGGCATTTGTATTTAACTGTTTCCTATAATTTACAGTTCTCTCATTATTTATTCTTATCCATTCTGTGTGTGTGTGTGTGTGTGTGTGTGTGTGTGTGTGTGTGTGTGTGTGTGTGTGTGTGTGTGTATATATTACATAGAATTCTGTCACCTGTCAATAACTTTAGATATTCAGTTTAATAACGCTTAATCGTCGACTCCCACCTCTCAGAGCTGAAATTCAGCTTATCTGGGTTTATTCTCGGTTATCTTAGGTAAAAGTTTGTTATAGTTTAGGAGGGATTTGAAGGCAGTGTTTTATTTAAATTATTTTGATTATATAGTTAGATTATTATAGTTATTTTTATTATTAAGTTATATTATCGTGCGGCCCATCGAACAGGAAAATAGATCCATAAACAGGTATATAGCCGACTTTCCCGTTATAATTATACTGATCAAGTCGTACGGATCCTCGCATCCTCAGAACGGGATTTACGAACGGTCTGACCTACACTCTCAAGATCCTTCGTGGTGAAGAAGGGTTCATTTATAAGAAAAGGAGTTATTAACCCGTAGGATAATTTACAATGTTTCGTACCGTGTAGGGTAGTAGTAACCTATCAGGAAATCGATATTTCTTTATCAAAACGGGAGCAGTCTAAAACCCTGCTATGACTTTAGTATTTAATTAAAAACCTAACGGAGAAGAGGCTCGGAAGAAGTATAACCTTCGCTAGAGTTTCGTGAAGTATGGAAATATTCCATTGAATTATTACCTTAAACTGTTGAGAAAGACAAAAATGTAATTATTTATTCGATTATTATTTGAGTGATATTTTTATAGGTTATGATTTTTTACGTTGACGAACAATCTATATCTATGTTCGCCAAGTTCAACCGATTTATTTAGCGTACCGTTTTCTGAATCTCTTTTTGATCATTTTTGATGTGAAATGTAAAATTTTAAATGATCAAGGCTTTTGATTTTGCCGAGATTTTAATTTTCAGACATTGATACTTCTTTGATGGACTTATAGTTTAAGTGATTATGACTATTTTGATGTTGTACGAGGTGTGTGAGAACAGTAATGAGACTGACTTTTTACTTACCAAAGTTTTTAATTTTTTGAAACATTATCCCCTTCAAAGTAGTTCCCTTGGGCGGCTACACACCGGCGGAGTCGTTGTTCCCACTCCTGGTAGCAGCACTGGAAGGCTTCAACCGGTCGGTCACAGTCTTTTAACTGTTCTCCAGAGTTCCAAAACGACGTCCTTGTAAGACACGTTTCAATTTCGGGAAAAGGAAAACGTCAAGGACTCAAATCAGGTGAATAGTGGGGTTGACGAACCGTCGGAATGCCTTTTGAGATCAAAAATTCCGTGATTGAAATGGCCGTGTGACACGGGGCGTTGTCATGATGAAGCATCCACTTGTCTGCAATGTCTGGTCTCATGCGAATCACTCTTTTCCTTAGTCTTTCAAGGACATCTTTCTAAAACATTTGGTTGACGGTTCCCGGAGGAACAAATTCTTTACGCACGATACCCGTACTGTCAAAAAAGCAAATCGGCACGGTTGTAATCTTTGATTTGCTCATTCGACATTTTTTCAGACGATGAGATGAAGGAGTGTGCCACTCTTCGCTTTGCCGCTTTGTTTCAGTATCGTACTCAAATATCCAGGTTTCACCTCCTGTGATCACACGATTGAAGAATTCTTGGTCATCGTCAATCCTCTCAAGAAGATCAACGTACACGTTTCTTCAATAGGCCTTCTGTTCCGTCTTGAGGGTTTTCCGCACCGCCTTCGCACAAACATTTACCATGTCCAAATCGTTTGTCAAAATTTGATGTACGGTGAAATCGTTTAAATTTAACCGTTCACTCATCATCCTTATTGTTAAACGACGGTCTGATCTCACAAGAACCCTCACACGCTCAACCTTTTCGTCAGATTTTGAAGTCGAAGGTCTTCCTGAGCGAGGTTGATCTTCAACGTGTTCTCGGGCTTCCATAAATGATTTGTGCCGGTGGAAAACTTGTGATCTTGATAAGCAATGTTCCCCGTAGCCCTGTTTCAACTTTTCAAAGGTTACACTCGCGGATTTCCCATGTTTAACGCAAAACTTGATCGCACAACGTCTCTGTAAATTCCGATGCTCCATTTTCGTAACGCACAACAAAAACACAACTTCACTGATGGCGCTATCAAGAATTATGTGTTGCCTGAAGGGAGTTGAAACTTGTACTGAACATGTGGAAGGGATAAACAAACCGGTCTAACACAGACCGGTAGACAGCGTTGCCAGATCACTCGCAGTGTTACCAATCTCATTACTTTTCTCACACCCCTCGTATGCTATATCATATATATCGTATGCTATTTAAAGTATTTATGAAAATACTGTAAATTATTTTGAAACCAAAGTCCCATGACAATCTGGGATCATTGTTTGTCACCGATGATTTGAAGCGCTGCTGTCGTTATAATCTTGTATTTCTACGTTTTTTAGGCATGTTTGTAAAATAGTTTTGGTTAAATTTTTTTTTAAATTTAAGAAAAATTATTTTTAACGCTTTGCGGTTCCTTGTTTAAAATGTTAACGTGCTATAAGAATCTGATAGACCTCTCGAATCGATTATATTTGTAATGATGCTTGGAATATGTAAACTAAAGTGAAAAAAACAAAAAAACAATGAATGTTTAAGAAAAATTGCGTGTGCGAATGTTGATAGCCGATAATATTTTTACTTTTTCGTCTAGCGCTATAGCAGAGCTGTAGCTGTGGAAGGGAAGGTATTGTAATCGGTCGGATTTGGGCATACGTGTTTTTCACTGAATCTTTACGTTTCGACACCTAAGGAACCCAACAAACCGGATGGAAATTTTCCGGATGTTAATCTTCGTATGTACGCCAGTGTGTTCGTTGTCGGCCTTTAAATCACCTTATATCTCCGGAACTACTGGACTGATTTCGACCAAACTCGGTCAGATTACTTCTATATATGGGGAATCGATGCCGTTAAATTTTCAACTTAAAAGGTCATCGGGGTGAGGCTGTAGAGCAAGTCATCCTCAATATCTCGAAATTTCGCCTAATTAAGATCATATTTTTCTTAGGCGCATTCGTTAACGATTAAAACTAACAATATCCGCAAAAAGAAATTTTTGAAAAATTGCACCCCCACCCAAAAAATGCTGTTCTAGTCGTCTGCTATGTTGTGACGTCACAGGTGAGCGATAGAATTAAATAAATGAAAGTATTGAAAATGTAAAAAAGTAATTCTGTCTGGCTGGGTCTCGATCTCGTTCGCCCGAACGACTCGTACGTGGTGCGTTAGCCTCGCATCTACACGAGCCTGTCGACCGTACAAGCGACATTTTTTGAATGCAAGTTGTGAAATTACATAAGTTAGTGCCGACCGTCGCCGTTAGTACCTCCACATCCGCACAAATTATATACGGTATACGCACACGTTTAATTTGAATAATTGAATTAAATAAACTAAAAATATTGTATTTAAATAAAATATAAACGTTTTAAATTAAATTGTGTTTGTAATCCGTGCTTCAGAAACGACCCACAGTTGAAGGACTTTCTCGGAACGCGGCTTTAGCTTCGTTCCGGAAATTCCTACAACTGTGTCGTCAGCTTACTTTATCATTTTACCGATCGATTTCATCACAAGAAGCTAATTATTACTGCTCAAGCCTACTGCGTAACGAACCAACGGTGTACTATGCAAAATCAGGATTGACAACGGGCGTTGGTTGTTCCTCGATAACCTTCTTGGTCGTATTCGGGGGGAACTGGCAAAAAGGATTCTGTTGCCTGGGGGTCGAATCGTGGACACGTGCAAGACCAGGGACGCAGCCTCTTTGCCGAGGGCGTTTGGGTTCAGCATATGGTTGGATCAGGACGTTTTGATGACGCATTGAGGACCTTCGAGGTTTGTGAGGTGGGCGCGCGATTCAGGGGGATATGCTTGGGATGCATACCAGGACCCAGAGTAGCTTCACTAAGGGGGAGCTAGTCTTTAGCCGTGTCACTTGGGAACGACCGAAGTAATGTCTTTTAGGCGGTTACCGGTTGCTCTCAAGTGGTAAAAAAAAAAAACTTTGGTCGATTTTATAATCTTATAACGTATATTATTCTAGCAAAAATTTGGGTGGAACATTTCTGTCATTTGTCGTGCTGTTGGAATTAATTCTAAGCTCTTACAGCTGTTTAAAAAGTTGAAGTTGAAGTTGACTTGGAACGGTGAAAAATCTTCTAACAGTGATCGAATAAAATGGTGGCAAATAGTATAACAGTGTATTTTAAAACTGAGATATGCACGGATCGGTATAATTATCAACTTTAATAGAAATAGGAGGTTAATTTGGATATTCTAGAAAGTTAATGCTTTGATTGTGTTGTTTTTGTATTAAAAATTTAAGATAAAACTTTTAAAATTTGCTTTATTACAAGGATCATTTTTTTAAAGCAAGAATCCTTTGCGTTTATTAACGCTTAAATTGGATGATTTAGAATTCAACCTGATCGGAAACGTTTATAAGTCCTCTCTGAAGTTGTCGAAAGTTATTTTTCATTTGCATTTCATTTATTACATGGGTCTTCAAACCCTCCAGTTGCGATTTGCGAACAATAATTGCTTATTTAAATACAGTAAAAATTCCCGTAGTACAGCTTTTAACGGTTACTCGGTTCACGATAAAGCAAGATTTAGGTGCGCGCACTTTTTAGGACATTTTTTAGGATCGAAATCGCATTATTCAGATCGGTTGTATGCTTCAAGAGAAACAGTTAATATAAAATTGTGCTGCGAAACTTTAAGTTACGATACGAATACAGAACCGTCGGCGTGGTCTGCTCTCTAAGAGGGCGTGTCTGCTCCACGTTAACGCGCGTTTCACGTCGTTTGAGATACGGTAGTACAGCTTTTGGATCGTTCTCCCGCACAATCCACATGTGACTTTTATTTTTTCGTGTAATTAAAGGAATTTTTGGATAGAAAAACGGATGCAGAACGATGCCGTCACCGTTCTTCAAACTGTCACCGATCGATTTAAGGAATAATCGGTAGAGTTCTTCTACGAGGGGATAGTCAACCTCGTTATTTCATCTCAGAAATACTTCGATAGTTATTTAATACAAAAGTACTTTTAAGAAAAAATATTTTCACTGTAAAATTTGCTATCGGTTGACGAAAGTAACAGATTTTGACAAAATCTATTATTCCTGTTTTGTCAAATCAGGAATCAAATCAGGTTTTATCTATTATTCCTATTATGTCCTGAAAAAGTGTAAATCCGGGTTATAATGAGTTTATATTTTTGTAGCACTTTTTTTAGTTTTATTTTTCTAGAACCTGATCTGGTTTTATAGTTTGTTAAATAGATTAATACATTTCGTTAGCGTAAATAAAATTTAGATGTATGAAAAACCTTTACCGTTTTTTTGTTGTTGTAAGGACCAGACTTTTTATTCGGTTAGAATATTCAATCGACTCTGTTACTTGGTTACTACAGCAATGTTTATGAAAGAATAAATAACACCGTTTAAAATTTTCGTCGCGTGCACGAAATAAGTTGCTATAACGTCAGTTCGTAAGCGTAATACGATGTGTCAAATAAGTTAAATGTTTAGTGACTGTTATTAGCATTGTATATATACCAGCTGCATGGCGTGCCTACGGAACGCCTCCGCAGCTAGGCCCTCCTGGCGGGCGGCGTCCCGGAATCGGATAGGTATCCAAAATTGGTTACCTCGAGGGTAAAAATATTTTTTTTTTGGAAGGATGAAAATTGATATAACGAAAGTTAAATTAGAAATTTAACTCTAGATATTGATACTGACGGATCGGGATTTTCCGCTAACGATCGGTACAGTCCGGTGTCTACTTTTTGATTATAGTTAATCGTGGTATTAAGAAAAACTATCGCATAAAATTAATAAAAACTTTGTAAAAAAATTTGTAAAACGTCACTGTTAAATTAAACCCGCTAAAATGTAATAAATAATTTTAGGAAAGTATCTCAGAATGTCGCCGCTAGTGCCGCCACGCCTGCGCGAATTAAATACGGTATGCGAGCATACGCTTTAGTTAGAATCGTTCGATTAAATAAACGAAAGAATATTATATTTAAATAAAATGATTAATATTTTAAATTAAGTTGTGTTTGTAAGCCGTGCTTCAGAAACAACCCATTATGTAGGAAAGTCCTATAACTGTTTCGTCAGCTTTTTTAGAAGATTAAGCGTAGAGTATTGAACGCGTGCTTTCAAAAAAACGTTAGAGTAAATTTGATCGATGCGATTTTAGAAGACGTTATTATAAAAATGTAACGAAAACGTTTGTTAAAATAAATAAATTTAAGATAGGAGGCGATCAACCGATGAATATCCTCACAAAGAGTAAGGAAGAATTGCACAAGTAAAATAGTAAAGTAGGTACGATGTTAACAGAAAATTGTAACTTTGAAAGTTACAATTTTTTGTAGTTATAATTTAAATACAAAGACTTTACATTTTTTAATAAAATGCAACATTTATTATTCTGTAAGGTAAAATTGAAATTTGAGGAAGTACCTTTGAATCGTTTTAAATGTATATGTTTGTACGGGTATGAAGCATGGACGCCGAAGAGAGAACAAAAATGGAAGTGTTCGATATCTGGACTTTGAAGTTATTGTAAAAAATTAGAGTGAAAACTTAATTAATAAGGCGAGTTAACAGAATTAGCTTATAAATAATAATTCAGAATAGAAATAACGAGAAGTACGTCCTTCAATCGCGTGTGTACGTAGGTGCTAAGAAGAAACGCCGGAAAAGATAAAAATTTATTGATAATCTGGAAGGAAGTCGTAGCTGACAGGACCTTAAATGTTCGGCTAGGAACGGTAGAGATTGTAGATGGATGCGGAACTAGGTACGTGCCTCAGGGCAGATAACCATACGATTTATCACCGCCACCTGTTAGCTCTTCTTTGTCTCCCTGACAATGGTTTTCCATCTGCACTTATGATACTAATGTATTTTAGCTTCATTTCTCAGATGTTTTCTCGTATTTTTCTCTTTTTTTACGACATTTTTACGCCGATCAGTTTTCCTTTTCCATTTTCAACTAATTTTATTCGCAATTTTTCGCCTTCATCATCATCTTTAAAATTTCCATACTTTATGCACATCAATTCTAATACATAGTTTGGTGTGCCAGGATTTTTATTAACTACATCTAATAGTTTTATTATATTTCTCATCCGACCTTAATTATTTTTACCCGTTCATTTTCAACCTAATTTTCGTTTGCATTAAAAGACCTTCTTTTCTTTTTTTTTTATAGAGGTGGAGGAACCCCATTCACGGGCGCCTAAGCAGTGTCGGGCTCGCTAACAGGTTCCGCCAGTTATAACCAAGGGCGTATGTATACCTGCGCACTTCCTCTATACTATACCTCCATCTCTGGCTTCCCCCTTCCTGGGACTGCTTATAAAAACATTTCATCAGAAGAAGGGGGCACCGCTCACACACACAGTCGTAACAATCCAACAATGTCATACAACACTACTGGAAGCAATACATACAGCACATCAAATACATACGCCAACAACTACAGACAAGAACCTGCAGAAAACAGGACCCGCTACTAACTTCCGCAACACCCGCACAGCCGTCAAGACAGAAATCTTAAATAGTCACCCCACTTACCAGTAACCACCATCAGACGCACGAGCAGAGTGTCTCCGGCCTCATCGTACCCAAGCAACCCCCACACGTACGGGGGCCCCTTAGGGACTCAGCCGAGGACCTATTCGCCCCCGCGCCTTCCGACGCCATTTTCCTCTGCGGGACTTCTCCTTTAATTGGATCTTCCTCATGACCTTTTTCTTTTTTTCTTTTTCCTGTTTAGCCTCCGGTAACTACCGTTTAGATAATTCTTCAGAGGATGAATGAGGATGATATGTATGAGTGTAAATGAAGTGTAGTCTTGTACATTCTCAGTTCGACCGTTCCTGAGATGTGTGGTTAATTGAAACCCAGCCGCCAAAGAACACCGTTATCCACGATCTAGTACTCAAATCCGTGTAAAAATAACCGGCTTTACTAGGACTTGAACGCCGTAGCTCTCGACTTCCAAATCGGCTGATTTGAGAAGACCCGTTAACCACTAGACCGACCCGGTGGGTTTGGATCTTCCTCATGATCGTCCTCACGAATCTTTCCACAGTCTTCCACTGTGCCTCTCCTTGTAATAGGACTCGTAGGGTATCTTCAGGGCGAAAAATGTGCTCACGTCTCAGGTTGCCGAGCATCTCTCTACGCTCTATGGCGAATCGCGAACACAAAAAGAAAACATGTTGGGGGGGGTCTCCTACACCTCGCACTCCGGACAATTTTCATCAGATTGATCGCGCCCGAATCTATACAAATAAGACCTGAATCCCCGTTGACCAGTCAGGAATTGCGTTAACTCAAAACTCAGCGTGCCTTGGGTCCTCCGGTACCACGCCGTGATGTCCCCAATAAGGCGGTGGGTCCACCTACCCCTCGTGGCCGGATCCCATCGCTCCTGCCATGTTTGTGCGATCTCTTCTTCTAGTTCTTCAGCAGAACGCTTCCTTTCCTCTATTGGGAGTGTTCTCAGTTCCCTAGTTATGCTACGCCGCATTATCACCTCAACCTCCTCCCTGGACACCGTCCTATAGGCGGCGGCTACTCTGATCAACACCTCCTATGGATGGATTCATATTTACCCCCTGTACTTGGCAAATCTAACAACGCCCGCTCACAACTCGGCGCCATATAGCAGGGTTGAATAGACCACACCAGTAAGCAATTGCTTCCTATATTGGGAGGGCCCTCTTGTATTCGGGAGTAGGCTAGCAATAAGCCTCCTCGTTTTCTCCGAATTCCATTTTAATTCAACAAATTTTCAAAAAATTTATTGCATCCTGTTTTTTATTTTGACGATATTTTGCATATGATAACTACCTTGTAGTGGCCAACAAATATTTTTTTATATTTTAATAATAATTTTTTCTTGAATGACTAACAGGTAAAAACAGACACTTTTCGTCACTTTTTGCGTGAGCTGTAGCATTCTTATTTTACATCGTACAGAGGGTCAAAAAGGGCTTTTTGGAAAAAGAAAAGACGGAACTTCATCTTAGTGTACTCAAAATTAATTTTGTTATATAACCAAATCTTGTAATGTTTACTGAAGTTACGTTTACAAATTGTTTTTTCAAAATTTGGGCCCAAAAAATAATGAAGGGCTTAAGGTAACAGGCCTGTTGTTTACCTTTTAACTCTTAGGTACTAATAGTACTTATAAAAAAAATTTCACTGTTACTCATTGTCCTTTGTTAAAAAAAAAATGGCTGCGAGAAATTCGGTCTTCGCATTTCATTTCCTTATTTTCTTTATTTAACTTTTTTTACTTCCTTGTACGAAGTAAAGGAAGTATTGTGATCGCGAATCATTTTGGTTTTCAGATTTCACCAGAAATATCCATTTTGACCATCCCTGAATCAATTTTGACTAGTTTCGGCGTGACGTCTGTACGTATGTCTCGCATAACTAAATAACGCTTTGCCCTAGTATGCTGAAACATTTGATTTAGCACTTTTGTAACATCTCGTTTTGCCGCATACGGCCGCCATAAGATTTTGAAAACATCTCATTTTTTGAGACCAAAAACCACATGTAAGACGGGTGGAAAAATCTTAAATGTTTACAGCGGTAAGTACGTTTTATGTACTTTAAAACCATATAAAATGTATTTTGTTACTCGAACGGGTTGACGAGTAATAAAGCCTTCAAAACCGCTAAAAACAATATTCCTTCTAACCGTGAACAATGAATCCAAAAAATTCGCAGCGTGTATTTTTTCAGATAACAATTTAGGCCTACTATACAAACTATTTTGATATCTCTGTAATGAGATAGCTTATACTCTAGATAGTTTGTTGCTTAAAGTACGACTTATACACACAAATTCGTGTTTAAACACGAAAGTGAATCGACATGCACGGACAAGAATGTTTGCGTAATCCTAAATGCAAACATTGTAGAGGGCTCAGTTACTGTTTTGATTTCAATTTTGTGTTGATTTCAGGCTACAAAAAAAAATCTATATTTTTTGCGGAGTAAACGGCAGTAGCATAATATTACGAGTCAGGAAATCTTTACTAAATCGGACAGGAAAAATCAGGAAGAAGGAATCTTAAAATTCGGAGTGAACCCTAGTAAAGTTTTATATTATATTTAAGAAAATTATCTCATTTTTGAGGCGACTTCCTTTAAAATTGATCTCATTTTAACCGGTTAATATAGGTTTCGCCATTTTTCCACTAAATTAAAAGTTTATTACTCCGAAGAGTAATTAATTAACGTTGACGGTAGAATTTTCTCCGTTTTATCAAAAGTATTATTTTATCTTGCGGTTAACATTTTTGAAATATCACGATTTAAAGTTATTTACTCGATCTTTTTCAATTTTTTCTTTATATCCTACGACTAGTTTTAATGTTTTAAAAATAACAGAAAAGAAGTAACTGCCGGTTTTAAAAACTATTTTTTAATCGATAAAGTTAATTTAGAACATGGTACGGCCTAATACTTTTCATGTCAAAACTCGTAAAATTTTAGCGTTGATTAAATTAACTGTGACAAGTTAAATGTGGCATTATAAGTTATTAGAAAATATAAACTTAGTCAAATTTATTATTATTATTATTATTTAAATTTAATTTTGGTATAATCTTTTATTTTTTAAAAGTACGTTGTTGTTTATAACGATTATTTTTACTTTCTTTCACAAAGAAAAAGGAGTATTGCGATCACGAAAAATTTCGGTCTTCAGATTTCATTTCTTTTTTTTCTTTTATTCATTTCGTTGTACGAAGTAAAGGAAGTATTATGATCGCGATACATTTCGGTTTTCAGATTTCACCGGAAATATCAATTTTGACCATCCCTGAAATCATTTTGACTAGTTTCTGTGTGACGTCTATATGTATGTATCTCGCATAATTAAAAAACGATTACCCGTAGGATGTTGAAATTTTTGATTTAGCACTTTTGTAACATCCAGTTGTGCACTTACCTTTTTGATTGCGATCGAAATTAAAATCAAAATTTTAATTATGAAATATTTTGATCTTAAAGGGAAGGCACATCGGGTCGAATCAGACTTTTTTTTATTTATTTTTTTAACTTTTCTTTTTTTAATGTAAGTATATTGATATTATAATTATTAAACCGTGATTGTTTAAAAAGTTTTATAATAAATAATAATTCAATGATAAAAAACAACGAAAAAAATTATTAGCGAAATAAAATTTTATGTACGTTTAAGAATGTGTATGTAATTTAGTAGGCGTTGTTATATATGTGTATATGTAATAGATTTGGTGAAACATCTGATTATTTAATATTAATTGAAAATTAAAGGTTATAGTCGCATTATTTTTAGATTTTCTACTTTAATTTTATTTAATTATTCTTGAATTTCTGTTTAATTTTAGCTACATTAAAGTTATCTACATTGTGACTGAAAAATAGACCCTGAAAAGAACTACATATGCCCCGAGGCATACATGCCCGATCTTTAATAATTTGCAAAAAAATTCTTATCTTTTAGTTTATTGCTCCTCTGGTATTGTCGGACAATATTCTCCCTAAGTCGGAGTTGATCGTCATTTCGTTTATTTGTTTTTTGTTGCCGATCATTTAATCGCTCTTTGGTTTGATATAATTCTTCTGATCTTAATATGAGTAGACGTTCTCTTAGATTTCAAATTTTTTATCTCTTTATATTCATCATCCTCTCTTAATCGTTTTATTCTTTCCTTGGTCTTAACAATTTCTTCCCCTTTATATTCATCTTGTCGTTTTTTGAGGTATATTTCTTCATGTTATTTTTCTTTTTCCTGTATGATTGTTTCTTTTCCATTTTTGATTATTCACCAAATAATCCGATAATAAAAACTGAATATTTTCCACAGTTAGGTCGACAATAACATTTGTAACCGGTATACAGGAGTTCACTTAAGGGAACAGTTTAATTATAACTTTTGTTTATACGACACACCAGAAATCTAAAACTTTTTTTAATCAGCAACTCACGAAGATACGAATAATACCGATCTAGTAATAAAGGGACTCTATCCTAATATTTTATGTAAGATTGTTGAATTAATAATTATATAAACTATTTGATGTTAATAAAAACTAATATTTCAGAAATCGTGTAACCTTCCGCTATATTAAAGAATTGGAGGATCGTATCTCACTTTCAAATGAAATAAGTTTAAATGAGGCGTAGCAAAAAATGGGTTTATGTAATTTAATAGGCGGACAAGGAAGTCATGATTTTTTTCCTTTGTAATTAAGAGGGTGATTGACCTTTAACAATTAAAATATTTATTGGATCTTTGCATTTTATTAAAAAGTAATAAGATGTATAATATATATTGTTATCGTCATGTAACTATTATTCGGGTCAGCTTGTTCTCGCTATTGCATGAACGCATAAATAAACGAAATTAATCGTATCAGTACGTTTCAGAAAATTGCTTCTGTGAGAGAGTATATACAAATGTAAGACGTGTACTCCTTATCCAGGAGTTATGAAGCGAATGGATAATTTAAAATCACGAATAGTACATGCAACTGCAATAACGAATTAAATCGTATTATTAAACTAGTCGCGTCATATATTTGCTAAGTATGGTGTTTTATAATCGCTTACTAATCATGTACAGTACTTTAAAATTAGCATAAAATGGTCCCGTAATAAGTTACCGATTATTAATGCCATAAAACTTTCGAAAAATGTTTATTTTGTCGTAAAATTTAAGAAAATGATGAGTGTTAGATTAATAATACTGTAATATTGTATTAAAATAATAATTAAAAACAATCTTGCGCAAAGAGATCGAATTATGGTTTTTACTTCCTTGTACGAAGTAAAGGAAAAATGTTCAGATTTCAACGGAAATGTCCATTTTGATCTCCTTCAATTCATTTTTACTAGTTTCTACGTGACGTATGTAAATATGTATCTCTCATAACTCAAAAACGATTAGGCGTAGGATGTTGAAATTTTGAATTTAGGATTGCTGTAACGTCTAGTTGTGCACCTCCCTTTGTAATTGCAATCGATTTGACTAAAAGTCTCCAAAAAACTTGGATTTTGGACTTTTTCTTAACCGCAGTAATAAGTCCTCATCAAGAGCGTTTCGGTATATCATAAGCGGTACTTATTTTTACCGGTTCCAGAGTTTTTATAGCGAAATAAAACTTTAATTAATGAATTATTTCGATCTTACACGTCGGTTCGAATCAGATTTCATTTTTAAAAAAATTAAATATATATTGATGTATTAATAATTATTAACTTCTTAATTATTTATTTATTTCTTAATTATTAGTTTTTAGTGAAAAAAAAGTTACAATAAATAATAATCCAATAATAATAATAAATAAATAGAGAAAATATCAGAAGTAATTAATGAAATAAAATTTTATGTAGTTTTCATTAAAAAAAAAACGCGTATATGTAATTTAATAGGCGTACAAGGAAGTCATGTGATGTTTACATCAGCTTTTTGAAAATGTGCCTTATGAAGGTACATATTTTCTCACTTGTTCCGCCCAAATCTTTTCGACCTTAAATCGAGCGTACAAATCAAGAACGGCTCAACCGATTCTCATCAAACTTTCACACACACAACTTCATATAAGCTACTACAGGATATATATTTTCAATGAAGTTGAAGTTGGTCTAGTAATTTTTGAGATTGTCAAGCAAAAAGTATAAGGAAATTACATTTTACTTGAATGTTATTTTTTGTAGTTCTCACACCTTAAAACGTAAATAAAATTCATTTTCATCCCCCACCATTCCAGCTATTGGATATTCTAATTTTCTTCTAAAAGTCGGTAAATAAATAATTCCCTGTGCAGCTAATATGCGCCGGTTTACTAATATTTTACTTTTTTTTTAATAGTTGTATGTTTTTGTGTCTAACATTTCAAGTTTTTTATTTTGTCTTTGTTTTTAATATTTTTGTTTGTTTTTATTTTCTTTATTCTATTAGAGCTTATATTTATATTTCATATTTTGTTTTCCGGGCGATGATAACATAAAACTGTTTTTCGCTCCTCCCAAAAAAAAGACGCCCTATCCTCTCCCCGGTACAGTCGTCCCTGAACGTTGCCAACAAATCTATCGGCGGCGTGGAGGCGGTAACCAACGCCGCCTCAAAGGAGACAGTTCTGTAGCCGGAGCAGTCTCGCAGAGACTTCCTTCTCCGGATCGGCTCAAGAGTTTGTCTGTTACGCTGTGTTAACCAGGTATGATGCATATAACGGTATCGAGTTCACGACACTGGAATACACGCGCCGTTTCGATGATCTTGGCCCGTTTACATTGCTGAGAAGCCTGATTTACTGTCAAAAACGTCAGACAGCTCCTGGTGAAATTTAACTTGCGAGAACCGACCATCAAGGTAGTTACGCGACTCTAAATATAGACATCCGTGGAAGCAAACCTTGTCAAAGGTCTGTTGTACCTAAAGGAATGTAACCGAACAATATACCTTCATTTCTATGGACTTTGTGATGACATTAGTAATCCTACTAATTTTTAGACGGTAAAGTGACCCGATCGGTTTTCGTACGAAAACTGATGATCGGGTATAACATATCATTAGCTATGCAAAACAGTCTACGGACTGTTTTTTGAAGACTACGGTCTTCGAAGGAAAAGCCTCTGAAATACTATAGATGTATTCGGCAGCAAGCTGATAGGCCTGCATGAAGACACATCCTGAGCCGGTTTACCGGGACCTTCCGTTCTGCCGGGAAATACGTTTTTCGAAGGATCGCGTTGAAGAGGTTTCGTATGTATATTACAGCTTTAGTTGAGAGCTTAGATAACATCTTCTGGGTAACAGAATCAAATTCTTTTTCGGTTTCCCAATTTTATTAATTTCATGTACCGTCTCTGTAGACAAGAAGGGTTTTATCGGTAAACTCAGTGGAATAGGGTTATCCAAGAAAGTAGTAATTTCCACATCATCAGCCCCTAGAATCTCGTTAGGCTTGAAGACTTCACTTAAGTGCGCGGCAAATAGTTCGGCCTTCTGACTGTCATCAAAGGAGGAAACGAGGGAGGAGGTCGTTTAAACTTCCTTGTGGTCCTTCATAAGGAAGTCATCTCTCCGAAGAGGGAATAGATTCTCAACATATTCCCTGAACGACTCGTTTTAGAATTCCTTCAGCAGCCTCTTTAGTTTGCGAGCAGTTCTGTCGTCAGACCTCCTGAAGCGTTGTCATCTTTTCCTAATACTTTTAGCGGAAATAAAGTCTACCGCTTCCCTAGAGTAATCCCTTCCTTCGCCCCCTTCATGTGTCTCCTTGGGTGCAGAGCGCTACGCCGCTTCCCGCACGGTCAAGGTCAAACATCGTGTCGCTACATCTATATCATCTGCACGTTTTAAAAGTACTTCTAGTCAATACGTTGTCTGCCCGTCCCCGTTAGGATTCCCAGTTTGTTATAATTATGAATTCTTATTAAAAAAATGAAGAAAAATTCACTGTAGAAGAAGGTAGGATAGAATTTGTGTATATTTTCTAAAAAGGTGGTGGTTTTTTTTATTACAAAGTTATAAACGCGGCTGAAATTTAATCGTTTACTTAATTTAACTAAATTTAGTAAAATAATACCGGGTAGCGTTGAACAGCGAAAAAGTGTTTTGTATACCTTGTTAACAATCTTATTTGCAATTCTTGGGGCATGTAGCCTACATTGCGAATAGAAGGAGCTGTTTGCTACTTACAGGATTCATCAAATGATTATCTGTAAAGTAATATCGTATAAATGTAAGAAATACAGAAAATATTAAAACGTGATCTATATATAACTTTATATGAAATTTAAAAAACTGACTTGTACGAAAATGAATAAATTTAATGTGTTTAATTTATTTGATTTCACTTACACGTAGACATAAGAAGACTGATAAGTTAGATAGAAATTATGTAGTAGTTTTGATGAATGTACTGCCAAAAATCTGTTTTTAAACTTAAGAATAATAATTATTAACGTAAATTATTAATATTTTTTCCAGTCTATTCTTATATATTACTAAAAAAGGAAGAAAGTTTGGATTAAAATATCAGAAAAGCATTCCCTACGAGTGATATTTCCAATCACTTTTTTTGTAATCGACACCGGTGGTATCTGTTTCCTTTTGTTTCCAGTACTTTTTCATTTTGCCAGAGTGTTTTTCTCACCTTTGCTGAGTTTATTCTGTTCTTGTTCATTTTTCCGGAATCCTTCACGTGTTTTAAGTTTTTATCTGTCGTTCCTATGTATGCGATTTCGTGCGTTTCTATTTTCGCTTCTTCGGCTGAATTCAGGCTAGTTTCCACTCTTCTCAAGAGTTTATCTATATCATTGCGATTATCTTGCGTAGTTTTTGTGTTGCGGTATCGTCTTCAGCTTTCCACATTTCTGCCGTTGTTGAGTTTTCCCACACGCATGTTGTTTTTCAGTTGTAAATTATTTGTTTTTATTTAGAATCATTTTATTAAATAAACGAAAAAATATTATATTTAAATAAAATTATAAATATTTTTAATTAAGTAGCGTGTGTAAGCCGTGCATGAGAAACAACCCACAGTTGTAGGACTTCCGCGGAACGCGGCTTTAGCCGCGTGACGGTAATTCGGAGTTCAAATCTCGGTGAGACTTACAATTTTCAAAATAAAGAAAAATTTATTATTTTCCATTGGTAACTCTTGTTGCTGTATTTTTTAAATAATTATATTTATACTGTAAATGTATGTACGTTATACGTGATTCGTTACTTAGTTGTGCTTCAGATTTAGTAGTTGCTGCGTCCTGTTTGTTTTTCTTTCTCCCGCACTTTTTAACAGTTATGGAGAAAACTTTTTTGAAAATCGTTTTTATCTTTCTGTTAGAATTATAAAAAGAAAAGCCAAAATGTTTAATTATTGTCGTTTTTTTATGTTCATGCGAAATTTCATCTTAAGAAATTATTCGTAAGAAATATTTCAAGTCGTTAGAAATATAAATTATAATATATATATATATACTAGCGGACCCGATAGACGTCCTGACGTGGCATTGTTCTGTAATAAATCCACAACACATAAATATAAGTAACTTATTTAAGTTAAAATTAGCAGGAATGTGGACGAAATTTCATTTATATGACTATTAGTATGACTTATCAGTTTGTGATTGTTGTATTATTGTAAAGGGGTTATTGATTAATTATGTGAAGTATGGTTAATATTTATTTTCACTAAATATTGAGATATCTGACGAAAATCGAAACGTCGTAAAATTAATAATTAGTGTAATTAATCAATTTTGGTACTTACGTATTAACGCCACCGCAGGTACAGCTTAATTTAAAAACAAAGTAGTTCATCTGATTTCGGTGGAAAATGGGCCGATATAGAGCTTAACATAGATTCAAAACAGTCTCTTTATTAATTTTAATAATGGTTGTTTATATTTATTTATTTTATAAATATAATTTAACCAAACTTAACCTAAGCTCGCTAACCTTGCTAATTAACAGGAGTGTTTTGATTATTTAAATAATAAATAATTGCAATAATTACTGAATTTATTAAATAAATACTCAAAAAATTACGTTGTTAATTAGTCAAGGTTAGCGAGCGTAGGTTAAGTTTGGTTAAATTATATTTATAAAATAAATAAATATAAATAACCATTTATTAAAATTAATAAAGAGACTGTTCATTTTCCACCGAAATCCGATTGACTACTTTGTTTTTAAATAAAGCTGTAGCTGCGGTGGCGTTAATACGTAAGTGCCTAAAGTTTCATCCACGTTACTTCTAAATTTCACTTAAGATCATTTTAAAAAAGTACCTCCTGTATTTTTTTTTAATTTAATAATTTTGAATTTTTCATAACCATGTGACAGCAAAATTAATCAATTAATAAAAAATTAAAGCACTGTAAAAAAGCAACGTAGTTAAAATTTTAGTAGAAATTTTTATCATTTTTCTCATTCTTTATTTTAACATCTATTTTACCAAATTTTAGATAATTGTAAATTAAAAATAATTTTAGAAAACTTTTTATAAAATTAATCAGCTAAAACATTATAAATTCAATTTTTTAAATATACTTCTTACTTATTATAAATAACTTATATTTTAATTTTATAAATGTTATAATTTATTTTACAAACTTAAATTTTTATTTTCAAAGAGCCGTTCAATACTTCATAAGTTGCATAGAATCAAATGAGAACTGACAATTTAAATTTGTAGGTTAAGTTGATTGTTATTGAATGCACGTGTATACATCATTAAAATTCTTGAAAAATCATGTAAAATACTCACTTCCATACTGCATCTTACAAATTTGCACAATGTATATTTTTTAATTACACTTTAAAACGTTATTTAAATAAATAATATTCTCAATAAACGCGCAATTCTAGCAGACTCGGCAATGCTTCGCTATTGCTATATCTGAGTATACATACAGATTAAATGACAACAATTTAAAAAGTTTCATAAAACCTCAAAAAACTGAACATTAGCAATTAAACAAAATTTAACCTTTCACTTTATAAAAGTCAGAATGTAAATAAATCCAATTGTCAGAACAGCACTACCTATCGGATTTAATTCAAACTACTCTCTAAACACAGTAGACCGTTAAAAATACGAATTTTAATGTAATAACAACATTAAGCTACGACGCAAGTAACCGATATGCGAAAAAGGAACAAAATAAAAAAAATTCCTAGAATCCGATCGCACCACCAACTACCGGTTCTGACTGATATGCCAAAAATTAAAAAAAAAAAAAAAAAACTAAAACGCGATCGCAGCGCTGCCTACCGGTTTTAATTGTGAACCTTAACCATCGCAACAACCTTAACCTTAACAACAACACATAAATAAATAAATTAATTAAAAAAACATTTTCTATGGATCAAATTGTGAATTTAAACAAACCATTCTCGAATCAACTTAATCACACACACAAAATTTCATCAAAATCAGTCCAGCCGTTTAGGAGAAGTGCAGTGACATACACACGCACAGAAGAAATATATATATATATATATATATATATAAAAGAATTATAAATTTTAAAATGTAAAAGAGAATTGAAATCAATTTTTATTGATAGATGAAACTTCATGTATGTTTTTGACAGGAAGTAAATTTCCACATACTTCAGCGGTGAAAGGTGAAAATTCTTACTTGACTGTACCCGTACTATTATTACTGGCCTGTATTTTTATTATTATACAATGTTGTTGATAATAGAAAAAGATGGAAGTTTTAAGTCTGTCCACAGTGTGTGATCTGTCGTTTTTCTTTTTATATATGTATGTACGCACGCGAGTACACGATGTGTGAATGTATCTATCTATATATATATATAAGGTGAGTCTAGTCCGCTGCTTTTGAGTCGGCCTTTCTTTATGTATCTTTTTCCTTTCGCTATTCATTTGAAGAAAGGTTTTTCACTCACTTTTCTTCAGTTTTTATGTTTTCTTTCTCTCTCCTACGTGTTTTCCTTTCATCTTATTCTTATTTTTTTTTTTTACCAAACTCCTTTAACTTATCTTAAATAGCGGCTATAAAAAATGTACTTTAATTTTCTGATGAATACTACCGTAGCTGAATGTTACGTAACATTGTTGAATGTTTCCTTAGGTTTATTTCTTTACTTTCTAGGTTTATTGTACTTTGTATAATAATATAATTTAATGTATAAATTAAACGTAATTTGTTTTATTTTTTGTTTTTATTTAATTATCGTAAATCTATTGGGAACCGGAGTCAGAGCAAAAAAAACGGGGTTTTTGATTATATTTTCAAAATCACAGCTTCATTTAAATATACTTAGATATTAAATTAATTATTTTAAAGCGTATAATAAATATTATTTTTAAAATTATAACAGTAATACAGACAGTAAACGGAAAATAGCTTAATAAAAAAAAAAAAATATTTTAGAAAAAGCTTTGGTAAAAAGCACTTTCAATAAAGCTGTATGTGCTGCGATCTAGCGTATTTGATTTATACTTAAATAGAGCTGCAGTTTTCATGAAAGCATTAATGTAAGTGCACGATTTAATTCAACGCTGACAGTTAACGGAGAAGATCCTCTGTTCGACCTAAGTGTAACTCAAGAAAGAGTCGACCAAAGTTCATCAAATTTTCACGTGCACAATTTCTGATACACTGCTACAACCTATCTAAATTTCAATGAAATTGATGTAGTACTTTTGGAAATTTTCGAACCACAAATTTATACGTAAGCCTATACATATGAGGAAACCCCAATTAAAGTGAATGGTGTTTTCATACTCCTTATATCTCAAAACGTAAAGCAGATTAATTTCATCTCCCGTTCCTACCGTGCGCCTGAAAGTAATACTGTACTTTCTTTGAAAATTGAGTAAGAAAAAAAACGCAATTTCATAAAAAAAAGAGTGAGTTTCGCAATAATCCAAAATGTTCTCTTATGAAGGAAAGGGGTTTGGCGTACAAAAAATCAGTTTTGAAGTTTTAATCGTTTTGAACACATGATAATAACGTAACATGAAATATAAAATACATCGCAAACAATATTATTTTTAAAAATTATTGCAGCAGTGCAACATCCTTTCTTTCTTAACTAAAATCTTAAATCCGCCCTTTTGACAGAGTTATGTTCTTTTTTTTAGTTCGAACGTAGATTTTAGTTTTCAGCCTAAATCTTCAATTTGTATGTGATATACGAGGTGTGTGAGAAAAGTAATGAGACTGACTTTTTACTTACTAAAGTTTTGAATTTTTTCAAACAATAATATTATCCCCTTCAAAGTAGTTCCCTTGGGCAGCTACACACCGGCGGAGTCGTTGTTCCCACTCCTGGTAGCAGCACTGGAAGGCTTCAACCGGTCGGTCACAGACTTTTAAATGTTCTCCAGAGTTCCAAAACGACGTCCTTTTAAGACGTGTTTCAATTTCGGGAAAAGGAAAAGTCACAAGGACTCAAATAAGGCGAATTGGGAGGTTGAGGAACCGTAGGAATGCGTTTTGAGATCAAAAATTCCGCGATGGAAATGGCCGAGTGACACGGGGCATCCGAGTGGGTGCCTCATCGTGACAATGATGAAGCATCCACTCACGCGAATCACTCATTTCCTGAGCCTTTCAAGGACACGTTAAAGTTAAAAGATTTTCTTTTACAGAAACAGCATTACGCTGACGATGATATTTTAAATTATACTAATTCAGAAATTAAAAACCTTTAATTTTCCGCATCCTTTTTAATGTTTACATAACTAAATGCTCGAATAATTTTCATTAGCTTTTCTAAATTGTGAACTATTTTGTAGTGTTTTTTTTAATTTTTTTAATTTAATATGTTCACGTATTTACCTTGATATTTTTTCACATATTTATTTTATATATTTTAAAATGATCTTTTTGTCTATTCATCACTCAAATGACCGGTTTCATGGTAGTCTGCATTCTTTTCTGTTCTACGGTCACCTTTTAATTTCATCATAGTTATTACATCCTATATTCGCAGCTACCTATTTGTGTATTTCACTTCTTTTTTTTGTAGTTTTTAACTTTTGCATATTCTTCTTTTGCGAAATTTACTTATACGAATGCGTTACTACATCGTCTACCAATTTATTTCAAGTTGTTATTATAAAATTCTGACAAAACTTTCTCTCTATTATTTTATTTTCTTATCCGCATTTTCTATTGTTCTCTATTTTTTCGACCGTAAAGCACCAACTAAATTTCTAGTATATATTGTTTTCAAAGATTTCTTCTAATCGTTAGATTTATGTATATAATGCAAGGAGGTTTCTTTTGTGCATGTAAGATCATCTCCTTCTTGCTTTTAAGAAAATGTACTCGGGTGTGTATGCATAGATATTGTTTAAGTGTTAAAAATTCAGATTTTTACAGACATTAGGTAGGATAATTTGGGGATATATGCGGTTGTTTTTGTGTAAATTATTAAAATAAAAAACCATTTTTCTTTTGTTCTTTAACCGTTAAATATAACCGCATTATTGAGGGTTTTTTTATTAATACCGTTATAAAAAATGTAGAATTTATCATTTAAATTCGTGATTAATCTAAAAAAGATACCAATTTTCATTTAAAGAGTTTGTTGTGTTTTATATCTTAATGCTATCTTGGAATTTATATTACTTTTCCCCTCACCACCGCCACAAAAAATTGTAGGATTTGTATGCGTATGCTATTATCATTATTTTTACAAACGTAAACTCAAATTAATTAATCTGGAAAGTGAAAGAGACTTTAGAATATATTGTTATAATTGATATGTTAATTTTTGTAAACGTTTAACTCCAGCGCTTGATATTCAAATAGGTAATAAAGCAGCGATTAAATCGACTATAGCTGCGATGCGGTAATGAATGTCGATCGGGAAGAGGAAGTGTGAATTGTTATATGTGCTGACGTATCTGTTATTATATCGTTTATGTTTTGCTACGCGCACGCACTCATAAAACATAAAGCGATTTTAGTTATTAAATTTATACATTGAATATGCTGTATTTAAGAAATAAGTATATCGTTCGTAACTACGATGAAAAATTACGTGTAATTGAAGATTTTCAAATTAAGGAGTTCAAATTAAAAAATAAGAAACTAAAGAAATAAGATATTTAAAAATTAAGGAATTTTTTCCAAAAAATAAAATCGCGAAAGAAGGAAGCGAAATTAAGATGAAAAGTAAACGAGTACAAAGATAAAAGATCTTTATAAGAATAACAAAGATATTTTAAAGAAGTATTACGCGGAGCGTAGCGCTTTATAGAAGCGAAACATTGACCGATAAGTAAAGTAGAAATGAAGCGGGCTGTTACAGGAAGGTATTGAAAGTTACGTACGGCTAATCTATTACAAATTATTATAAACAAAATTACGAGATTTTAAGACGAATATTTTCAGAAGAGAAATTTGTGAAAGAATCTCATAAGAGGCGAATTAATTTAGTCGGTCATATATATTAATTCCCTAATTGCTCCCGAAAAATGCGGTTTCCGCCAAAGTAGATAGGGTATCGATCGTGTAGTTGCCGTGGAATCTGTTATTCAAAACGCATTTCTGCTTCGCCAACGCCTGGTTGCGGTACTAGGTAGATTTCATAAGAAAGCTACCTATTGGTAACGGGTACGGTGATTCGACTTCCGGGAAATTTCGACATATCTTGGTGTTTCACATCCCCCAGACCCCAAAACCACCGTCAGCTCAAAAGTTTATATGTATATATATATATATATATTTCACTTTCTTGTGGACACGATAACTGCTGTAATATTACGCCAATCACTTTCAGATTGTTCCCAAAAAAATAAATCGATCCAAAATCTAGGTCGAGTTCGTTAATGCCCAAAATCAGACCAAGGGGGTGGAATGGGATGGCTTTTTCGAAAAAAACAATTTCTATAACGTTTTTATTAAGTAAAATATCGAATTAGTTTAAAGTTCCTACGATTCTTTGGATAAGGGCCTAAAACTTATGTAAGTAAAGGTTTTTGATATCACGAACCATTGGCTCAGGGGATAGAAAAAATGGAGTTTTGAAGACAAAAAAATCATACCTCCCTTGGTAAGCACAGTATCGAATCGGTTTAAAGTGGTGATTAGTCCTCATTACCTAAAACTTCTGTGTAAAACAATTTTTGATATAACCAACCCTTACGCCAAAGGATGACCAAAATTGTTGGGCATGTCGTATGCTAAACACGGGAAACTTTTTTTCACTTGCAACCGTTGTATTGAGTAAATTTGGAGTTTTTCTCAACTTTAAGGTGAAAATTTTTTTTAACTCCTACTTAGCAATGGTGAAATCTTTTTTTTCAACTTTTTTTTAAATTTAATTATTTTGTTTTATTAATAACCTCTCATTGTACAAAAATTTTATAACAAATAATAATTCAGTAATAATAAAAAAAATCAAAAGTTATTAGTGAAATAAAAGTTTATGTAGTTTCCATTTGAACAAAAAAATAAAAATAAAATAAAGTCGGATTTGAACCGATGTATCTTCCCCTTGTAAGAGCAAAATATTTCTTTAATTAAAATTTTATTTGGCTTCAACTCTGAAAGCAATGAAAATTATTACCCCTTATGATATATCGTTGAAAAGCTTTCAATGAAGGCTTATTACTGGAGTTAAGAAAACCTACAAAATCCAAATTTTTGGATTTGGGCTATTTTGGACATTTTTTTATAAAGTCGATTTCAATCAAAAGAGGAGGTGCAGAACTAGATGTTACAACAGTTCTAAATCCAAAATTTCAACATTCTACGTCTAATCGTTTTTGAGTTATGCGAAATACGTACGCACATACTTACAGACGTCACGCCGAAAATAGAAAATAGATTCAGGGACGGTCAAATGGAAATTTCCGTTGAAATCAGAAAACCGAAATTTTTTGCTATCACAATACTTGCTTTACTTCGTACAAGGATGTAAAAATCGATATTTATAAATAACAGTTAATCGCTTTAATCGGTTCCAAATTACTTTTATTGATAACTGGTCCTGGTTATTGAATTCACTGCTGTAACAATTCGATTACGCAGATCAGGTTAACTCGTCATCGCAAATCAGCTGATTTCGAAGTCGAGAGTTAAGGTTCAAATCCTAGCAAAGGCAAGAATAACTTTTTTACGGATTTGAATTGATAGTGGATACCAGTGTTCTTTGGTGGTTGGGATTCCATTAACCACACATCTCAGGAATGGTCGACCTGAGACTGTACAATAATACACCTCATTTACATTCTTACATGTCTTCCTCATTCATCCTCTGAAGTAATATCTTACGATAGTTCCGGAGGCTAAACGGAAAAAAAGATAATAACCCTAAAGTAAATATATATATATATATATATATATATATATATATATATATATATATATATATATATATTTGTTGTTGATTATTTTCTAATGATTATATTCTAATAAACGAGTGTTCCGGTCTAAAGTAATAAAAAAAATATTATTGCATTTGCTATTTAAAAATTAAAGAGATAAAAAATTTCATTTAATAGATCGTAATAGTATTAAAAATTCCTATCTTATAAAAACAAAATTTATAAAAAAAAATATGAATAATACACGTGTAATGACATGCTTGTGATAAATTATAATATGAAAAACAAGTTGAAATTTAATTCAATATTATATTATGTTATAATACAATACGAATAGAAAGACAGCTTACATTTTAATATCAACGCATAACTTTATATTTAAATGACTTCAAAATAATTTTGTGATATTTAATAAGTAAAGATCTGATGTTTACTCTAATTTAAATGGTTTTAAATGGACTTTTATTCAAAAACACTAAAAACTCTTTAATAATTAAATTGAATTTTTGTTTTTATTTTTATAATTATCCAACTTTAACGGTTGTAAACGGGTGAGACCCCCCCCCCCCTCCTGAAATTACAGAATAGTTTATTTCGTTATATTATTGGATTGTCTAATGTTTTAGGCTGATTTCATAACAAAGCTACCTAGTGTAATGGGTACCGTGATTCGACTTGGAAAATTTCGACATATCGTCGGATTTCACATCTGTCAGACCCCAAAATCACCGTCAATTCAAAAGATTATTTATACATTTATTTATATATATATATATATGTATGTATGTATGTATATTTCACTTTCTTGTGGACAGGATAACTGCCGTAATTTTTCGCCAGTCATTTTCAGATTGTTCCTTAAAAATAAGTTGTATCTCGGTCGAGTTCGTTAACGGCCAAAGTCGGACCATGGGAACGGAAATGGGGGTCTTTTTTTCGAAAAAACTAAATATCGTTATAACTTTCTCTTTCATATTCTTATCAAATTCGTTTAAAATTCCTATCGTTCTTCGGATAAGGGCCTAAAACCTATCTAAATAAAATTTTTTGATATGCTCAACTATTGACCCAGGGGGTGGAAAAAATGGGGTTTTGAAGACAAAAACACATTATACCTCTTTTAATAGGTATGCTATCGATTCGGTTTACAGTGGTCGTTAGTCCTCTAAAAATTACCTAAAGCCTTTATCTGAGACAATTTTTGATATGACCGATCCTTACGGCAAGGGATGACCAAACGTTTGCTGGAATTGCGAGATGGACTCGTCGTATGCTAAACGTGTGATTTTTTTCACGTGCAACCATTGTCGTATTGAAGTTTTTGTTAATTTTAAGGTGGAAATAGTTTTTATTCCCTACTTAGCACCGGTGAACTCTACCTTCGCTTCCGGCGTGCCGAAAGGGATTTTTTTTTTGATATGCAAAAAAAAGGCAAACGTATGCAAAAGGCGTACGATACAGCTTGGAGGAGAGGAATCCTAAATAAACTGTATGGTTGGGTTATAGTTGGAAATCTCCTTGGATTTATCCGAGGGGTTCCTCAGTAGTCGGTATTTTCGAGTTCGAGTTGGAACGACGAAAGGTTTCACACTAGAAAACGGAATAGCAAGGAAAATATCGTAAGTGTTACCTTATTTTCCGTAGCCGTAAATAGTATATCGAACTGCGTTCGAAAATCCTTATTTTTTAATAATATCTCATTTACGTAACGTGTAGAACATTAGCTGCTAGCGATAGGCTGCTCCAAAGTGTAATAACCCGTTTAGAATGGTGGTGTAAAACGACTGGATTCAGGTTTTCTTCGGAGAAAATGCTGACCCTCAAGTGTTTTTACACGAGGAACCGGTTGAAGCGTGCGCACGAATTAGATTTTTATAGGATTGTGGTTTGACCAACGACTAATGTTGTGTTCTACATTTAAAGGAACTGAATGTAAAACGGTTAAAAATGTTGGACGTGCTGAGAGTTTTATCTAATACTCGTCGGGGATCTGATCGACTATGCATGTCGCACTTCTACCGAGCTCTAGTCCGTTTTCGCTTGGACTACGGCTGTGTGGCTTATTTGTCCGCTCAAAAAAAAAAAACACAAATCCGGGTATCGTACAAAACGAATTGTATATTTTAAATAGCATGACGTTACAGTTTATAGACCGGTCTAGAAACGTTAATTCTTTTGGTTATGGTTTTGCGGTCGGCAGCAACATATATGTTTGACCTTTCCAACATCACTAGTATTTTCGTTGCAGAATGTATGCCGTTAATAAAGCCTTACATTTTTTTAGCCAAAACTTTCGACATGTTCTTGTTTGCTCAGATTCTATGATTGCCATACAGGCAGTTAGCGACCTATGCGTCAGATACCCTGCTTGTCTGTAAGATTCAGCGTGTTATTTCGCAATCGAATCGACGTAATAGCTTCTGCTGGATCCCTAGCCGTATAGGAATTTCAGGCAATGAGCGCGCAGATAGTGCGGCAAAAAAGGCTTGTTTTCAGCTTCCTTTTACCGGTTGCATTGTTTTTAACGATACTTTATTTTTCCTCAAGAGGGTAATTCACGATGAGTGGCGAAATGAATAAACTTCGCCCGATTAAAAACAGTTTCACCGTGGAGCCCCTCTGGCAGAAATAACCGTCGGGAGGAGGTTATTATATGCCGTTTGCCAATAGGACACTTTAGGCTCCTGATGACTCGGACAGATGCACCGATTTCCAAACATTCATGCCAGCTGTTATGTAGATGGCGATCTTATTGTTTTGAGATAATAATGTGATATATGTT
The DNA here is from genome assembly GCF_047948215.1 of Lycorma delicatula. Taxonomy (NCBI): domain Eukaryota; kingdom Metazoa; phylum Arthropoda; class Insecta; order Hemiptera; family Fulgoridae; genus Lycorma; species Lycorma delicatula. Next base: position 79,206,743 of record NC_134465.1, read on the forward strand.
TCGGTTTTTATTTCGCTTTTAGCATACGTTACAAAGTTTTCAAAGTTAAAAGTCTTTAACTTTGAAAACTTTTTTTACGTTTCTAGATTTTTAGTTTTTTATTAATTTTTTTCCAGTTTTTTTAACATTTCTTTTCTATAACAAATATTTCGTGTTCGGACGATGATAAAAATGTAAATTTTTTCGCCCTGAAAAACATTTATTAACAAGGTTGAACAGAATTATTTAAAGGATAAAAACTGCAAAAAAAGAAAAAATTAGTACGTATAAAACCGAGGGTATATTACTTATGTTTAGGTTAATAAATTAAAACGGATATGAGTTGTAGAATACAATGAAACCAGTCATAACTGGCGATTCAAATATAAGAAGAAAACATATACGATTGAAAAATCTCATAACGTATTTTCAAGATATAGAACTTGCTACGTGGCATAATCGTATTATATTATTGTTGGCATGATGGTTTTTAGTAATCAAAAGTCGTTTAATCCATACCGAAGGACATTAATTGCCAATTTTTCAAAAGTTTATAAACTAAAATTCCTGTAATTTCTTGATCAGATTATAGTGTGGTTAAGAGTAATTTAAAAATAAAGAAAAGATTTATTATATTTTCCTTAAAAATACTTTCCAAGGTAAATCGTGAAAAAAATTACATAAATTTTCAGTCGATTTAATTCGATAAATTTTACAAAAATATTTTTCTGTAATCGGCATGCGCTTAAAAAATAATAATTATAAGAATTGAATTGAATGAAAGGAGTGTAGGACGCTATCGAAGAAGTTTTACAAGTATATTTTTATATCCGGAAGTGTAATTAATGCTGTGACGTCTTGGATACTGCCGGCGCAGAAATTACACGCACTTTAGAATTTGAAGCCTTATAAAATACAAACTATCCTATCGATTTTGAAGTAGATGATAATATTAAAGTTAACGTAAATTTATCTTTCGTTTGACAATACTTCTGTATTTTATCGCTTTTTTAAAACTTAACATTTTTCCGTCTTGCGTCGCGTAGCTTTACTTTGATCGCTTGCTATTAAAGAATTGTTATACAAGGTAGCCCATTCTAGCGACTTATTACACCATAAATTTCATATCTATACCTTCAACGGTTTTGGAATCGTTATACAATTTTTAAAACTATTTTATCATCGAAACCGTACGAAATACAACTAGTCAAGGCTGTTTTGTCTTTTTCGCCCTTTTAATAGACAAGTCCGTGGCTTTTCGACCGCATATATCCTGTGAGAAGTTTAAGGATGTACTTAGCTAAGTAGTACCTTAGCAACCGATGCCGTTAACCCAAAAAATGAACTGTTTTAAAAAAGCTGACTTTCCCGTCAAGCGGCTTTAGCCGGTTGACGTGAAAGTCCTACAATTGTGGGTTGTTTATGATGCACGGCTTACGCGCAATTTAATTAAAAATATTTATCTTTTAATTTAAATATAGTATCTGTCGTTTATTTAATTCAATCGTTCTAACTAAAGCGCGCGTGCATACCGTATTTAATTCGCACCGGTATGGTTACTATCGGCGACGATCGGCAGCAACTAAACTAATGTAATTTCACAACCTACATAGAACGAATTTCGCTTATACGGTAGACAGATTGATGTAGCCGCGACCCTTAACGCACCAGGTACCGAACGATCGAGTTCGAGGCCCGGCCAGATCGAATTACTTTTTTACACTTTAAATATTATTCATTTATTTAATTCTACCGCTCACCTGTGACGTCACAACATTACAGTAGTTTAGAGAATTTTTTTCGGTGGGAGTGCGATTTTTTAAAAACATTTTTTGCACATATTGTTATTTTTTAATCGTTAACAAATGTTCCTAAGAAAAATACGATATTAATTAGGAAAAGTCTCGAGATACTGACAGCGATCTTGTTCTACATTCTCATTCGCTTGACCTTTTAAGTTGAAAATTTAACGGCATCAATGCTCCGTCTATAAAAATAATATGACCAAGTTTGGTCAATATCGGTCCAGTAGTTCTGTAGATATAAGGTGATTTAGAGGCTGACACCGAACAATCACACACTATATACGAACGTTAACATCCGGAAAATTTCCATTCTGTATTTTTTATGTTTTGGGTTCCTTAGGTGTCAAAACGTGAAGATCCGATGAAAACCGCCTATGTCCAAATTGAGCCTACTACATTACTTTCCCTTCTAGAGCTGTAGCTCTGATATAACGCTAACTAGACGGGAAAGTAAAATTAAATTTTACAAAAAAATTTACTAAAAGTTAAACATTTTTTTTGTATCTTCTTCAAATTTTAACGTTTAGTAGTCTGTATCGATTTAAGAACTACTACATATAATTTACTAATCTTTTCCTTTCGGTATCAAAAATTAAAAAAATTAAAGAATTTATATAAAGAGTTTTTTTTAATTTTAGTAGTGATTTTTTTATAGATTGATTTTATTTAATCCATTTTTATTTTTATTTTTATTTAAAATTTGGAATCTATAAAACCGTTGTTCATATAAAAAAAAGCGGTTGGTAAGAAATAAAAGAGAAACCTACCACGTCTTCATTAAATTTAAGAAAAGGGTTGCAGACAAAAGTAAACAACATAAAAAAACTTTATCAAGGGAAAGGTTCTTTTAGAATGCGGGATCGAATGCATAAATATTTATGTATTCTTTTCAATTTAGTTTTATACACTTTTTTTTAAAGATGTATACGTAAAAACGTTTTATTATTTATTTTATTATTAATTAAAATAAATTTTTATTTATTATATTTTATTATTATCGAGTGATATCTGGCTCAACTCATCGCTGTAACAATTGTTGTCAAGCTATAATGATAACAAAAAACCGTGACCTTTAAATCATATAATTCTACAGAAAATGTAATTTTTTTATTTAAAATAAAAATTCTCTAAAGTTAACTGGGAAAAAGTTATAAGGAGACTTTCATCGGAATTCCTTAAAAAAAAATAATAAAAATATGTTTTGTGAAAGAAAAAGTTAGATAAAAAAAACAGTTAGAAGGTAAATGGATTGGTTTCTTCATTTTTTCAAATCTGTTAAAATATTAGGGCAACTAATTACGTGCCTCGCTTTATTTTTCTGTTTGAATAAAAAAATCCTCTTTTTTCTCAGTAGTATCAACAAAGCTTTTTAGATTCACTTGAATTTAAATCTTTGAAATCTTTTTAAATCTTAGAAATTTATTTTTATTAATCACTAGCCGGTCAGGGCTCGCTTCGCTCGCCCGACCGTCTAGCCAGGGGGCGCGTTCGTATCCTCATTTTCGTGAGAATATTAAGTATTTTACCGATATTCATTAAAGAAAAGAAATATTAGTGTTTAGGGGATATTTTTTTTGAACATTTTAGCGTCTATGTTTAAAATATACTTAAGGAGTAAATAAATATAGACTTTAATACTTTTTAATAGAAATATAATATTTAACCCTAGCCGTTTTGATAACAGGATGTTGACTTGAATACGCCGTTTATTCTGTATGTGTTCGTGTGAAATTGCGTTAGTTGCCGGGCCAGCTGCTGCTCCTTACTCTGCTGCTATTGGCGCAGAGCGGGCAACGAGATGCGCCGGGCGGCTGCGCGCAGCCGTCACTTTTTCCGTCCAAGTGCAGCCTTTCTTTCCCACCAGTCCATTTTAAAGTACTTTTAAATAATTTGTTAAGTAAGGAGTCTCTTTTACTGTTAAATATTAGCTAATAATCCCTTTCTTTTATTAATAAGTTTCAATTGTAATTAATTATATAAATAATCAAATATTAATAAGAATCTTTGATATAAATATAATAATAAATTATAATTATTTAATATATATAGTTGTTCGGTTGCGGTAGCTCTTCATTGAAAATAAAAATGTGAGCATACACAGCAAACAAACCAACGCAACATGCTTTTTGCTTCCTTGTACGAATTAAAGGAAGTTTTGTTATCGCGAAAAACTTCAGTCTTCGGATTTCATCTTCATTATTTTAACTTTTTTTACTTCCTTTTACAAAGTAAAGGTAGTATTGTGATGGCAAAAAATGTCGGTTTTCAGATTTCAACGGAAATATCCATTGTGACCATCTCCGAATACATTTTTACTAGTTTCGGCGTGACGTTTGTACACATACGTATACGAGTATCTCGCATAACTCAAAAACGATTAGCCGTAGAACGTTGAAATTTTTCATTTAGGACTGTCGTAACATCTAGTTCTGCACCTACCTTTCTAACTGCAATCGACCCAAAATCCAAAACATTTGGATTTTGAACTTTTTCTTAACTGCAGTAATAAGACCTCATTGAGAGCTCTCCAACGATATATCATTGGAAAATATCAACGATATTTTCATCGGTTTTACAGTTACAGCCGAATAAAATTTTAATTAATAAAATATTTGGATCTTAAAAGGGGACGGCACATCGGTTCGAAACAGACTTCATCTCATCTTTTTTTAATTTAACTTTATTGATTTATTAATTATTAACCTCTGATTGTAAAAAGGTTTTACCATAAATAAAAATTCAGTAAAAAAATATATGTAAAAAAATCAAAAGTTATTAGTGAAATAAATTTTTCTGTACTTTTAAAAATGTGTATATGCAATTTAATAGGCGTGCAAGGAAGTTATGTGGTTTCTACATTAGTTTTTTTATGTTTAATGTATTTACCTTAACAGTATTTCGTAAATTTTTACGTAAATAATTACTTTGAACTTTAAACAAATCTATTCTTTCTTATAATTTTTATATTTATAATTTATCTTGATATATAAAGTATCTTGCATATATCAAAATAAATATTTTTTTTTAAATTTATTTAATTAAGAATCGATTCGTTATCAAGATATAGGATACTTCAGGAAGTTTCTGCCTTTCTTTCTCGAATGCGGAATGAGAGGAGTGCGTATTTCTCTTTAAACAGATACTTTTAATGTACTAATTTAATATTTTATTTGACTTTTAGTACCGTGTGTTGCCGCTCGGTGCGCTAATTTTTTTTTTTTTTAACCTCCGGGGCTACCGTTAGTTATTGCTTTAGAGAATGAAAAAAAGGAAATTTTTGTAGCGTGTGAAAATTCCACGCCTGACCGGGATTCGAACCCGGGACCTTCGGATAAAAGTCGAGACGCTACCACTCTCGCCGCGGAGGCCGGATCGGTGCGCTATTCTAGATAGTATTAGCGTTATGTTTTCCATAGAATACCGTAGGTTTACTTTTTAAACATTTTTATAATAGCATTACATTGAACTCGTGTCGATTAGATTAAATCAAGTGTAAAATAAAGCGTGCTGATAAAAGAATCTTTATTAATGATTTTTATTTACTTAAAAGTCGATCGATTTATTTTGATTTTGATTTACTTAAAAGCTTCAAAGAAATGTTGAAGCTTTTATATGGGAATATGGAAATGGAATTTTGCGGCGTATGAAAAATGTCGTAGCCTGCATTCGAACCCGGGACCCCAGGTTGAAAGGCCGAGACGCTACTACTTCAACAAGGCGAACGGCATTATTTGTCAATTTTATTATTATTATTATTAACATTATCGTAAGCGATTTGTAACTTCAAGATAAAAAAATGCCACATAACCCGCAAACGAAGAATTCGCAGATGTACGTAAGCCGTTGTGAAATGTAGTCTACGATTTCCTAACCGAATTATTCGCATTATATAGTTACTCTTACAAAACTGTGAGGAGGGACATTCATGGTAAATTTAGGACGGTTTCGGGTCTAATTTTCTGGGTTTTACAATTTTTTGGTAACTATTTGAATAGTTTTAAGATGAATGAAAATTTTTTTTTTTTTGTAAAATTACATGAAAATCAATAACTTTGCTCAATAATTTGTGTATTTTGTAGTATAGTTTAGCCTTTAGAGCAGGAATCGGGCTAAATCTTTCGCTAGCCGTAACTCAAAAATAAAGCGTTTGGGTGAACTTTTTTTCATTATTTTGATGTGTGAAATACCCTTAAAACGTATAGCAAAAAATATACGTATAAAAAAACAGTTTACATGCTCGGTTATTTGTTTTTCTTGTCGCAAATGTAATATTGTGGTGTATCGCCATTATTACAGCGATTTATTGTCGGTTATCTTGTATTATTCGAAGAACTGTGTAATTTAATATGATAATGTTAAGCCTTTACAGCCGACTTTAGATTGGCGTATCGGTGATTAATTCTAAGAGCTATACACGAAAACAGGTCGCATTGCCGTCGAGTATTAAATTAGAAACGCTCAGTCGAATCGACAAAAGTGCTGATATACCTTGTGATGATTGTGTGATCGGTGTAAGTGCGGTTAATGTCTAGCAGTGGAAACGCAACTAAATTGAAATCAAATAATGACAAAATATTTCTTATTACAATACGACTTAGTTTTACCGTTATTTTCCAATAATCTATAATTAATTTCTCTTTTCGTTCGTCATTCCCTCTCCCCGTCCAACATAATTTCAATTCCTCATGCGCGGCTTTGTTTTAAACTAAAGATTTTCCCAGAATTTAAATAGGAAAATAATATTATAAAAATTTTTATAACTTGCTTTATTCCTTTTAATCGTTCTTTAATCAAATTATTATCATAGATTGCACGAGTTTAATTAGTAGGTTAATTTGGATTTCAAAAAATAACATCGTATACTGAAATTTCTAAGGTATTTATAAAATACCAAATAAGTTTTCAATCAAACATTAACTACACAAAGTAACGAAACGGCGAAGTTTTTATTTCATTAATTAACTATCGGTGTTTTCGAGACGTTTGAGTTTTTATAAAAGATTTCTCATTATTTTATAACCGTGCAAAATTTCATCGATAGGAAATGTTAAGAAGTATCTTAAATTATTAAATCTGCACCCTTAATTTACCCCTGTACGGGGGGATGTTTGCAAAAGTAATGGGGAGACGCTGTATTATCACTCGACCTTAGTAACCGTGCAAAATTTCATCGATAGACAATGTCAGGAAGTATGTTAAATTAACGTTGCAAGATTTGAGGACTAACATGAAAAAAAAAACATTGCGAGTTAAAGAAAAGCAAATAATTAAGTCGGGTGTAACAAATCAAAAGAATGACCTACAACTTAATAGTTATGTTATTAATTAGTGCTACATAAATATTAATTTTACAAGATTAATAAACAATAAAATATTAATTTTTTTTATAATTAAGATATCAAATCCTTTCTCTACTTCCTGTCTGCGACATTGGGTATATGGTATTTAAAAAAAAAAAAAAAATGAAAGCAAAGGAGGGTTAAAAATATTTTAATTTATTAAACAGAACCGTATTATTGCATATCTGTAGTCGTACAGATTAAAGAATATTTGTTGTCTTCGCAACCCAGAGCGGTAGGATTGATGAAAAATATAAAAAGTGAATTATTATGCGATATGAATTTTTTTTCTTTTTATTGAAAATACAGAAAAATGCTATAAATAAAACGATAAACCACTTTTAACAATTTTCTTCCTGTTTTTGGGGCGATCGGATCTCCTAAGGATCACGCATGCATAATTAGTTTCCAAAATGTGTCATTCTTTCCTTTAACTTTTCTCTTCTTTCTTCAGTCCATCCGTTGTTTTCTTTTTCTGCTTGTCTGGAATTTAGATTCACCGCTAGTTTTCTGAGCGGTAATGTAATATAAGCTTTCGAACCGGCTTATTTTGGTTCTCCTTTTTTTGTTGTAAATATTTGTTTTCTTCATCTAGTTTCATCCGTTATATGTAAATTACCGTAAAATTTGAGTCGTCTTTTTCTTATTGTACATTTGTTCAAAATTTTGCTAAATTCATTCTGATTTTCGTAATTTATAAATATTACGAAATATTACGAATATTTGTGCCGTCGATTTTCGTTAAAATTGTATTTTCAATTTTTACTGGACTTTTTCCTGAGAAATTCTGAATTTAATTTTTTAGGATTTGTAGCATCTTAATTTCGTGTTTTTGGATAAGAATTTTTTGTTAAACATTTCTCTTTTAAAGAAACCGCTTCCATTTTTTTGTGCTCTGGCTTTTTTCCGTCTTTTTTTTAAGACGTACGTGGTAATCTATTTTCAATTAAATATTTAAATTTTTTGATTAATTCTTCTTCGGAAATTTTCATTATTTGGATTGTATTTTTTTTTTTTTTTTTTTTACTGAAAAACCATTTTGTTTTGCAAGTAATACTTTTGGACCGATTTCGTTTGCACATTTTTCTAATTTTTTAATTTTTATTTCGCCTCCGTTATCTTTTGCCAAAATTACCAGATCTTCAGCAAACGGCAAAACATTTACGGTTATAAATTTAGATTTTGTTTTCGTTTTTATATTTTCGTTTTAAGTTAGGTTTTTGAATTTTCCGATTTCATTATCTAATTAATTTTTTCAGAGCGCAATGGTACGATATCGGTGAGGCCATCGCCTCTCGTTCTAGGTTTTATTTCATACGTTTTGGAAATTTCGCTAAAAACTTACTTTTACTTTTGAATTCGTTTCTGTAATTTTTTCCGTAATGTTTACTGTTTTAATATGAATAATAAATTATTCTAATATTTTAATCACAGACACATTGTGTATTTAATCATATGCCTTTTTTAAGGCGTATGAAAAATAATCTAAATCCGAATTTCTAATTTTTTTGTATTGTAAAGTAGATTTCAGATGTATCATCAAAAATGGTTAAAGAAAATGAATTTTGTTTTCACCTTTTGTTATTATTATTTCCATTCTAAAGTTCTTTATTTTGTATAAAATTTATATTTATATTTACATTCAAATTTAAATACAAGTAAAATCTCTTTGAGGTTGAAATGTCTACATTTTCTTATGTTAAAAATCTGATGTGGTCCCCAGATCAGATATACGCCTATCAAATTACATATACTCATTTTTTTTTTTTTGTTTTTAATGAAAAGTAAATAAAATTTTATTTCATTAACGTATGATATTTTTTTCTTTTTTTTATTGTTATTATTGAATTACTATCTATCGTAATTTTTTTTTACAATCAGAGGTTAATAATATTAATAAATCAATATATTTAAATTAAAAAAAAAAGAAGAAGATGATGTCTTATTGGAACCGATATGCCTTCCCCTTGTAAGACACAAATATTTCATTAATTAAAATTTCTTTTGGCTATAATTCTGGAACCGATGAAAATAAGTACCGCTTATGATATATCGTCGAAAAGCTCTCAATGAGGGTTTACTACTGTAGTTAAGAAAAAGTCCAAAATCCAAATTGTTTTTGGATTTTGGGCTTTTTTGTACGCTTTTGGTGCAGTCGATTGCAATCAAAAGCGGAGGTGAACAATTAGATGTTACAACAGTTCTAAATCGAAAATTTCAACATCCTACAACTAATTGTTTTTGAGTTATGCGAGATACATACATACTTACGTACAGACGTCACGCTGAAACTAGTCGTAAAATATATTTCTGTTGAAATATGCAAACGGAAATTTTTCGCGATCACAATACTTCCTTTACTTCATACAAAGAAGTAAAAATTAATAAAATTTTAATTTTCACTTTTCCTTTCTCTTAAAATAGTTGCTGCGAACAACTTGAATCGCCTTTCGAGTATTAGTTTTATCTGTATAGTTTGTATGTTATAATAAATTATTTTTTTGAATTTATAGAAAATTCCAAGTAGCATGCGACTTTTTTTTCACTCGTTAAAAATTATTAGACCTATGGAAGGAGATATACTGTGTGATTTCTCATACGTATGTATTTATTAATTCCAATTACTTTTTAATTATTTAATTCTATTAAAAAAATGGAGAGGGAAGCGTTCAGGTGAAGATAGTATAATATTATATGATTTTCATACAAGATAATATGACATCCATTTACGTAGATTGAGTTATTAAATTTTGGTGGTATATGTCATATGATGTTAAAGTGACACCTGACATGCGTTTTCGTTGCGTGTATTTATGCATTTAGGTTACAGGAGTAGTCAGGTAACGTATCTGTTACTGCACGCTTTAAATATATATATATATATATAACCTGATATAAGTTTATAATAATGCGTTGGGATGTGTTTGTGTAATGTAAAGAGTAGCGATGTGGGGAAGTATTGTGTATACAGTATATGGTCTGGTGGGAGGTGTGGGTCAATCGATAAGGCGCCGCGATGCCCGGCGTCGGTAGGGCGGGTAAAGCGGCGTCGTTTCGTTGTCGTCGCTTTGTTCCGCAACAGTAGTCCTTGTTGTCTCGTAACCACTACCCCATGTGCGTGTGTGTGTGTGTGTGTGTGTGTGTATATATATATATATATATATATATATATATATATATACATACACATACATCTTGTTATATTGTACGCCCCTGAACCGCCTCCCCCCGTACTACAATCGTCCATTCATGTTGTATCTATAAGTATTTTACGTGTTTCTCATTTACCTTTTTTATCCCCCTGTCTGGTTTTGTTAATTAATAATAATGATAATTAACCTTTGTTAGGTTACAGGTTTTATAATTTTTTATTATATTGTTTAGTGTGAAACTATGAATAACAAAAGAAGTATACCTTTCAAAAAATCTGTTTAACTGATTTTTTATTCCCGTTTACGCGAGTCGTTTTTCTATTTTTAAATAAGTACGTAGCGGTTCCTCGTCTTCCCATTAATTGTCGTCGATGATCCGAACTTCCACGATCTACTTTCAGAACTATTTTTAATTTTAATGTAACTTTTTCTTATTTTTTAGTCATAAGTTTTGGAAAACACATTTTTATAAAAATATATTTAACAGAATATTACGTGCGTTTGTAGTGTGAAGCGGTTGCGTTTCTATCTTTCACCCGGATGGTTTCAGATTCGAATATCGACTTGACAAAATCGTGGCAATTTTAATGCGCTACAATGTTCGCTTAATTTTTAGGCGTTTGGCGTCAGGAAGGGGTTTGGTCTTAAAAATCCCGTGTACTACCGGAAAAAATGAATTTATTTGAATTTTTTTTTGGAGGGGTAGGTAGTATATGTATTTTTTTGTGCTGATGAATTGTGTTTAGTTAGTAAATTGAGACTTTTTTAATCGCAACATTTGTTACAATTTTCAGTTTTTTCCACGTAAAATTTTATCAAAAAATGTTAAAGCTGATAACACAATGTAGGACTTTCCATTCGCGGCTAAAACCGCGATCCGGGAAAGTCTTACAGCTGTGGGTTGTTTCTCGTGCACGGCTTACACGAACCACTTAATTAAAAAAAATTATCGTTTTATTTAAATATAATAATTTTTCGTTTATTTAATTCAATGATTCTAATAAATAAAGCGCGCGTGCATAGCGGATTTAATTCGGGTGGGTGTGGCGGTACTAGCGGCGACGGTCGGCACTAAGTAAACCGATGTAATTTCACAACTTACATAAAATAAATTTAGCTTGTACGGTCGGCATAATGGTGTAGCTACAAGGCTTAACGCACTAGGTACCGAATAAACCGGGCGATCGAGACTCAGCCGTACCGAGTTACTTTTTTTACCCGTAAATATTATTCATTTATTTAATTCTACCGCTCATCTGGGACGTCACAACATCAAAGACGACTACAACAGAATTTTTCGGGGTGGGAGTGCGATTTTGTAAAATTTTTTTTGCAAATATTATTATTTTTTAATCGTTAACAAATGCGCCTAAGAAAAATACGATCTTAATTATGCGAACTCCCGAGATACAGCCTCACCCCGTTTGATCAAGACGATCCAGTAGTTCTGGAGATGTAAGGTGATTTAGAGGCCAACACGGAACACACACACACACAGGCGTACCTGAACATCCGGTTTTTTGGGTTCCTTAGGTGTGAAAACGTCAAGTTCCGGTGGAATCCGCCTACGCCCAAATCGGTCCAATTGAATACTGCAACGCTATCTAGACGGAAAAGTAATACAAAAAACACACGTATGCCGTGTAATAATTAAACGAATTATTATTTGTTCTTGTGGAATTGTCAATAGGAGAAGTACGAAAGCAGCATAACTAAGTAAATTAATACAGCAGCAACAGAAAATGTCGAATACATCTGCCACGACATCGATAAGCATTGTTCAAAATTGAAGAAGAAATGATTACCGGTCAACTGTCTAATATACAAGATATAATTTTGATTCTCATACGAAGTCGGTAAATCATAAACATTAAGAGTGCAGCATTTCTCGGCATAATGTGTATAGATTTTTTTATTAAGTAGCTACGCGGTAATGTTTTTAATTTGATTATTATTTACATTTATTTTATTACTCGGCAAAATATCACGTAAAAAAAAGCTTTTCTTACAACATTGCGGATCCTTTATACGCTTTCAGCTTGAGAAAACGTCGGAACCCACCTAAGTATCACATCTTTCATAATCGCAAGGTAATTTTACGTATAAAAAAGCGCATTTAAAATATTTAGATGTTTAAAATTTTCCTCTCTTCACCCTTCATTATTTTTCTTCACCGCTCTTCGTAATGCAGCGTATTGCAGTTTTTCAATCGACGAATACTTATAATTGCTTTATGCTTTTCTCTACGATACAATCCTTGTATATATAGTCGATTTGGGTCTTCCTAACTCGATTATCATCTACCCTAAAAAGAACAGAGTTCTATATTTCTGTTAAATTTTCGTCAAATAAGATTAATTAAATCTTTTTGATGTTAGAATCGGGTTTTAATCGAGACCATACAGCTGGCGCGTAGTCGATACATGTAGATTAATACCGATGTAATAAATAAAATGAGACCTAAAACAGATTATCGGGGTTCACCTTCGTTAATAGCTTCCATAATTTCTGATTAAAAATTAATAAAAGCGTTGCCTTCCGGAAACAATATTTTTGCAGCTTGTTTCTGCCAAAAATAAAATACGAGATGGAATTCTCGTTTAACTACGGTTGAGTGCGATTAATCATTGAATTTGTTTAAGCAACACGACTAAAGTACCTCGTCAAATTTCAAAATAATACTACATTCTACGTAATAGATTTACAATGAAGTTAAAAAAAATTGAACAAATCCTTCAAGAGGAAACTGTAAATAATCATATGTTTTAGTGTTTTGTTTGAAGCATCTTAACAAAACGGTAACGTGGTCATAGTTATTATGAATAAGTATATTCCCGTAAGTATTATGTCGTATAATGGGACTCCCTCAAAAAGCCAGAAACTTTTTCGGATTCAAAAATGGGTTTTCAGATCATTTTTCGACGCCTTTAAATATGAATTATGTAGACCGATGTATAGGAAATTAAAAATGTTGACTTGTAGTATTTACAAATGTGCAACTCGGCTGAATCAAAGGAATAACAATATCCGTGTTTGCCAAACTAAATAACGCACTAATTTCGTATAACTCATCACAATATTTCGACTTTTATAATAATATTGTTACGCTTCCGTAGCCACTTTTAATAACTTACTGAACCGTTTAAAAAAACCAATTTATTTAGAATACAGTTAAAACATTTTCTTTTACGGAAATAATATTACTCTGTTCAAAAGTTTTTAAATAATTTATATATTAAAAGAATTTGTTGAACAAACTAAAAATAAATTTTTTCCCAATTATTTAGCGACTAATTTAGTTACAGAGTATGTTGGGATCATTCTTCATTACATCAGGCCACAAATAACCTGCAAGCACCGACTGCGCTCGCTCAATTATAAGGGCAATTTAAAGTGAGAAATATAGTTTTTCTCTTACTCAAAAGCCTTAACTCAATTACTATCAAATCGAGATATCTCAGCGACTAATTAAAATACAGAATTCGTTTTGATCTTAAAATACTCGCCATCAAATGAGGCCACGATCGCACAGTTCCTAAAGACATTTTAAGGAAACTTTAATTACATTAAATTAACCGATTAGAAATCACTTATGATGGTAAGTGAATTATTATCCGCAATGTAGTTATACATTTTATTGTAATTCAAATAGGAAACTTACATTTATATCGTTTTTCAACATAGTTCTCTTCCATTTCAACGCACTTGGTCCATCGTTGCACAAGCTTCGTGATGCCCTCATAAAAGAAAATTTTCGGTTGAGGTGCGAGCCAGGAATGCACCGCTTCTTTCGCTGTTTCGTCCGAGGTAAATCGACGGCCCCTTAATGCCTTTTTGAGTGGACCAAACAAGTAGTAGTCAGGAGGGGAAAGATCAGGACTATACGGAGAACGAGCCGGTACTTCAAAGTCGAGTTTCTAGAGCGTTTTAGCAGTGCGGGCGGCAGTATGTGGACGGGGATTGTGCAACAACACAACACCTTTCGACAGTAGTCCTCGGCGTTTGCTTCGAATCGCAGACATCAGGTTGGCAGCAAGCATCTCACTGTAACGCGCACCGATTATTGTCGAGCCCCTTTCATCGTAATGTTCCAGTACCGGGCCTTTTGAGTCCCAAAAAACCGTAAGCATGAGTTTTCCTGCGGTCTTGAACTTTTTTTTTGCAGGGTGAATTTGAACGTTTCCATTCCGATTTCTGCCGTTTACTCTCCGGCTTGTAATGATGGATGCGTGTTTCGTCACCGGTGATGATTCTGTCTAAGAAAATGTCCGTTCGTTTCCGTAGCGAACCAAATGTTTTTGGCAGATGTCCATGAACGTTTGTTTATGCGACTGTGCGAGTTGTTTTGGGACCCGTCTTGCACAGACTTTATGAAACCTAAGTCTTTTGTGGATGATTTCGTAGGCAGAACCGTGACTAATTTGCAGACGATGTGCCGCTTCATCGATAGTTACTCGTCTGTCTAAGAAAACCACGTCACGTGCACGCTCAATGTTTTCCTCATTTGTCGCGGTAAACGGTCGTCCGGCTCCTTCGTCGTGCGTAACACTTGTGCGACCGTTTTTGAATTTTTCAATCCGTTCGTAGACACTCCGTTGCGGCAACACACTGTTGCCGTACTGTACAGAAAGTCTTTTATGAATTTCGGCCCCTGATACACCTTCCGACCACAAAAAACGGATCGCCGAACGTCGCTCTTCTTTGGTGCAAACAGAAAACGGAGCAGCCACGGTTAACGGCAGGGCGGCGATAATGGAACTAACTTAGCAGCATCAAACCTGCACAGACATAACAACAATTAAACCACGCATGCGTGATCTACGCAACACGACAGTACTACCGACATAAACAAAAATATAACTAAATTGCGGATAATAATTGACTTAACCTCGTATATATAAAACTGTGAGTGTGAGGTACGTAGGTCTAAACGGTTTACAAGGAACGACGAGATCAAGGATTATGTAGAATTACGGTCCGTGCGGGAGGAGATGAGGAGATACAACGTTTCAGTACAAAGTAAGAACTTGGCTTAACTTCCGCACAAATCACTCGGCAGTAAATCTACAAGGCAACGTAGACGACATTAGAAGGTTGAACCGATTGCACGTTCTAGATCTAGTCTCCCTATAGGTGTCTTTAATGTCTACTAAACTCGGATGTGAATCTTGTACGTTATGTTTGGACTTAATTTCAAATTTTTACTTATAATTTTTTTTTTTTCTTTACAGCGGTCCATCATTTTTATTTCCTTGTACGAAGTAAAGGAAGTATTGCGATTGCGAAAAATTTCAGTATTAAGATTTCAACAGAAATATCCATTTTGATCAACCCTGAATCCATTTTAACTAGTTTTCACGTGACATCTGTACGTACATCTGTACGTAGGCGTATCTCGCATAACTCAAAAACGATTAGCCGTAGGATGTTGAAATAGTTGTGCACCTTCCTTTCATTGGTTCCAAAGTTATAGCCAAATGAAATTTTAAGTAATGAAATATTTGGTCTTAGAAGGGGAAGGCACATCGATTCGAATTCGACTTCATATACATATATTTTTTTTATTTAAATACATTGATTTATTAATAATTATTAGCCTGCGATTGTAATTCTGTTTTACAATAATCAATAACAAAAAAAAAAAAAAAATTAAAAATATCAGAAGTTAGTGAAATAAAGTTTTATGTAGTTTTCCTTTTAATTCTAAAAGGTTAATAATTATTAATTAATCAATATAGTTGAATTAAAAAAAATATATGTATATGAAGTTGGATTCGAACCGATGTGAGCATGGTTACAGATCCGACACGTTCTCACTTATACCATATAATTACTTGAGCGACCTGAAACAAAATTAATATATTAACTAATATAAAATGCTGATACGGACACCACAAAAAAATGTAATGCAATGTGGTGTCCACCACAGTGCAATTGTGTAACTGTCCATTTTTATTAAAGAATTGGAGGATCGTACCACACTTCCAAATAAAATAAGTTTAAATGAAGTGCGGCAAAAAATGTGTATATGTAATTAAATAGGCGTACAAGTAAGTTTATCGCGGTTTCCCTTGATCGATCCAGGGAAATGCTTGACCGGTTCTTTATTTTTCCTTGGAGTAGGGAATAGATCACGTTATGAAGGATATTACCTTGGGCCGCTTAGAATAAAAGATTTGTTTGTTTATTCATAACCTTCCGTTGAATAGAACGCTCACCAGCCTGTTCGTCTTATCTTTTACCAAAAAGGTTTAAGAGGGCGTTGAAGTCGCATATCAATATTTTACGTGCAAATGTTTTACGAATTAATGCTCAGAAAAATATTTTTTATGTACAGGTATTACGAATTCTTTATTTCTACAGTGCAGAGAATATGTGTTAGTTGACTTCACTTGTGTGTTGTAATATAGATAGTAAATTTTGTTTGATTCCCTTTGGAATTGCTGTCTGCTGCCTTCTTGCTTTGTGTATTATATATATATATATATATATATATATATATAGAATTAGTTAGAGAGAGAGAGAGAGACGTATAGATAGGACGCTACACCACCGTAACTATTGGGGGTAGTTTTAGGAGTATAATATTACCATGTTTGTTGAAACACATAAACATATACTATATATATATATGTTCGTGTTTATGTGTGCGAACATGTACGACAAACATTATATGTTTACACTGTTCTAGTAGTACATCGGTCGTTACACATTGCGGCAATAAATAGTGCACTCCGTATTTTCCCCTCTCTACACCGACTACCTTTTCGTTCCTCTCTATTCCTTCTTCGGCTTCTCCACCGTCTTATATTTCGTATTCGCTCCTTTTCCAAACAAGTCGAACGGTGCATCGCTTCTTACGTGTATCGTGTATGTGCGATTTTTCTTTATAGTTTACTCGCTTCCACTTATCTTCCTTATTATACGTAAACATTACGCACGTACAGACTCTATGTTACTACCTTTTTCTTCCAGTTTTATTTATTTTCTTATTTCCACGTACTCCTTTACCGCCTTGTCCTGTTCGCTTCTTTTATTAGTACGGTATATTACAGTATACCGAACGATAGTAAATTATTTATAAAGGATGAGGCACGGACACCTAAAAATGAAATAAAGAATACAAAATATAATTTATATATTCTTTAATAAGTAATTACAGCAAATATAATGCCGATTTGACTTCGGGAAAGAGAAAGGATGTAGAGTTGCCGTCGGACTACTAAAGGACGATTGAAGAAGGATATTTAAAGAGGAATGATTCTGCTTTTTATAGGAAAAGGAATTTGATTGTGGGAAACGTGAGAAAATTATGTAGAATCTTAAAAAGAAAAAAGTAGAATGAAAAGACAAAAGGGTAATCTAATTAATTTAAGGTGAATACGTGATGATAGTATATATAAAAATTAACAACAAAATAGTTCACAATTCAGGAGGCTTTAATGAAAATTATTTAAGCGCATATTTATGTGTACGTTGATCGGGATACAGAAATTTCAGGGTTATTTTTCAATAATTATTATTATTTAAAAATTCATCGACAGTGTAGTATTGTTTTTGAAAAAAATCTTGTAGTCATATTTTAAATAAATCGGTGGAAGATTGTTAAATGTCGGGTAATTTATTAAAAACGGCAACGGAAGCTGTACAATAAAGCTTTTACTCGTAAGCCGAAGTTTCGTGTGGACTGAAACGATAATAGTTCGCCGCCTGGTCTGGTAAAGTTAGATATTCTTTAAGAATAAGTGAATATTCTTTTTTGCAAAGATCGCTCATTCATTAACAACAAAAGGATAGGTAAAAAGTTTTTATTTTCTAAATATCGGTTTGCACGATTCATATTTATGAACGCCAAAAAATGAACCGACTTAAGAAAACCTCAATAGATAATGTACATCGGGTGGGAATATACATATTGGTTATATGTAAAGCGTTTTAATTAGGGGCAATTTAAGCAAAACAGTACGGTTTGATTTTATTACAAAGGAAATAGATTTGACGGTCTCGATTAGAAATTATAGTTTAATAAAACAACCAGAAATTTCCCTTTACGGGCAAAAGAAATATTCTTTATTATTAATCGTAATTTTTTCGAGAACCACGATATTAAAAAGCTCGTTAAAAAAATTACTGTTGAATTAAAAAAGAAAATCTCTAAACTTGCTGACCCTAAATTCGGCTCTGAATTTAAATCGTAAAATTTAAAGAACGGTAAAAAATTATAATTTTTTTAATACGCTTTTTAAGTGTTTGATTCGGAAAAGCATTTTATACCGGATGCGGCAACGGATGGAATTAACGATTTTCAACAAGCATCACCGGCTAACCCTAGAGCGGTGGAGGAAAGCGGCGAAATCAGGCGATTTATGTTTATCGCCATTTGATAAGGAACGTAGAGAAAAGGTCGGTACTAGAACGCGTATTCGCCTGTGAATGCGGTTTTTTGAATCCGAATCGGTAATCAAAACGGGTAGAAGATTTTTGCTTGAATTTAATGTAAATTGTCGTGGAAGAATTCCTTCGCGAAATGCTATTTTGAAGCGGGCTTAAAACCGAAGTCTCACGGTTAACGTTTGCGATCGATTTTTTGGTAGCGCACGAACAGAACGTGCTTCAGAGAATGTCAGTAGAGATAGGGCAAACATTATTCAAAGTCAAACCGGTTCTTTTAGACTTCGGTCTGCTTCTTTAAATATAACAGACGGAAAGGTGTTCGACGAATTCGACTCTGCGATTTCAAATTTGACTCGTTTAAAATTCAATTTGTTTTCTTTATTCGGTTTAATGAAATTGTGAATACGAATCCTCTTTTTTTTAAATAGACTTTTTGTGTTAGATGAGGCACACGTTTCTGTCGGTATATCCAAGCCAAGCGCACAAGTAACCGCCGTACAGTTACTGTTAGGTACGGTGGTGTTTGTTCATTTGAAGTCAATCGGTTCATTCTTTTTTAAAGCAGACGGCCACACGATAACCGTTACTTGTGAACGATACCGATAAAATCTTACAGCGATCGAGATTCCTTACGCGATTCGTGGTAAAATTTGGTTCCAACAGGACAGTCCCAGAGCGCATACTACTTCGAGAAACGATGAACGAATGTATTCTGTCAGAGACTTCACGTAAAAAGTTTATTTTTCAATAAGCGAACTTTAATAAATTCCATTTAACTATTGTATTTTACGTAAAAGAATTTTTCTGTTACGTGGAATTCCCTCGTAAGCTCATGACACTCGCCGTACTCTGCGCGTTTTAGTTTTATATTTATTTAAAATACGCATAGGCCTGCTAACAATGCCCGTAAGAAAACAAACTGCATTTTTCGAATGCGAAAACATGCAACTTAATATAAATAAGAAAAAACGGCTCTAAGAAACCGATTCTCTCCCCCTCTCTCTTTCTGTGTATGTAAGCCGTGCATAGGAAACAACCCGCAGTGTGTTGTCAACTTTTATTAAACAATCGGTAAACTAGCTTTAATTTTTGTGTATGTATAGATGGCGAGGAACAGTTGCGATTATAACTGAAAACCAAATCGTCACTAAATAAAGAGGCGATTCTTTGTCGATCGTATAGATATTTAACAGTGCATAAATATGTTATTAGTCTAGCGGAAAATAATCGATTATAAACGGAAGAAAAGGTTGGATTAATAAAAGCAGGTGAAAAAAAGAATTGTTTGTTTGGTTATTTCACAATAACGTATTCAATGTTTAACAAAATACTCCACACAGAAATTTCGTCTATTTTTGTCGTCTATAATTTACTTACCGGTTTATTATACGGAAGTAGTAATAATTAATTCTAGTATTCAAAACATTTTCGCGCTGAAATTCAAGTAAATTAGTCGGAAAATTAATTGCGGTAGAAACATATTTTTTATTCTAACACTGCATCCCAGAGAGGTTTAGTTTTAACTTAAAAATTTGCGGTAGTTTCTTTACGCCTTCTTTCTGCATTCCATTTTCTTATTTTTATCAAGACCGAGGTCGTTTACATTTCTTCTGAGCGGCTTTCTTGCTGTTTTTGCGGGATGCAATTTCCTTTTATAAGCCTAATAAATAAAACAGAAAATCATAAAATTAGGCGATAAAAATTTAAAAATATCTTTTTAATTTTTTCTTTAAATTTAAAGACGAATTGACAAAAAAGAATTTTCGTTTCTATTAAATAAGGATAGACGAAAAAATGTATACGCAAATCTGTATATAAATTTCATGCGAAAAAACAAAATTGTTTTTTAATAAAAAAACAGTACCGTCCAAAAAAATGAAAATTTCAAAAGAAGAACCGCTATCAGTCAAAAGGGTCCAAAAATTAAAATATCGAGGTGAAATAATTACATCGATTATTTTAGAAAAAGAAAAAATAAAAGCCGGAACACTAAAAAGTAGAAGTGGTTTTTCATCGTAGAAGAAATATTTATAATAAAATATCCTCGTCCAAAAACACAAAATTATGACTGTAAAACGGTAGTTTTTTTTTATACAATAACAAAAATAAGTATAAAGTACGGTACGGTTTGGCCGTAACACAATAACAAAAATAAGACTAACGTTTATTTTTTTCAAAAGAAAAGGAAAAATAAGCCGGTTCAAAGAAATTGAAAAAGTTGTAAAATTATTAAATAATTTCCGATAGACAATTTCCAGGAAAACTTGTGCGTGGATCTAATTTTTCAGAGAAACAGAAAAGGAAACACAGCGGGTGGATCGATGAAAGGAGAGAGAAATTATAGGAAAGAATTACGAGAAAATTAAAGAATTTTGGAAAAAATAATACAGGACTACGCGTCCTTAGGAGATGCGATAGAAAAAAAACTATGTAGTTTTTAAATTATAAAAATCAAGAAAACATTTTAAAGACGGTTTAGATCTGTACGTAACTGGATTTTAACGTTTGCTCACTTGGAGGTTTGATATTTACTTTAATTTAGAGTTCAGATTTATTATAGTTTTAATGTAAATGGATACTGAAATTTCTGCAGAATTAAAAAAAAGTCTACTATGACACCAAATATTCACTAAAAAAATTCTTTTTTGCTTTATTTTTTTAAGATTGTTGAAAATCATGCATGCATCTTATTCGACTATAAACAAATTGCGTGTACGAGTGTTCGTACTGTAAGCTACCGATTCACAAGCATCTCCTGTAAATACTGATGCGTATAAATTAAGAAATTACGTGACTTTAATATACATAACCCCGCGCTATTATATTTTACAAAAATTATACGTATATTTTAAATTTAAATAATTAATAAAATTTTATTTCAGTTTCTTTAGTTATGAAATTGTCGATTGTCCGTAAACATTAAAAGTTCACTAATATCTTAGATTAAATTTCTAAAATAATAAATTCAATTCGATTTTCGTTACCTGATTGCGAGAAACCCGTACTGGTGTCAGTAAGAAATACAACGGAAGCCTCGATTTTGTTTTCTATTTTATTATCAGATTCCCATAATTTGGTTCAAGTTTTATCCGTTAAGTGTTTTATAGAGTTTTTCCATTCCTGCTGACCTGTTTTATCGATGGTTTTTAGGTATAGATTTTTAAAAGCGGTATTTTCTGACGCTACATAACTTTTGATTTGTCCTCTAGCTCAGGGCTTCTTAAACTTTTTTATATAGCGACCCCCTTCAAGCTTAGGAAATTTTAAACGACCCCCTCCTCCATATAATGAAATATATATTAACCGTAGACGTAGATGTAATATCGCACTATTTTACAATGTAAATAAAATAAGGATTAAAGAATACGTACCCATTCATTTCACATATATATAATTGGAAACGTTGACGGGATATCGGTCGTAATAAAACACAATAAATAGAATGACATAAAACTATATATATATTTATTCAATAGAAAAAATAAACTTTTGTAACGATTTTTTTAATAAAAACATATTATTAACATCAAACAATATTAATGTGACGGATCTGATTGTTTATTTTTACACAAATAATTAAATCTAGGCTCAATTTGAGTTAGTGCAGATCGTAATAAATTTTCAACGTTTATTAAAGTTGAACGGTATTTTGATTTTATGTAAGTTAATGTGGAAAAGGCTGATTCACATAAATATGTTGTACAAAATGGCAGTAATTTGTTCATTGCCATTTCCGATAGTAGGGGATATTCTGATTTGATTTCTATCCAAAATTCATGCACAGGCACTTGAGAAAATCTAAGTCGCAAGGTAGTATCACTTGTTAATTCGGCAAATTCTTCTTGTGCTTTTAAGTTTAAAAAATTAATTTCTTCCATTTCAATTGAAAATGGATTGCAAATCCATTGTTGTGTATCGATATCATTGGGAAAATACCTATGCATGTAAACTTCCATATCCTTCAAATGATTAACTATAATTTTTGTTATAGGAGTATCTTTTTTTGAAATATTGTTACTAATTATATACTCGTCAGTAAATGGAAACATTTCGAGCGATCCACTTTCCACTCTGTTCTTCCATATAAGAATTTTTTTAACAAAGGCCTCAAGTTTATTTTTTAACATAAACATATTAACGCAGACTCCCTGCATTGATAAATTCATATCATTGATTTTATCAAAAATATCTGCCAAATAGCATAGCTTGAGAAGCCATAAATTATCTTGAAAATAATCGGCCAAATTAGAATTTTGCTCTGTTAGAAATATAAGAACTTCATCTTTTAAAGTTAATAATCGTTTCAAACTTCGACCTTTTGATAGCCACCTAACTTCAGCATGTAACAATAAACTTGTATAATCCGAATCCATATCAATGCACAAATTTTTAAACAATCGACTATTAAGTGCTCGACTTTTAATAAAGTTAATGATTTTGACTGCATCAAAAAACACAGTGTTTAATTCTGGTGCAATTTTTTTAACAACAAGTGCCTCTCGGTGAATCATACAATGTGTAAATGTAATATGATCATTTCCAGCTTTAACAAATGCTGTAAAACCAAGATCTTGTCCGGTCATTGCTGCAGCACCGTCCGTGCACACACCAACACAATTTTTCCAATTTAATCCTTCTTTTTCAAAAAACTCATTTACTTTTTTATATATATCTTTTCCACGAGTATGACCTTCCAGAGGACGACAAAACAGTATATCTTCATGAATGCTTCCCTCATAAATATATCTTACAAAAAGTAACAACTGTGCCATTTTTGAAATGTCTGTCGACTCGTCCAGTTGTATTGCAAACTTTGAGCTGTCTTTAAGCCTCATAAGAAGCTGTTGAAATTGATCATTGCTAATGTCTGAAATTCTTTTGGACACAGTGTCATTTGATAATGGAATTTTACTAATTTCAGCAGCATACTGTTTTCCATGAACAATTTCAGACATTCTTATAGCTGCAGGTAGTAAAAGTTGCTCTCCAATAGTAAAAGGCTTTTTCGTTTTTGCTATCAAATACGAAACTTCATACGATGCCAATAGATATTTATCATTCAAAGTAACATACTTCTCCAAAGTGTTCTTTTCTTTATTTGATGTTTGCAAAAGACGCTCAAAATATTCTATTGGCTTTTTTGATAACGTTGCATGTTTAGTATTCAAATGTCGTTGCAGTTTTGACGGTTTCATGCTTTCTGCAGCCAAAACTTCTTTGCAAATTAAGCACACTGGTTGTTCTTCATTGTTGTGAGAAGAGCATGTGAAGCCATACTGCAAATATGATTCGTCATATTTTCTTTTTTTTGTTTTGCTAGAAGTCGGATTTGAAGCACTGCAACTTGGTTGTGACGGCGTGGCAGACTTATTAGTTGGAATTTTAATTAGCCATTTATCCATGATGGTTAAATAATAATAAATAATTAAACAAAATGTAGTTGAACTTTAACGTAATAATTAAAAACACCAACTGAAAATTACACAGTAAATACACACATGTCACTACGAAGACAAAGCTGAGTCCAAACTGAAGTACAAACAGAAAAATAACTACACTCGAATCTTTACCAGTGCAATGACAACAAATTACGATCAGATCAACCCCGACGCATGGCGTGTTCAAAGTGTGCAGCGCACAAAGGCACCGTATCACAAAGACGCCGAAAAAGAAGCTTTCATTTAATTTTTTTTATTATTCTTTTATAAAAATAATATGCCGATTCGCCTAGCCTAGCTTGATTATGCTTCCGTATTGTATGTGTAAGCTGTAAGGCGACGCGGCGTCTGGGTACTTATAATCACTAAGTTATCTTGCAAACACTGACGCCGGCGGCCAGACATCAATGTCGAACGTTCAGTTGAAAATCGAGGAGCGCGTTGTATTTATTATTTTAAATGCTACTTCCATATTTTCATTTATAGGCCCTACATAACAGTTTCGCATTGCCACTTTTTTCAAAAAATAGTTATAATAAAACTACAATAGTATTTTGTTTGATTTTTATTTGTATTTATATTTGTACGTAGTGTGTATACTAATTTTAAAATTTTATTTATAATGATTGAAAAGTATCAGATCTTTGCGACCCCCTTTCAGTAGTCTCGCGACCCCCCTGGGGGTCGCGACCCACAGTTTAAGAAGCCCTGCTCTAGCTAACTCAATCGGGTCGAGTACACAACGATAAGGGGGTAATCGAAACGCGATTCTGCCACTGGTTCTTGTTAATTAATCAATTTTATACACGTTAAAATTACTTTTAATTCGCAAACCCTTTGCAATAATAGGACCTTAAGGTCATCCTCTTCAAAAATCCCTCCTTTTGAATTAAGCCGCATTGTGATATCATTCTTTTTACAAGGCTGGAATTCTTTCCTTTTTACATGAACGATAAGGAGCGTTATCAAAGACAATAACCGAGTTATCTTCCACAGAAGGTAACACATCGCTAAACCATTTCTCAATGAATAAAATTCATGTAGTTTTACGAGTCGCGTTTTTATCGAAATCGTCAACCTTTTCTTCAGTTAACCTTCAGGGTTTTATTTTCTCAGGAGACCGTAATCCATTAGCAGATTTATCACGCGAATCCTTTTTGTATACTGAAGCAGTACAAATTCCACTTATTATTAACGACATCCGAAATCAAAAGTGTCGTCGGATTACTCTGTAATTCGCTATTGTAAGCGTTTAAAACGATGTGTTTTTCCGCACGACTTAAGGGCTTTTTCGCGGCCTTATTTCCGGAGGAGATATCAGTAATCGTGTACTATTATCAGCCGAATCGGGTATCAGATACGGTGTGTCAAAATAACGGTATAACTCAAGTCGTACAGACACAAATCTAAGAATACGCTACATTCGCGTTCCAGTGAACTTAAAAAAATTGCATTATATCCACTTTAAATAACACTGGAGTAAATAAATATCAGTAACAGAAATTGAACACGAGACGACACGAGTGATCATATGAAAAATATCAAGGATTTTAATAGAACTGAGAAGACATAACGTCTTACATCGACTACTATATGAAAAATTAATTATACGGTGACTAATATACGAGTAATGATAATAGTTTGTAATATAGATATGGCCGCGATGTGAATCGGCACAAGGCGATACAAGGGAGGGACGTGCCTCAGCAGAATCTTGACGAACTCATTACCACAGACGATGTTTTGTTTACTTTTCACTCACCGTAAGGTATTACTTCAGAGGATGAACGAGGATAATATGTACGGTTACGTTAATGAAGTGGTGTAGTGTTGTACAGTCTCAGTTCGACCGTTCCTGAGATGTGTGGTTAATTGAAACCCGACCGCCAAAGAACATCGGCATCCACGATCTAGTATTCAAATCCGTACAAAAGTAACTGCCTTTACTAGGATTTTCACCTTGGAACTCTCGATTTTGAAATCAGCTGATTTGCGATGACGAGTTCACCACTAGACCAAGTCGGTAGGCACACTGTATAAGCTAACTGAATACGGTATAAGTATTAAGTGTGCAAGACATGCTGTAGAAATTTGAACTCTGTGTCTTGAGTAGATCCTTAGAAAAGCCGGGTAAAACTGGGAAATAATTGCGTTTGAAAATTATATGTATGCCCAAATGTATATAATAATCGCATAATTATAGTGTCCTGCACCATATGAAGGATCTGGGTCTTCGTTATTTTTAATCGTGTCTTCCAGTTTCCTTCTTGCCGGACCGTTTTCTTAAAATCAGCAGCGGTTTTCTCATTCTTAGGAGGACATACCGATCCAACGGTTTCATTAGCTTTAACGTGTCCGAACTAGATCTAATTTTTTTTTCTCAAACGCTTGTGTTTTAGCAGAATTACTTTAATTAAATTTAGTCAAAGTTTCATATATGCCATAATGAATGGTTTAAACTCCAACAAGAGTTCCTGTAAGCTATGTTGTTCGATCGTTGTTAAGATTCATTAGAATATTGGGTTTTTCTTTTAATGCATTTTTCTGGTAGTTTGGATTCAAACAGGTCTTTAAAAAAGGTAAAATCTCGTTCATTATAATTTTGGAAATCTTAAAGTGCAGCTTACGTCGTAAAATCTTTGTTTTGTGTCTGATTGTATTTACCCTGCGTTCCATTAGCGTTTGAGGCACAAACGGCGACAAGAACTTTTATCTCTAGATAACACATGATAAAATTTAACCCGCACAGCTTACTGCACGGCCGAATGGTTATCGGAGTTACATCTTATACTTATGGCCGGGCCAGAATAATTTTGTGATTTTTAACACAGCAGATTCGGTCAGCCTATTTTATTATTTTTTTTCAGATTTGTAAATCTAGGGCATATATTCTTTTCCAAAAGCCCTATACACCTTAATTTGTTTTAATTTCAGTATCCCTGCAAGCCTTTTTTTAACTATGTTTAGAATGCTTTTCAACCGCTAAAGCATTTCGAATCGGGAAATATTTCCTGTCCGTCTAAAAACAGTAACATCGAATGATAAAAAGATTAATAAAAAATAGCGGGAATTTGTACAAAAATTTTAAAATCGTTCCATTTTTATTTTTTCGATCCAGAAGTTGCCGGTAATGTGGAATTTAGGTGATTTACGACATCTTTAGTTATACTTTTAATAATTATAAAATATTTGTTAATCATACGTATTTTAATTAAATATTATTTTTAAAGTAACGTAAAGGAAATTGGAGAACATTTTTTTTTATATATGTTATTAAACCCCGCCTTAAAATTTAAGTTTTATATTTGTTGTTATTTTTTATATGTTTTATATAAATGTTTATTGCTTTTCCTGTGTTCTCTTAGATAATAGAATTTTTATTGTAAATTTTATAGTTGTGTGGTAAAATCTCTATAAATTTTTATTTTTTTGTACCAGTTAATATTGTTATTTTTATTAGACTCAACATTTTATATATATATATATATTCAATGGAGGGTGTGGCTGACGAACCTTTAACGTTAGCTTAATTGGATACTTCCACACGCCACACAATTCGGTATAGGTCAGGTTGTTCTGTTGGTAACGTTTTATATCCGGTCATCTCTTTAATTTTTGTAGGAAAAGTAATTTTTATTACAATATACATATATACGATTAATTTAAAATCGTTGATATGATGCTGTTCTCATCCTTGGTAAAAATGGCTTGTTCTGGGGATAGAATGGACACTTGTTGCTTGTAGAGGGCATTCATTTATAACTAAAACGATCTTGTTTCACCTCTTTGTGTTGTGTTTCTCTTTTTCAGATTTCACCCGTTTCCTTTACTCTTGATCAATTTTTTTTTTTTTGAATCGTGTAGAAGATCAAGATAGTGAGATCTGTAAAATCTGATGGAATAGCTTGTCTTTAGATGTGTCCGGATAATAAGACTAATGACTGGCTGAAGTGCACCTTTCCAAAATACAAAATTAATAAAAATAATTTTTTTCTGAAAACGAATGTCGTATATTTTCTTGGTACATCTGAAAATGGAGATTTTTAGAAAATTTTCTATTTTTCAGAAAAAAAATTTTTCATTAAAAGAAAATTTTCGCTTCATTAACGAGTTTCGGCCAGCGAAAGATTTCGTCCTGATTTCTGCGTCATCTTTAAAATTGAGCTACACTGTTACCCAAATAAAGGGATAAATTTTGTGGTTTTCTATGAAATGTAACCTGAAAAATTGAAAAAAAAAAAAAAAATAGCTCCCGGAACTAAGTATTAGTAGTTTTCGAGAAATACAGGTTAAAAGACAAAATATTGGGGTTGAAAAACTCACTATTCTGTGTTTACCGTAAAATCAATTTGCTTTTTTTTTGTCTTCAGTTCTTTCGAAGGATTTCATCCACACCTTTCATTGTTTTGTCTACATCTTTTTTACTCTCGGCTAGAGTTACTA
This sequence comes from Lycorma delicatula, assembly GCF_047948215.1. Lineage (NCBI taxonomy): Eukaryota > Metazoa > Arthropoda > Insecta > Hemiptera > Fulgoridae > Lycorma > Lycorma delicatula. Next base: position 79,235,293 of record NC_134465.1, read on the forward strand.
TATCATCGGCAAATCGTAGCATCTTTATCTATTCACCTTGTACTGTTTCTCCGGATCTAAATTATTCTTTAACGTCATTAACAGCTAGTTCTATGTAAAGATTAAAAAGTAACGGGGATAGGGAACATCCTTGTCGGACTTCTTTTTTTGTTACTTCTTCTTTTTTATGATCTTCGATATTATTGTTGCTGTTTGGTTCCTGTAAAGGTTAGCGATCGTTCTTTTGTCTTTATATTTGAACCCTAAACTCTTTAAAATGCTGAACGTTTTATTCCAGTCTACTTTATCAATGCCTTTTCTAAGTCTATAAATGTCATGAATGTCGGTTTGTTTTTCTTTAATCTTCGTTTTACTATTAATCTGAGCGCTAAAATTGCTTCTCTTGTCCCTATACTTTTCCTGAAACCAAATTGGTCTTCTCCTAACACTTCTTCCACTCGCCTCTCAATTCTTCTGTACAGAATTCTAGTTAAGATTTTTGATGCGCGAATAGTTCAGCTAATTGTTCTCTATTTTTCACATTTTTCTGCTCCTGCTTTCTTTGATATTATGACAATAACACTCTTTTTGAAGTCTGATGGAACTTCCCCTTTTTCGTAAATATTACACATCGGTTTGTATAATCTATCTATCGCGCTTCCTCACGTTCACTGCGCAGTAATTCTGCATGTTTCCCGTCTATCCCAGGAGCCTTTCTGCCATTCAAATCCTTTAATGCTGTATTAAATTCAGATCTCAGTATTGTATCTGCCTTTTCATCCTCTTCGTTTTGCTGTTCGACACCAGTTTTTAAGTCTTTAAGTTTGTTAAACGGGAAATAAACACGTAAAAGTTTTAAACAACCTTTTTGATTCATTCTCAGTATGAATAAAGCCCGCAGAAACTAAATACAAACGTCGGTTCATCTCTTATTATCATTGAAAAATGAGATTTATTTTATTGTCAGGTAATATTCCATTTAAAATGTTTCATTAATACGCTGTTGGTTTCGTATGAGAATTTATTGCGATCGGTTGGCTAATTCATTTCGTCTAACTTTACCGTATTTGTAAGCGACTTTTGTTATTTACATCTTTTTTACCTTTTTTGTATTTGTTTTATTTTAATTTATTTTTTGTGCTACTCGGTAACATCGCTATCAACATGTCGCTTAGTAAACAGGAGAGGGTCACGCTTTTAATGATAAAGGGGTTTACCGATTGAGTTAGGTCATATAATGAAGTTTGTAAATCGTTGAACGCAACATTTAATAATCGTAATCCTGTTTCGAAAGTTACAGTATCAAAAACCATCGAACGATTTAAAGAAACAGGGGGAAAACAGGAAAGCCTAAATATGCAACAAATAATAACATATCGTTAGAGATTAGCGAGAATTTATTAAATATCCTCATTCCTGGATTCGAACGGCAGTGCGAGAACATAACATATCCAAATTTCAGCGATTTGATTATAAAAATGTGAAACCTTCAAACCCTTCAAAATTCATCCGGTGCAAGAAGTTAATGAAGATGTCTACGTTCGAAGACTTGAGTTCTGCGAAACCATGATGAACAGTATTTTTTCAGATCCTCATTTTTTAACATAGTTTTTAGTGATGAGGCCACAATTTTTTTGAACGGCGTTGTAAATCGCCATAATTGTCGATATTAATCCACCCTGGAATCAGAAGGCGCATATGCAGTAGCCTGTCAAAGTAAATGTACGGGAAGGATTGATAGGGCCTATCTTTATCGATGGAATTTTAAACTTGCGAAATATGAGACTTTGCTTCTCGACCGTATTGTTCCAAACATTCAAAACGTTATGGGCCTCGACTCGTAACGAAAATATTTGATTTCAACAACATTTCGGTTCATCGTCGCCTCATTTCGGTCTTCATGTACGTGAAAATTTAATTATTTTTTTTTTGCCGAAAGGGCCAAATAGAATACCCAGCGAGGTACCCGACTTGCCATCATCGGATTACATTTTTTGGGGTCGCCTTAAAAGTATTGTTTTTCATAATAAGCCCCAAGATATCGGTGATGTACAAAATATAATTCGAGAATCGGCACAAAATATCCTTTGGGAATCGTTAAAAAATGCAGTATCATCCTTTTTACAACCTCCTGGCATACTGTCAAACAACAGGAAGTTTCGAACATTTATTTAAATGAAATATAAGTAAATAAGCAAACTTTACTCTTAATAAATATTACTTTTTAAATAAATTACTTATTTCCGATAACTATTCTTTAAATTATCGACGCAATTTTTTTCAAAATCAAAAATTTATCCCGCCGCCAGTTTGGGTACAGACATCGTACACACTTTTTTTATACGATTTTTCTTGTCTTAAAGAAACCTTTAAACTTACTTGTCACGTAGATGGTTTACCGTTTAAAATATTTGAGTTACAACCCCCCGAGAAGCGAGAAATTTATTTCTTGTCAAAAGTTAAGTAATTGACCTTTTCCTGAAAGTTAAGGTATTTTATTTCGTACGTTTTAAAGTTTTACAGGGGTTTCCGTACCTTTGACTCGCTTCTGTATATGACAGTACTTTTGTATATTCGGTATTACGGTTGGGACATACAAGAGTCACACACGAATACCTAATGTCAGGAGAAGACCCACCCCTGTGCACACGATGCAACTGCCGCATGACTGTGCACCACATTCTCGTGGACTGCGTATGTTATGCGGCGTTCCGTCTTCAGTTTAATATACCCGGAAACATCCGTGATATCTTGTGCGACGATAGCGGGATTTTGGAACGGGTGTTTCTCTTTTTGCATAGTACCGGGTTACCGCAAAGGATTTAATATGTTCATATATGTTTTTCTGTAAGGAAAAAGTTTTTTTAATAATTTTAACCTTTATTTTCAATTTGATTTTTTGGTTCTACGTATTTCATTTTACTATCCGGGGAGGGGATTTTTGCACAACCCATCGGAGTTAGGTAAGTTTTATATACTTTCTTTAATCTATTATTTTAACTTTTATATTTTATCATCTTTGTCTGCGGTATTAGTTTTGAGTTTTATTTTGCCTTCTTGGCTTGTTTTAGTAAATTTTTATTATACGATTGATATTACGTTTACACCTTGTATAGTTTATTATTTCGGACTTATTTTACCCTTTTACTAATAATTACCGGGCGATGATAACGCCCAGGCGTTTTTCGCCCACAAACAACAACAAAAAAAAAAAGACAGTACCGTACATTATTAACTATAGTTATGGATATTAGTTTTTTTTTAATAGGTTTTATTATACATGTTTATTCTAAATAAATTAACTCAAAATCACGTTAAATAAATCTAAAAATTAATGTAAATTATCTATTAAATATAAAATAGAAATAATAACTAATTATTAATTAAAGTAATAGTTAAAAAAAAAAACTAATGTTAATAAAATAAAAGAGAAGTGGTTTAGACCTAATAATTGCCCAGTTTAAAATTTGTATTATCCTAATACGAAGAATTACAAGCACTAAGTGTGCTTATATTTTCCGTGATTGGAAATTAATTGTAAAACCTAAGTATTTCTAAAAAGGCAGCGAATAATCTCAACCTACTTAAACTTAAAAAAAAAATTGCTCTGTTCTGTGCAAAAACACCGAATTTTATTCCATTTTGTATAAATATATTATTCATAATTTTTTTGCGCAAGAATTATACAAAACATAAATTAAATTAAAAATCTAAAATAGGTGTAATATTTTAATTATTATTAAACGCTAAAGTAAAATTTCTGTTTATAAGACTATTAAATTATTATAATCGTAATTAGATGAAATAATTAAAAATAACGAGTACACTCTACACACAAGCGTAAAGTTTAAACTCGCTCACCGCTGTGACCGCATAACCGCGTATGAAAAATACTCACGATACAAAGTCAATTTAACTCAAATTGAGGTTATGTAGGTTGATGTCGACCTTAAATATTGCGTAACTGAAGAACCGCTCGATCGATCTTCATCAAATTTTCACAAGCACAACTTCAGTTCCACTACACATCTAAATTTCAATGATATTGAAGCAGTAGTTCTTGAAAATTTTCGAGCCACAAATTTTATACGTAAGCCCATATATATATATATATATAAAATACAATTTTTATATTGTAAGACGATAATAAGAATTATGTATGTGTTTGTAGTAAAAAATAAATATCAAATTATTTTGAAATTACATTTTAAGTGAATGGTATTTTAGCGTAAAGTTTAAACTCGCTCACCGCTGTGACCGCATAACCGCGTATGAAAAATACTCACGATACAAAGTCAATTTAACTCAAATTGAGGTTATGTAGGTTGATGTCGACCTTAAATATTGCGTAACTGAAGAACCGCTCGATCGATCTTCATCAAATTTTCACAAGCACAACTTCAGTTCCACTACACATCTAAATTTCAATGATATTGAAGCAGTAGTTCTTGAAAATTTTCGAGCCACAAATTTTATACGTAAGCCCATATATATATATATATATAAAATACAATTTTTATATTGTAAGACGATAATAAGAATTATGTATGTGTTTGTAGTAAAAAATAAATATCAAATTATTTTGAAATTACATTTTAAGTGAATGGTATTTTCTTACTCCTCATAACTCAGAAAGTGACGGAAATTCGAATTCACCCACCAGTTCTACTGTGCGACCGAAAGTAATACCGTTCTTTTCTTCGCAAAGTCGGTAAAAAGTGATTTTCTTTTCTGAAGATTTTAAGTTATATTAATTTCTTATAATATATTTAAAAGTTCAGTATTTACTCAAATATATTCAAAAAGTATCGTTTATAAGTATCGTTTAATAGAAATTTTAAAATTTAGTAATTCTAAGAAATAAACTTTTTTTTGAGAAACAATTTCAAAAGTTTTGCAAATTTTTATTTCTATAAACTAGAGGTAAAAGATTAGAAAAGCAGCTTATATTTCTGCCTTTTAAATTCGTACACGACAAACGATGATGTCAAAATCTTATCTCTACAGCGCCTGTATCGTAAACAAATTAAAATTTTCTGAAAAATGTTCAGTTTTTAAAATAAAACATTTTGAGTGAACCTTATTCGCAGAGCAGTAGAGAGGTTCCGTATTACTATGTAGGTGGAATTTGATTTGTAGTTTTATCGATAAAATGATCGGATCGGTCGTTGTCGCTTTTCTCTTTTTCTCTGCCCCTCTCTCTCCTTTTCTATCCTCTCTTTACTTTTCCCCGTTTTCCCATTACAGCACTCGTTTCATAGCTTGACCGTTAAACGTGCGACAAACGATTCCGACTCGCACCTAAGTGCTAGTAACTCACCGACCCGTCGTCTTTAATTAAATTTCTTCTCTAAAAAATATTTTTCATTGTCAAGTATTTTTTATTAGTTTTTCTTTGCGTGAGTGAACGGTTTAATAGATATCGTATACCGTTTTTATTTTGTCAAACCGAACTACGTATGCCTTTTTTAATATTTTCTTTTTCTTTTTTTGTTTCAAATGGAGTTCAATTTGTCTTTCTGTTTTCATATGATGATAATTTTATCCGGCTTCTATTCATTTATCAAATATTTGATTTCGTTGAAAATATTTTTATTTATCGAACGCTTTTTTTAACTTAGCTTCAGTTGAAACTTTGACGTTTCGTTGTAAAAACTTTTGTTGTTAGTACACTAAATTCGTGAAGGTTATTTACTTACAATCGGCAAAAACATTTAAGAAAATCACGCGTAATAAAACATAAACCGTGTAACATTTTCGCGGCGCGCCGCCGTTGGCCCATCTCTTTTCTAGTTAAAATTACAAAAGTAATGCGGACGTCAATAGCAGTTCGGTACGAGTAAGGCGAAAATCCGATATACATAAAAAAATTAAAAAGGAATTCTTGCAGCCCCGTTTTAAATAATAGTTAGGAATGCGAATAATGGGAAAACGAAAAGGAGAAGAGAGATGTGTGCCAAAAGTTTGTCAACGATCGAAATATTTTAGCGGGCCGCGTATTAAAACAACCAGACTACTTAATTATTCTTAAAATACCAGACGAGTGGAACGTTTAGAAAGCTGAAAATAAGGAGGAATACAAAGGTTGTAATATGTAAAAGAGTTAATTAAGGATCCAGAATGTAATATGTTTATATTAAATGATTCACGCAGAAACAAAAAACGATAAAAATTATCAAATAATCGACTGACGGATGATTCCAAAAAATGAAAGTGAAAATTACAGTAATAAAAGTTCGTGATACATTTTTGTTCATTTTCATGAAAAAAAAGGTTTTAAAATAAATGGAAGTATCTGTAAAAGCATCTCTGATAAATTTGTTGAAGGCTTTTTTAATTAGTTAATTATAAGAAGTCGCGTCACGAAAATAAATACTTGTCTGTTAGAAGACTTACTGTCTAACGAACAATTTAATTGAAAAAAATTGAGTCTTGTATCACATTAAACTGTCTCTTTTACTGCGTTGATAAATTGTTATTTATTTGGAAAAACCGTTAACCGTAAAGGAGAATTTAAATTAAAAAGTATCAATTTTTTCAACTGTTTTCTTGATAGTACGCTTTAAAAGATCCCTTGATTCGATAAGAGTGTATATTTATTAGTATATTACAGGTTGTAAATGTATAACCGATTTAATTCCCCATCCCCGTTCGAAAACGGAAAACATTTCACGATATGTTTTACAACAGAAACTAAGAACACGATTTCGGAAACGCTTCGTTTTCGAGATATGTAGTTTGACGTAACATTTCGCCCCGATTTTTTTCTGTAACAGTAAAATGAAACCGTGCAAACATTCATGGAACAGAAGTAAATTTGACGGTTTCTTATTTTAGTATAAAATTATGGTATAGTACTTTCTGACACGTTTCAAATCGTTTTCGTTTTACCAAAACAGTATCGTGTCTTAAGTATAACCCGACAGAATACGTTGGTTTACAAGAAAGGTTCTTATGCTTCCGTTGCGATTTTTTGAATAAATTACTGAACCTTTTACAAAAATCTTTCTATCGATTTACTTAGTGTACGATTGAAAGATTTTTTTTACTTAAATAGTATACTATACTCGATAAATTTTTCATAAAAAAAAAATTATGTGCATCCAGTTCAACGTGTATAAAATAAGTGCTCATAATAATTTTCACTAGCGCCTTCTAAATTGTACATATTTTGTGATATTTTTAAAAATTTATTCCGTTTAACTTTATTTCAAGTATTTATATTGAAATAAATAATATGGACGTAAATTACAACCTTTATTTAAAATTTATTTATTTAACGAGATCCAGATATAACTCTTTTTCACGTTCACTTGACGTTACTTACATAGATTTTCTCTAAATTAAATTCTCTACAGATTTTGTTGCAATACTTTTTTTTATTTACTAGCAATTTAACGAAATTATTTTACGTCAAACCTAAATAATTGTGTTCTGCGGCACCAGTGTTTTGTATTTTACAACATTTTTTCAAAAATTATTATCGATACAGTGTTAACATTTACTTTTTCAGATAAAAAAAAAAACATATTAAACCGTCAAATTATCCCTTAATTTACGTTACAAAAATTTCAGTATCGCTGTATTTTACTCTTAGAACAGAAATAAGGGCGAATTTTTTTTCTTTATTTTAATTTTGTAGAATACGTCCTGAAATCCTTTCGTGAAAAATCTCTTTTAACGAAGTTATTACAGGACGCATGCAATTTCTTAATTTTTATTTACGACTGACAGTAGAGTTGTGATGAATTAGCTGATCACCGCGGCGGAGCGGTAATGTATCGGAAGTTCCCGGGTTCGAATCCTGGTCGGGCTATTTTTTATACGCCTCAAATTTCCATTTTCGTATTCCCACGTGCGATCTTTCTTTCTTTGTTTTTGTGGAGAATTAATTTGTCGATCAAAAAAAAGAAGAAATTTACATTAAAATATTTAAGAATCTGTCGGCCGTTAATGACTACAGTTTCTTCGCGTAAGCGTAAAATAATATACAAAGTTATGTTTATACATCTGTTCGTTATGAAATGAGGCGAATTAGTTCGCTGTAGTTGCGTTAAACAGTCGGTCGGTCGTGTAAACTAAAGCCATCTTCTTTTTTTACTTCCTTGTACGAAGTAAAGGAAGTATTGCGATCGCGAAAAATTTCGGGTTTCATATTTCGACGGAAATATCCATTTTGACCATCCCTGAATTAGTTTCGGCGTGACGTCTGTACGTACGTATCTCGCATAACTCAAAAACGATTAGCCGTAGGATGTTAAAATTTTGGATTTAGGACTGTTGTAACATCTAGTTGTGCACCTCTCCTATTGATTGCAATCGACTGAACCAAAAGCGGCCAAAAAAGACCAAAATCCAAAAAGAAACTGGATTTTGGACTTTTTCTTAACCGCAGTAGTAAGCCCTCATCCAGAGATTTTCAACGGTATATTGTAAGCGGTACTTATTTTCATCGGTTCCAGCCGAGTTATAGCCGAATGAAATTTTAATTAATAAAATATTTGGATCTTAGAAAGGGAAGGCACATCGGTTCCAATCAGACCATCTCCTTTTTTTTAAATTTAATATATTGATTTATTAACAATCGTTTACTTCTGCTTGTAAAAAAAAAGTGTACGTGTAATTAAATAGTCGTACAAGGCACTTATGTGATGTCTACATCAGATTTCAGTTTAACTACGTTCTAATATATTGTAATATAACGATTATATACAAGTACAAAATTGCGTAGTTTTTACACGTCACTTATCTCGTGCAGTACAAGGACAAAATAATTTACGGTGTGTCAAATTTTTTATTTATTTTTTTTATTGTTTGGTGCAGTTAAACAATACTTTATTGACAATGTTTTTGGGTTAAGGTCATCATCGAGTATCGAATAGGCCTTGCGATTGGTAGTGTATTGTTACACGACGCGTCGTTGTATTACATCGATATATTACGGTTCTCCCCGGTAGCATCGTAGTAATAACCGTGACTCGAAACTAATAGTGACGTCACAGTTACGTTACCTACCTCCTAGCGTCTTTTAGTACTAGTATTAGCGTTACTAAGATTTACTCCCCAGATTATATTACTATCTCCCACTGTTTTACTTATAATCGTTTTCTCCTACCACCTCGATTCATCTCATCCTCTAAACCTTAACGTCACTGCTACCTCCATCCCGTTCAATTTATTACGACCACTTTTACCTTTAACTGACGCTTCATTGGAAATTCTCATATTATCTTCTGTTTCCTGCTCTACTTAGTCCGATTAAATCCCTTCCGTATCTCGTTACCCCTCTTTAACTATACAACCCTACTGTAATCTGCGGACTAATCTGCGCCCCTTGTTCTGTTTTACGTTAGATTCTGATTCGTTGTCGGACGAGGGATCGTTTAGCGCGGTAACCCTAACTTCTTAACAGTGTATTTCGCGTTAGCGAATGACGAGATGAAGACGATAGTATTGTTTTGTTGTGCGGCAAAGTTATTTAATGGCGCGTGAAATTGAGGGCTTTTAAACAACTTTGTCGTCGGTCTTATTATCTTACTCCTTCGATCTGTAATATATACGACCGGTTTATCGTCGTGTTTTTTCGTTATTATTTTTGTAACTCGTTCGATATTCGCCTAGCGTTATACTTATTGTTTTTTCTTTCTCGGTTTTTCTTTTTGTTAGATTTTAAACGGTTTAATGAAGATATGTTTCCTTCTCGTTAAATATTTTAAACGACTTCCCTTTTTATCGTAGTTTCTTAATTAAGTTATCGTAATTATTTTCCTTCTCGACTAATTCGTCGACTCGTTCTCTTCTACTCTTCATCTTTTTACTTGTCCGTCTAGATAGCGGTGTAGTAGCTGTAGAAGGGAAAGTATCGGTCCGATTTGAGCACGTGCGGTTTTCCCCGGATGTTGACGTTTTTGACCCCTAAGGAATCTAAAAAATCAAACTACCGAATAGAAATTTTACGGATACGTTCGTATGTATGTTCGGTGTTGGCCTCTAAATCGCCTTATATCTCCACAACTGCTAGACCGATTTTGACCAAACTTGGTCAGATTACTTCTATATATGGGGTATAGATGCCGTTAAATTTTCAACTTAAAAGGTCAAGGGAGTGAGGCTAAAAAGCAAGATCATCACCCTCAGTATCTCGAAATTTTTTGCAAAACCGCACCCCACCCCAAAAAAATATTTTAAACTAGCGGATAAGTGGGTATACTGCGCGCCAATAGTACCTGCTGTCACCACGATGAGCGCTAGTATAGCACTGACGTATTTTAAATTAAGCCGTGCGTGTACGTGTAACCCGTTCATCTGAAAAAAGCCGCGTGACGGGTAACTCCTACAACTGTGTTGTCAGATTTTTTCCTAAAGAACTGTACACAATAGAACAACAAACGTATTGTGACGCGACATATGGTACTAAAGAAAAGCGAGATGTAAAATCGGTTGGCTCTTTGTCGATTACCGTTGTAGCTATATTGACAGCTCGCAAATTCACTTCACAATTCTATTGACAAATTCACAAAAAAAAGTATTGGTAATAGTTAGAATTAAGTTTTACCATTTTGTTCGCTGTAGAAATTGCCTGTTAAGTGAATCATTATTCTCAGATGCTCTGTCGGTTTACTTAATATTAATTTTTTTTTTTAAAAATACAATCAACTTCGTCACCGCTCAGATTTTGTTTCCAGTCGTACGTTTTCCTCATCATCCTTGGTAAATAATCTTACCCGTCAATTTATTTAATGCGGTATCTCCAGTTCGCTAGTCTGTGCATATAAAACAAACAAACAAACAAAAAAAACACTCGATTATTTCGGAATAATTTTTTCATTTTGTCAGATTTACTTTACGTCAATTATTTCATGTACATACTAGCTGCATCCGACCGCCTACACGACTTCGCAGCCGGAGGAATGGAATTATTAGGTGCCGAAACTTGATTACGCCTTGTGTAAAAATACTTTTTTTTTAAACGATGCCAATTGATTTTTGCTTTTTCGGGACGAGGTGAGTCTGAAGTGTGCCACTGCTTGCTCTGGCGTCCTGTTTCTGGATCGTACTCAAATATTTAAGATGTATCACCTGCAGTAACATTTTTCAGAAAAATCAGGATCGGTTTCAATTCGCACTAGGAGATCGCCGCACATTTCCACGCTGTTGTTTTGCTATTTAACAGTGAGGAATTATGGGACCGATTTCGTACAAACTTTTTTCACGTCCAGTTCGTTTGTCAAAATTCGATGGACTGTGGTACGGTTCAAATTCAGTTGTTCTGCGATCATTCTGACAGTTAATCGCCTCTGATTCGCTCAACAGTGTCGTCGCTTTTTTATGTTAACGGTCTTCCAGAACGTAGATCGTCCGGAACTGATTCCCGGCCGTCTAAAATGCTTTAAACCACCTAAAAACTTTGGTTCGTGACAGAGTATCATCTCCATACGCCCTTTTCAATTTTGAAAAGGTTTCAGTACCGTTCTCAACGAGCTTAACACCAAACTTGATCGAACAACGTTGCTCATAATTACTATCACTCATTTTTGTAACGCACAACGAAAATTCGTTTCACAAAAATTTTTGTTTACGTCTCAGGTGGCAACAATAGATTTAAAATATTAATATTTAATATAAATTAGATTCATTACTTTATTTACAGACCTCGTATACTAATTCTGCTAATATTTTTAATAAATAAAAATCATTATTTACTGTAACTTTACGTGCGGAAGGACGGTTCTTAAGGCATTTTTTTATCTATTACATATATATTACGTTCTATATATCTCTTGAAATTATTAAATAAATATTGATATCTTTATAATAGTTGTGAAACTCTTAAATTGAAAGGGATTACCTGTTGGTACGTGTACATAAAGCTTTCATTTTACTTTATTGTTGTATGAAACTAACAGTATTATTTGGTTTCTTCTTCTTAATTTTAGTTGTATTTTTCTTGTTCATATTCCACTTAAATTTAATCACACACACACACACACACACACACACACACACACACATATATATAAAAGATTTTCCTTCATTGTATTTGTTTTTGAGAGAGAACAAATACAAATTTTAGTGTCTGGTAGTTATTGCCGCTAATAATATTTACTGTAGTCTGTATAAATCTATTTAGTAGTAACTAAACTCTTACGGTTAAATACTCGACGATCCTCACAAATACGCACGCACAGTTACTCTCACACTTGCAGACACTTACAAACTCATTGTGCAGAGGACTTAATGGTGAATTGTTTCAGAACAGTCGGGTGGGTGGTCGTTGGCAATTCTCTACCCATTTTCCATCCTTATATGTATGTAATTAGTACTTCCTAACCGAGCACGACGTATAAGCTTTCCGTTCGTTTCCCTTTCTCTCCTTTTCACTCGTTTTATCTATTATTCTCTCATCTTGCGTTTTAATTTTTACGTTATCATATTATTGTATTGCGTATTTGTACCGACTTTTATCGTGAATTTCTCTTTAAGAGCTTTCTTTAACGCTCGATTTTAACTTCTCTTGGTAGATTTAAAATTTTCATTTCAGAGTACAAGTACTTATCGTAAAGTATTTCATTCACGTTTTTATTTTCTCGTTATAAAATATACGTTATGGGGGTACAGTTTATATATATATATATACATATTCATATTCAACTGGGCTGGTCTGTGTTATAATGAAGCCATTTATCGTAACTTTTTGTAAGTTAGTATAATTTTACTTGCTCTCTTTCTACTCGCTGCACTTCCTCTCTAAATGCCTTTCCGCTCTTCACTCTTTATGCATTATTTAAATGCATGTTGTACATTTATGAATATTATTTCTTTTTGTTGTCTTTTTATATAGTGTGTGGGCTTTGTTATGTATTAATTTCTATTTTAACGTTTTAAAATATATATATAACGTAAATCATTAAAATATATATAATATTCGTTGAAATATTAATATACTGTATTTTCTAGAGTAAATATTAAATTATTATTTTTCCTTTCAATAAATAATAATTTTTAAAATTCGTTAACTATTTTATTATACGAGATGTGGCTATTAAATAACGAGACTAATGTTGTAAAATATTTTATTTTAGATTTATACAATTTCGTTATTATCCCGTTCAATATACACCCCTCCTCTATCACTACGACGCTCCATCCGAATTTTCCATCGTTCAAAACGTTATTCCGTCGTTCGAAAGTCTTATTCTGTGAGCCCTTTCATGACGCGTGCCGCTTTTGCTTTCGCACCTTCAACGGTTTGAAATATTTTACTTTTTAATGCAGATTTGACCTTGGGGAACAGATAAAAGTTACGTGGTGCCAGGTCAGGCGAATAAACCCACCGGGTTGGTCTAGTGGTGAACGCGTCTTCCCAAATCGGCTGATTTGGAAGTCCAGCGTTCAAGTCCTAGTAAAGCCAGTTATTTTTACACGGACTTGAATACTAGATCGTGGATACCGGTGTTCTTTGGCGGTTGGGTTTCAATTAACCACGCATCTCAGAAATGGTCGAACTGAGAATGTTCATTTACACTCATACATATCATCCTTTTTTTTTTCTTTTTTTTTTCTCTCAGCTCCCCTGGGCCGGACCGACTTGTTGGTATTACGCCGCCCAGGGGAGTGTCTTTAAACTCAAATAGGCCTCCCCACCTACCGGCTATATACCGGCAAGGCAGGTCGGCCTACCGGTTAGCTCTTTTTGAGAGTTCTTTATCAATATTGCCCCCTTGGGGACCCAAAAGGGCAATACTAATACACCACATTATTACACCACGCCAGACCCAGTTCGCCGCGACGCGGTACCGGGTCCCTTCAGTATTCAGTGTGCTGTTGCCTGACTGTTACCCGTGGAGTCCTTGGTGGCTCATCAGTGCCAACCACCGCAGCATGCTGGACCTCACCAGCAAGGCTGTCCACCCAGTCCTATTCTAGCCAACACCTTGTCTTCTCTCATCGGAGTATTTCTGTAGAACAACTTGTCTAACAAAACTAGCAAAATTATTTCAGTTTGACTCGCTTGTAGTCTATTGTTGTCTCTGGAGTTATACCTGTGAGTGCCTTACTATGTCTAAGTGTGTCCCACCTATTACACTCAAAAAAGGTGTGCTCAGCATCATCTATCTCGTTGCAGTAGTTGCAAATTGGCTCTTTTCTCTTGCCTATTTTGTGCAGGTAGTTATTGAAGGATAAAATCTTCTCGACAACCATGGCTTGATGTTGGGGATGAGGGTTCTCGTCCATCGACCCACAGCTTCCTGCGACCATCTTTCCTGCCAGATATTATAAACGGCATCCCTGACCTCTTGTTCTGGCTTGCCTTGTACCCTCTCCACCCTCTTTTTTGCGATTAGGTCAATAGGAGGTGTGCCCGATAACACGCACAGGGCGGCATAGGACACTGTCCTGTATGCGGACACAACACCTAGGAGCACACACCTGTGCGTCCTCGCCAGTCTCTCTTTGTTGCGCCTGATGGCGATAGAGCGCCACCAGGCCGGAACGGCATACATAAGCGAAGACACGACGGTGGTCGCCAGTAAACGGCGCTTTGAGGCCCGAGGGGCATTCTGCGATGACATAATGATGTTTAGACTTTTTATCATCCTTTCTGCCTTGTTGCATACATCGACTATGTGCTCGGTGTATCTACCGTTTTTCTGGAGGATAACTCCTAAGTACTTGATGTATTCGCTTCTTCTATAGCATGACCGTTGATGGAAATATTGAACGGTTCTAGCACTCTTCTACCCGTAAAGGCAATACACCGGCATTTTTCCGTAGACAGTTGCAGACCCCTAAACCTCAACCACTCCTGTATAGTGTCGATGACCGCATACACCCTCTCCCGCACCTCCAAGACCGTCCTTCCCTCTACGAGGACTGCAAGGTCATCTGCATAAGCCAGGACCTGGACGCCGACAGGAAACTCCTTCTGAAGGAGTTCATCTATAATCACCAGCCACAACAACGGCCCCAGAACAGAGCCCTGCGGAACTCCACCGTGCATTTGAAAATGTACTGTTTCTTCCTGTGCTTCCACCAGACATCCTCTGTTGGACAAGTAACATTCAATTTGCCCACGCAGGTACGGGCTGAGGCCCCTAGCCGCAATTGCGTCATTAATATGACCCCAACCGATAGCCCCGAACGCGTTTTTTATGTCTAGTGATAGCATCAGTGGAATTCTCCTGGTTCGCCAAGTGCCTCTCTTCACCTCGTCGGCCCATCCCGAAATTCGGCAGATAGCCTGCACGGTGGATCGCCCCCGCATAAACCCGTACTGGTTAGGACTGATTCCGGCTCCCTCTTCTAGTTCTTTGATGATGCGGCGAGCCAGCATCTTTTCTACTTGCCTCCCCATCATGTTAAGGAGGCTCAGGGGTCCATAGGCTATATCTTCCTCCGAAGAGGTGCCTTTAGGTAGGAATACCACTCTGGCCTCCTTCCAGCAGTCGGGGAAGTCTCCGTTCTCCATGCCATGGCTGGCAATCTCGAGCATCTCCCAGGGAGCCTTCTGAACCAGCCCCTTGATCACTGCCGCGGGAATCTTGTCCGGGCCAGGGCTCTTTTTGGTTGCCAAACTCCTCGCCGCAAGTTGTAGCTCTTCCATGGTGAAACTTCTATTGTCGCAAGGTGTGGATCTCACGATATCAGGCACTGTATGCGGGAACAACCTGGC
Organism: Lycorma delicatula; assembly: GCF_047948215.1. Classification (NCBI taxonomy): domain Eukaryota; kingdom Metazoa; phylum Arthropoda; class Insecta; order Hemiptera; family Fulgoridae; genus Lycorma; species Lycorma delicatula. The sequence continues at coordinate 79,250,945 of NC_134465.1, forward strand.
TACCTCCCTTGCAACACTGGTCTTATTGAGGATAGGCATACGTCTCCCGAACTTTTTGGTCACAATACGATATGCCTGGCTCCAGGGATACATATCATCCTGTGAAGTATTATCTGAACGGTAGTTACCGGAGGCTAAATAGGAAAAAGAAAGGAAAGGAAAAGGTCAGGCGAATAAGGCGATGGTCTAATGATGGGATGTTATATTTGGCTAGAAACGTCTTGATAGATAATACAGTGTGAGCCGGTACCTTGTCCTGATGAAGAACCCCTTGACTTTTTCTTCCACAATTCGAGTCGCTTTTTTCTTTTTTTTTCACGGAGTTGAGCAAGGACTTCAAGATAGGAATGTTGATTAATAGTTTGACCTTCAGTAACCCAGTGAAGGTACACATTCCCATGAATATCGGAAAAAACAATCATCATCGCTTTGAAGTTTGATCACCATCTTCAACGTCTTCTCGGCCATCTTGGAAAGCTTAAACCGCTCAAAAACCCGCGCACGTAATAAACATTCATTGCCATATACTTTTTTAAATAAGATAACTTTTAGTAATTGTCTTTCCAAGTTTCATATGAAATTTCACAATTATTTGCTTTAATAAAACATTTATTATTTTTTCGGCAAAACAAAAATATATGTTATCCAAACGAAGGCTACTGCCAGACTAATATGTCTGCAGAAACTGGAGTGCCAACAATCAAATGAGAAGGCTTCATGCTACACAGCTGTCTGTCTTACGAATTTGGCGCATGCGCAGTTCTTCTGTAGCACATTAGGCTTGTTATTTAATTGTCACGCTTCGTATCTATAATACGTTCTGGATTTGAGTCCCGTTAGACAGACATTTTTCGTAGGCTACAAAAATCTATTTACGACTTAATGATAATAACGCTTCTTGATTTATATATAAATATGTATATTAACGATTAATCTTACTTAATTTTCGTCATATTTCAGCAATTATATTAAAACTTAATAAAAATATAATTTTAAAAAATCGTTTTAAAAAATGTATGAATTGTTTGCTTTTTTATTGATGAAACCGAATTGAAGTTGTCATCTCACAGGTGAGCGATAGAATTAAATAAATTGACTAAATAATCTTTAAAGTGTAAAAAATGTAACTCGTCTCCCTGGATGTCGAACTCGATCGCCTGGTCGACTCGGTACAGGATGCGTTAAGTCTCGCAGCTACACTAGTCTGCCTGCCGTAAAAGCGAAATTTGTTCTAAGTAAGTTGTGAAATTACATTAGTTTAGTTAATGACGGACGTCGCCGGTAGAAACCGCCACACCCGCGCGAATTAAATACGGTATGCGTGCGCTTAATTAGAATCGTTGGATTAAATAAACGAAAAAATATTCATTTAAATAAAATGATAAATATTTTAAATTAAGTTGTGTGTGTAAACCGTGCATCAGAAATAACCCACAGTTGTAGAACAGAAAGTCGTATTGTCACCTTTTTTGTTTTTTAATTTCTACATATGCCAACTGAAATTCAATTATCACCTGATTGTAATTTGATCATCATTCAAATATTTGAATTGTAATAATTGTAATACTGCCGAGCTGAACGGTTTCCGAATTACTGAAGCTTTGACCGCGTATAACACATGCGTGCTCTTAAATATTTTGAAAAAGATCGAAATGCTGAGTAATTATTAAAAATAATAAAAAATTGTTTAATTTTTTAAAACGAACCCCTTACGAGCTCGTTATTTTAAAAAAGTTCCAATGTCGTCTACTTTAGTATTAGATACACTTCGATTTTAAACTTGAAAATTACATTTTAGAAACGTTGATGTTTTAAGTACAGATCCCATTCAGGTTTGTGGAATTATTTTTGTGGTAATTTTTTTTTTCAATAAGTTGGCCCGATTTTGCTCAATATTATTTAATTAAGCAAAAAAACCGTTATACTAAAAAAAATATATTATCATATATATCTTCCCTCCAACAGATGTGGGTTTTATATATATATATTTTAATATATTATTAAAATATTAATTTTAATAAGTACTTTTATCGTAAAGCTCAGTTTTCTATATCCGCTATAAAATGTAAAAAAATTAATCTGATGAAAACTACCTCTTCTTCCTTATTTAATTTTGTCCAAAAATTTAATGCCATCATTGCCCTATATATAGAGATTGTGGGGCCGTTTTCTAAGAATTTATGTTGTGCCAATCCGGACATGTTAATCAAAATACAGACCAAAGCACGTACGTACTTACGTTTTCCGAAAATTGTTATACCTTGTTTTGGATTTTTTTGGACTAAGGAGATCTTGAAAGGTCGACGTCTACAAAAAACCGGACGTAGAAATTTTGGACCGACGTATATTCTTTCCCCTTTATAAATCAGTTACTGCACTCCAGCAACAGAACTATCGAAGGAAAAGTATTCAATCGACAGAATTGTACATTATACTAAAACGATAATAGAATGTTAGCTGGATTTGATTCCGTTTTCATTCGCTAGTGAATGATTAGTTCTCATTCGCTAGTGAGTAATTACGCCATTATTGATGTGCCCCTGTCTTATAGGTCTGCCCCAGGTACGAATCGTAACGTACCAGAGTAGCTAGAGTGCTTGCGAGGATCAATTCTGGTTTTGATATGCAAGTTAATTAGAAAACCGAAAGGGAATGGAGCATAGTTGCTGGTTTCCTTAGATTATTAGTCCTGCGGAGGAGGACTGAGGGGCTCTGATGCTGTTATAGATGTACAGACTGAATAGCAACCCGGGTGGCTTGGAATCCGCCTGGCTGCTTACTTCGAGGTGAGCGTTTTGGCATCGAGCCCCGGAATATTCGCTGTTAGGATGAGAACGGGTGTGTGGAGAACTCTGCGATGGAGCTGCGGTTTGTTAGGGTGTAGAGATTGGCCTCGCTCCCGAAAGCGGATCAGAGCACAGAGAGATAGGATATATTTACATTAGAGGCTTATTAAATTTGCGAATCTGTTTCTGGATTTTCAAATAAACTAAGAGGATTTTGAAAAAATTGAATCGTAGGACAAAATTGTCGTCGCTACAATCAAAACTTGTTTTTTCGGGACGATAGTATTTTTTATGTTTAAAGACACAGTCAAGTACGCATAGACTAATTTAAGTTAGATACGGGAAGAATTTTTGTGTGAAACTTTCGGTGTTACGACAAGCGCGGATATTGTGCTTCTGCGAATCGGTTAATTTTATAGTTGAAAGTTGTAAGTTACGGTAGGTAGTAGCGGTCGGAAGAGGCCATACGTAGGCGATAGTAGGTCGTGTAAATATACTGCTAGAAATGTCTGCCGAGGCGTTTGCATCGGTGGCATCCTGACAGAGGGGCCAACCGATGACTGTGATGCGTTATCAAATTTTGACGGTCTAAAAGACGACCTCCGGTAAAGCCCATCAGGGTGTGGAACGGAAGGGGTGGTGTGGCGACCGGGATCGTCATAAGGCCTTTCCTGTCTTCCCCAACAGGGATCTGGATGATCATTACTTAACAGAATTTGTTACACGCTTATCATGCGACGTTCTCAAAAAAAAAAAAAAATATATATATAACTTAGGGATACAAAACCAGTTATATGTATAAAATTGTGGAGTTTACGAGGTGCAGTATTTCAAATTACGTAAATCTCGTCTAGATCATCGAAAAAGGTGAAAGGTTTGCAAAATTATAAATTAAAAGAAAACGTAAAGAATTTAACTTAACCGGGTTACGCAGGATTAATACGACGCAGATTTATAAATTTTAAATAAAACTAATCGAATCAAATAAAATTATCGTTATAACTTTGTAATTGTTTTATTTATTATGTTATCGTCCTTGTTCCTTGTAGCTTTCACAAGCAGTAATGCATTATGTGCATTACGTCGTTAATAAGTAGATGTCACTCCACGGATGAAAGAAAAAACTGCTCCCGCATTTGCCTGGACGGATCAAGAAAAACCGTGATAAAACCCGAATTAGAGCAGCGATACAGAATTACGATTAATTATAAAATATATATCAGACTTAATTAATGTCCAGATTAATTATTTTAATTATAAACGCTTGAAAGTACTAAATATATAAAATAATTACAAATTAAATCAGAAAGCGTTAGAAAAAATTATTTGACCGTAACATGTACATTACGTTTATCCAGGATGCAGAAATTAGGCTTTTTTTTTTGTAGGTAATATTATTAAAAAATTCACCGAGAGAGTAAGATTGTTTCTGTAAAAGAAAATCGTTTTAATTTCTTTAACATGGTACCGCTGATATGTTAAATAAAACAATAAATTAAAAATTAATAAAATCCACCTTACCAGCACGTTGATATGTTCTCTAGATCTTTCGGGCTGCTTGGAAGCCATCTTTACTGCATTAAAGTCAAAGTTTAAAGAATCGTCGTTAAAATTTAAAATCGGTCATGACTGTCCCGGTCCTGCTAGTATACTTAAGGAATGTACATATTATCTGGCGGATTAAAATAAAATCAGACAGAACCATCTTATCTAAGAGATAATTATTAGATTAAATTATTACTTATTTATATTTAGTATGTTTTTAAATAATAAAATTTTTGTTACATTTTTATTATTACAGTATATATGAAATTTTCCCAAATTAGAAGTATTATAATATTTGTAAGAAATATGGAAGATTTTCATGAAATTATTATGATAATCACAACTGTATATACACCCTGTTTATAAAATCTAGAATCATTATTATATATTTTTTTTATTAAAATTATTATTAATAATAGCATATGCAGGTGTCAAGCCATATTTTTATATACTTTCAATTTTTTGACTAAACGGTGTATGTTCATTTTTTATACATATTTATCCTTTTTATCAGGTAATAATTTTGTATTGTTATTTATACTAATTTGTTTATAGTACCGACAATTATAACCGTTAGTATCAGCAATGTTTTTAATTATTTCTATTTCTTTATATATCATGTTTGAGGTATTTTATGGCTGTATATAACGATGAATTAAAAACAGCCATCTTTTGGGACCGTGGATGAAATGAACGGTAATTAATTATTATGTTATTTAATGCGCCTTTACGATAGATTTCTAATTTTATTTTATTGTTTCTCTATTTTATTATTATGAATTTTTATATCCAAAAAGTTCAAGCAATTATTTTCTATTACCATTGAAAATTATTACGTTATTTAATTATTTTAATTAAAATAATTAAATAATAAAATCTAAATAAATAATTAAAATTAATTAATTATTATTTTAATTATGTTAATTTAATTATTATGTTGTTTAATGTGTCTTTACGATAGATTTCTAATTTTATTTTGTTATCTCTCTATTTTATTATTATGAATTTTCATATCCAAAAAATTCAAGCAATTATTTTCTATTTCCACGACAAATTTGTTATAATTATCAATTTTATTAAATTCATTTAATATTATATTCGATTCGTTTTGAACATTCTCGTTATATATAATTGTAGTGTCATTTACATAACATTTATACAATAATATTTGTGTCGAATCAGAATTTTATCGATACAAGAATCATCTAAAAACTGCAAATATATCTCTGCCGACAACTGTTCACCCGTAGCCAACCCAAACGGTTGGTTATAATATCGATTGCTGAAAGTAAAGTAACTGCATTCACGACGTATTTTGATCGCGTTAATTAAATGCTTATTTATTTCATTATTGATGTTCAAATGCATTTTCATGACGATTAAAGTTTTATTTAAGTCTAATTACAGATATCTAAAGATATGCGTTTTGTATTATTGTTTATCTTAATATTATGTAAAATATCAATGATATAACCGTTTTTAAAATCCTAAGTGTTATTTAATTGAATTCTTTAATATATCAGCTAAAAACCTGTTTAAAAAAATATGTTGGTGAATTTGTATAATCTATTAATGGTTTTATCTGCGTCTTATTTTTATGTACATCGGTAAAGCTTTCATATATAGAGGGTAATTATTATATTTTTTTTTAATTAATTTTTTGTTTTATTGTCCAGAATAACATATTTCGACTTCTTGATTAAAGTTTTCATTTTATTTATATATGTATTTATAGGATTTTTGATTTTAGAAAAATTCATAGTTTATCTGTATAATTATTTATCGCGTGTACCTGTTTTATCACCTTTTACTATATGCTCTGTATTATTAATTATTTTAGTTTTAATATTGTTTCTGTAGAATTTATATTATTTATAGCGCCCTTTATGAATTTATTTTTTATTTTGTTATTATTTATTAAATTAGATATATTGTTTCTTATATTATCTGTTATTTCTTTGTCGTGAATCTTACAAATGTTATCTTCATTATCGATATTGTTTGTTTCGTTATGTATTTTATTTTATCTCGCTTAATATTATATTTATATGCGCAGGTTATCGTATTAAGTCCCTCTTTATTAAAATCAATCTGTGTCGTACTGACAACACTATCTCCAAATTTATAATAAGAAAATCTTTTTTTTTTATTTTATATAAATCGAGGGGAAGATTTTTTTAAACGCCTCTGTGATTTATTAAAATGGAAACGGAAGCGTAATAAAGCTCTCTCTCTCTCTCTCTCTCTCTCTCTCTCTCTCTCTCTCTCTCTCTCTCTCTCTCGTAAGCCGAAGTATTGCGTTGAGTTATAAGAAAACAATTCTGTTGTTTGGTTTGGTAGAGTGGATGTTGTTTTTTTTTTGTAAAAGAATTAACAACCGTTCTTTTTAGCGATGCTGTATATGTCCCGATTAATTCATTTGTTTTTCTTTTCTTTTAAAAAGTTTTCCAGAATTTTTTCTTCCTTATTTTTCTCAGAACCTCCTCATTAGTTATTTTATCACACCGAATTATCTTTAGCGTAATATTTCAAAGGATTTATGTCTTTCTTTCTCCTTTTCCTATTACCCAGGTTTCGCTCGCGTAAAAAGTAACGCTGCAATCATAAGTTTGTTAATAATCCAGTTTCGATTAAGTTAATGTCAGTTCTTAACGACCCTACTGCTTTCATAGTATTTATTTTGTCTGATTTAACGTAAAATTATATAGATCTTGCTTCGCCGTTTTAAATACGTAACGTTATATATTTTGCTCCTTAGTAAATGTATTTTTTTTATTTTAATCTTTTCCCGTTGTGATTTTCATTTTTTCTCTAGATGTACATTATTACTTTAGTCTCCCTTTTCTTTATCGTCAAATTATTTGTCCTTGTTAATTATTCACTTCTACTCTTTCCAACCGATCCTGTTCCTTTCCGTTACTATCATCAAGGAAGCGTAACGTATTTATCCTCTGTCCTTGTGTCCTTTAATCGCTAATATTTCCTGTATATTTTATCGAGAGCTTGTAATTGCGCGTTAAACGAAAAAGGGAACGGGGAAAATGCTTTACGAAATAATAATAATAAAATGTTTACAAAGAATTAAAGAAAATTACGCTTTCGTTTTGTTATCGGGTTATGAAGTGAAAAGAAATCATAGTATTCTAGTTCAGAAAAGATGTGGAGAAGAAGGGATCGTATAAAATAAAAGCGAGATACCAGTAAAAGTGGATGCTAAGACTCGGTGTCCACAGCGGACGACTCTTATGGAAAGGAATTTTCTTTTATTTTTTCTCTTTCCCTGTTTTTACTTCATCGTATGAAGTAAAGGAAGTATTGTGATCGCGAAAAATTTCGATTTTCAGATTTCAGCGGAAATAACCTTTTTGACCATCCCTGAATCCATTTTGACTGGTTTCGGCGTGACGTCTGTACCTACGTATGTATCTCGCATAACTCAAAAACGATTAGCCGTAGAATGTTGAAATTGTGGATTTGGGACTTTTCTAACAACTAGTTGTGCACCTCCCCTTTTTGAACCAAAAGGTCCAAAAAAAACCCAAAATAAAAAAAACATCTGAGTTTTTAGTTTTTTCTTTTTAAAAAAGAATGCAATACTAAGCCCTAATTGAGAGATTTTCAACGATATATCATAAGCGGTATTTATTTTCTTCGGTTCCAGAGTTACAGCCAAATAAAATTTTAATAATGAAATTTTGGATCTTATGAGGGCCACATCGGTTCGAATCCGACTTCATCTCCTTTTTTTTTAAACTTTTGATTTAATTTAAATATATTGAGTTATTAATAATTATTAATTTCTGATTGCAAAAACTTTTACGATAAATAATAATTTAATAATAACGATAAAAAAAATGAAAAAATATCAGAAGTTATTAATGAAATAGAATTTTATGTACTTTTCATCTTAAAAAATTATTATATTAATTAATAGGCGTACAAGGAAGTCGTGGTGTCCACATAAGAATTTTGATGTAAGAAAAATTTATGTATTAACATAAAATGTATTCTTGTAATTTGTCATTTGTTTTATGAGATTTATTTATTTTTGCTTATCGGTGTACAGATATTGAATTATCTACTACAAAATTGTATTCAAAATTTTGAAGTCTGAGAGACATCGAAGGGAATCAGATTCTGTTTGTGTTACGTTCATAATTAAATTATGGGAAGCACCAAAGTTAATTACATCAACTTTTTGAGGGGTTTATAATTCCCTATTTTTAGATGTTCAATTTTTTCTTGCGTTAAAGATTTCTTAAAAGTAATAAAATTGTGGATGTAATAAAAAGCTTCTTCGAGTTTGTATAAAATTTTCATTTAAGTGAATTTTATTTACGCGTCAGATAAAAATTGATGAAAATTTTCTGTCGGATCTTACCCTTATAAATACAGGAAGTGAGGTGCGTAATTTGATTTGAAAATAGGTTACACTATATTTCTTGGATTGTATATTAAATATATTTTCATTTCTTTCTTAAAATGTATTTTTCTTACTTTGAAATCGAATCAAAATGCTGTATTAAATTACTGACAGAAAATGTAAATTTATCGACGAGCAGTGTAACGTTTTTAACTTATTGTATTTATAAACATTATACTTTTACTTTTCCGTCCAAATAGCGCCGTAGCAGAGCTATAGCTATAGAAGGGAAAGTATTGTAATCGCTCCGATTTGGACATATCCGGTTTTCACCTGATCTTGACGTTTCGACAAAGGAACGCAAAAAAACCAGATGGAAATTTTCCGGAGTTAATGTTCGTATGACGTGTATATATCTCCAGAACTACTGGACCGATTTTAACCAAACTTGGTCAGATTACTTCTATATATGGGTTAATTTGTCATTATACTCCTTTTTGTTGAATTTTATTTCTTACTTTTTACGAAGTTATAAAACAATAAACTGGTAACAATTTTATTCGCTTATTTTTTTGGGCTTATTTTACCTCTGTTTGTTTCTTGTGGATTATAAATAAACCTTGTTAAAAAAAATTACATCTTTCATGTACAATCACGTTTTCTTTCTATGAGAGTAATGATGTTTTTAAATAGGCAGTTCCTTTGTAGAATAGATTAAAGGTAGAACTTGCAGGTCTGAATACCATCTTGTTTTAGAGGGCTCGGAATCCTGATATGTAATAAAATTATATTTAGGAATTCATTTTATTTGTAATTCTTTTTATTAATTAACGGCCCAGGTCGCTTACAACGTAGGGTTATTACTACTTAACGTACATACAGTCTGGAGTATGTATATGTATTTTTCAACCCTATACTAGGTCATGTTTAGAATATTATTGATTGTTATATGATATATAACGTCTAAAAATGGATTAAAAATACATTAAAGTAGATAAACATGTACAATGCATTTATTATGTGTGTTTATAAGAGTTATATATATATATATAAGAGTTAAATATATATATATATATATATATATAAAACTAAAAAAATATTTGATATTATGTATAATAGAACATATATTTACGGTTTTAAAAATACTTTACACTTTGAAAGGATTGATGGAGTATTAAAGGGGTGGATTTTGCGGTGAAGTGGTAGGAGTTTTACGACGGCGAAGAGAAGGGGTTGGTTATAGTGGCATGTCAAAGGTGAAGTGTTAATCGATAAAATATCCAAAGGCAGCCTTTTGGCGGCCTTCATGTTTCATATTTCTTATTTATATAAGTAGATTTGATGTAAAAAGTTATGGGCCTTCCTCCATTATTAGAAATTTGCTAAACTATGTTATTCATTGATTTTAGATTACGTTAATTTAGTTTTATATTTGAACAGAATAACATAAAATCGTTCAAGTTAAATTAAAAAATTCAAAATATAATAATGAAAATGTTATTTGTAGATTTCATTTAAAAATCTTTATAAATAAAAAGATCGGTTCGTTCGATTTTAACTAAAAAAAATAAAAGAGGTAATTAACGGTTAATTTTAGCTTTTAATTTTTATAGATCGCTATTGGTTTACTTTATTTTTCGGTGGGTGTTTGTGTGTATGTAACAACGATATTTCAAAAAAAGTTCGACTAGTGCTGAAATTTTAACTGTAGCTTTTATTACCTATACCGGTGTTAAGTAGCCAGGTCCCAAATTAATTTTCAGGTTCAGGTTTAGGTATCGCTTGTACTATCTGTTTTTCATTAAAATTTAATTATTATTTTGTTATTATTCTCTTATTTTATTTTGTTTTATTTAAATTAATGTTAACGTTTTAGGCGTATATGTGTCATCATTATTTGCCGTAAAATATTCGGCATTCTGACCGAATATTTTACACGTAAGAGAACGTTATTACGTATATCGTATATCGGCACGTTACGGGTTATATCTATTCGCAATGAGAAATCAAACAAACAGTTTGTTTACAGTCAAATGTAAACAAACATTGCCGTAATATACTGGATACTTAAAAACAAAACCGCGCGTATAAAATTTGTTTCGACGGTGCACCCTTCATCCGCAGAGGCACAAAGGGTCAGAGCTTGCAGAGTAATTTGAGTGATTTTGTGTTTTATTCGGCACGCTTACAGCCGTGTGAATTAGATGTAAATATGAATAAAATCTCATATTTCTTTTCTTCGCTTTAATTTTTTTACTTTTTATCTTAAATTTAAAAAACCAGTAGAGAAAAAAATATGAAAATTAATATAGAAGAACAAAAATGTTTGTTTACAAATATTGACTTCTCATCTAAAAACGATAAAAATATATAAAGCGTAAAATAATTGCTCGATAAAAATTTTCGTCTAATTTAAAAACTATAGAAAAAAATAAAACAACAAATTTCTGTTTCGAACTAAAAAAAAATTACTAACTCTAGCGATACTGAAAGATAAAAGAATTTCAGGCGAACGGAAACTACCCCCAAAATGATACGGTACCGACCACCGTCGTTCTAATCGCTAATTTCCACATTACTTTATATTTTAGAGTGTACTTAATCTGAATATGAAGTTTATTTTGATCTGGAATCGGGAGAACGTTTTCAAAATTGATATTTTTGCCAAAAATTAGAAAAATATTGTTTCACGGTTTTTTATGTTAACTCGCTGTATCTCAGCCGGATACTAAATTTCATAACGAGATTTTGATATGATCTTCAAGCGATTCTTTGAAAAACAATATCAGAGCGAATTTTCCAAAGCATTTACAGGCTGTTACGATTTTTTGAAAATTATAGTTACATTTTCACGAGTTACTACATTCAGTTACAAAAATTAAGGGACGAAGTTTTGAATTTTCAGTTTTAACCCTTACAGTCTGATTAGCAATGAAAATAAATAAAAATACACCTTATACAAAGTATTCAGTATTTTATATTTTTTGTAACCGGTCGACAATCGTGCGCAAATAGCTGGCGCGAAAGGCGGATCGTGCCCGCGGCCCGCGCTACGTACGGTGTATTTTAAATTTCCATTTTTCTATGGCATATTAAGAACTGCGACTTTGTGAAAAACTTCATAACGTCTTAAATTTTAATACTGCACGGGTTAAAGGTGAATATTCAAAACTACGTGCTAACTCGTGAAAATGCACCTAAGTTTGAAAAAAAAATCCTAACTCAGCCGGAAAATGTTCTGGTCTTGTTTCTCGAAGAATCGCTTGAACATCGTACCGTTAAGATTTTGTTATGAAGTTTTAATATCCGGTTGTACACTGTGTGCTAACACTAAAGATCATGAAAAAATATTTTTCTAATTTTTGTCCAAAATGTTAATTTTGACATTTTTCTCCCGATTACAAATTAAAATAAATTTCATATTCAGATTCAGCACTCTCGAAAACATAAATTAAGATGAAAATCAGCGATTGTAACGATTCTGATCGGTTTTTCATGTTTCTAAGGGATTTTTTGGGGGTGTCCCGCTCGCCTATTTTAATTAGCGAAAAATTTATGAATAATTCGCATTGTATATTGAAACTCAAAGGTAAATTTCTAAGTAGAATAAGCGGAAGTGTAAAGAGATAGGAATATTTTGAACTATTTTTGAACAATTCTTTTTTCTTCGTGCAATTTCTCCATATAGTTAAAAATCATTATTACTGTAATCGCCCACCGGGCTGGTCTAGTGGTACGCGTCGCACATGAATTGTTTAAGCTGATTTCCGAAGTCGAATGTACTGAAATTCAAATCCTAGTAAAAGTTAGTCGCTTTTATACGGATTCGAATTCTCGTGTACTTTGGTGGTCGGGGTATAATTAACAACGCATTTCAGGAACGGTCGGCCCGACTCTGTGCAAGACTACACCTCATTTATACGTAATGCGTATATCTTAATCTCATGTAGGGGGGTTGCTTATTGTTCACCGGTCGAACAGATTCCGACGTAACAATTTTTTAGTTTTTACTTGATGATATCGCTACATAAGCTTCAAGCTTGTGCGTGGGATATGGAAATGGATTTTTGTAGCGTATGAAAAACTACTGGCCTGACCGAGATTCGAACACGGGGCCTCCGGAAGAAAGGCCGAGTTGCTACCGCTCTGCCGCGGAGATCGGCAAATTAGGAAAATAAAATAATTAAAAGTCAGACGTTAACATTGCTTATCGATTTATTTTTTAAGTATATATTGGAACGAACTTCCCGATTAGATATAATTTACGTCTTTTTCAACATACATTGTCGATCTCAGAACCGATTACGACTTCACTTCAGGGTATGATTTTAATTTAGTTTGTGTAGTTTTTCAAATTTAATTTAACTACTTATTTTTTTTACTCATCTTACTTTGTAAAACTCTGTAAAATAACATTTAATTAAGTGGAAACGACCGGCAAGACATTGAAACTTTGTTATGCGGTAGAAGTTTTTTAAAAAGTATTTGAAAAAACAGTGCAATAGGTAAGTTTAAAAAAACCGGCCTATTTCATATACGGAATTCTTCAAGAACGTGGTGTGTGTGTTTATGTATTTTGAAACGATATAGTTTTGTTGTCTGTTTCCATTTTAATGTTACGCGGCAGTCTTAACTTCTTTCATATAAGACAAGGAAAGGTGGTTTGGTAAGAGGCAAGATAAAATAAAAAGCTGAGACGCTGCGCTTGTTGCGGTGCATAAGGTGAATCTTTTACCCGTTCTACATTTTTACGTGTTCCTTTTTCTCCCTCCTTTTTAACTCTTTCTTTTTCTTCTCGATAAAGATGCCTGTCGGAAAGTGTTCTATTCCTTCTTTTTTTTTTACCTTTTCTCCTTGTTTCACTTTTTCTTTTATTTCTCTACTTTCTTCCCTACTTTTAGGTTTTGAAGCGAAGCGTAGGAGTCGATTCACGTACGTATCTTCGTGTTCCTTTTTTCACGTCACTCTTACGCTTAACCCGCTCGCTCGAACTCTGTCTCTCTCTCTCTCCCTGTTTTTCTTCTCTTCAGGTTCTTTTCTTTTTTACCTTGTTATATTCTAGGCTAGATGAAGTATTTGTTGTAAAGCGTGCAGCAGTTCAAAAATTGTAGTTTATATACCGTACAGAATCGTTTACGTACTACGTATTTACAGAATTCTAACGATTCTACTTCGCTCGGTCTTACGACAACCTTCGCTCGCTCCGAATTAGTATTACAATAAAAAATATTGTAATTTAGTGAAAAAATGAATTTACGAATATTAAAATATAATATCTCGTTTAACCGTCAGTCCAGTTATCCATCTTTATTATCAGTTTCCGTCATTTTATTGTTATATTATAAACGTCGTAAAACGGATTAAGATTTATTTTAAACAGTTTACGTAAAATTACCCTTAAAAGTAACCTATATTTATCATTCGTATTTCTTGTTATATTATTTAAAAGTTCCGTAACTTTTTATAACTAAGACGTTATAAAACATAAAAATCAGATTTAAATCGATTCTGTACTTTTTGTTATTGTTCTATATGCGGCGAAACAGGTATAGATTATCGGTAATAGTGCTCCGTAAGAGTTAAAAAACGAACCGCTTTCGATGATTATTCGTGTATTTAATTTTTTGCGGGAGGAAATCCTCTTAATGTACCTTTTTTACTTTTTTTTTTTTAATAAATGTGTACAATTTTTGTAACGAAAAATTTCATCGTCTAAATAGAGGTTTTTGTGTTGATATTTTAATATATAATCGTTATAAGTGTTTTCAGAAAGTTTCACGCGAGGATTAAACAAAATGATTTGGAAAATTTTTACGAGAAGAAATAGTTTATGATTTTAGTGAACGGTAGCTTTTTTCACGTCTCTACATTTATTTTTATCTAGACTAGAAAAAAGTTATATGCCGCCAAAATGTTGCACGGTTTATTTTTGATTATCCATTATTAGGTTAAATGTTTTTGCCAATTTTAACTAAATAACGTTTATGTAAAATAACGTCCAAAACACAAATATATTTATTTTTAAAATTGCAACAAAAATAAAGCAAGCAATGGGGTTTGCTACTTTGTTGCATTTTGTCAAAAAACGTCTTTCGTTCACGTACAGCAAGCAAACCAACGTACCGTGCTTCCTGATACAAATTATTTACGTTAAAATAAATTTCAAAAATTTGAAAAAATTTATCAGGTGAACTTGTCGTTTTTGAATCGCTCTCATCTCAACGCATTAATCTGAACAATTCGGAAACCTCGCTTTATTTAAAATAAAAATGTGATTTTGATACCACATGACTTCCTTGACGCCTACTGAATTACATATATACATTTTTTTTTTTTTTAAATGGAAAGGATAGAAAATTTTATTTTATTAATAACTTCTGATATTTTTTTGTTATTATTATTGAATTATTATTTATTGTAAAGACGTTTTACAATCATAAAATAAATAATATTTGCGTATGGAAGAGCCGCAGCTTCACATCCAAAAAGTCGCATGTGGCTCGCGAGCCGCAGGTTGCCGACCCCGGGTCCAGTCGATTCCAATCAAAAGATGAAATACACAACTAGATGTTATAATAATCCTAAATAACAAAGTTCAACATCTTACGGCTAATCCTTTTTGAGTAATGCGAGATCCGTACGTACATGTATACGTACGTACAGACGTCACGCCGAAACTAGTCAAAATGGATTCAGGGATGGTCAAAATGGATATTTCCGTTGAAATCTGAAACCGAAATTTTTCGCGATCACAATACGTACTTCCTTTAATTTGTAGAAGGAATTAAAAATGCGAGCACATACAGGAATCAAACCGACGCAGTTTGCTTCTCGATACCAACGATGCAATCTTTAAAATGTTTTAATTTCTTTGGAACAGTTTTTATTTTCTTACAGGTATCTTTTTATTTTCAAAAATAAAATTAAAGAAGCGAAATAAAATAAATTTTTTATTTTTCTAAAGAACAATAATTTTCGTAAAACATCACAATTATATTTTTCAAACAATTTGTAATTAGATACTCCCTTACCTTTCTTTTATAATCTCTTAATCGTTTCTGGTAACTGTACAATTTATATATGTAAAAAATTTACATCGGTAATATTGCAAAAATAGTGAAGACTATTCTGTCATTAATGTAATTTTCAAACTTTGTATGTTGGCCTATTCGGAGTGTTTTGAGAAGGGGTTGGCAAAATTTACGGGACTCATTCGTGAAAAACGTTCGTATGGACAATTGCCCTATCTCGCTTCATTTTTCCTCTGGCCTCTATTTTTCGTGTTCGAAAAATACGGATCGAGATATTTTAATGAAATTCGGTATACACGACTTGTATCCTCCAACATCTTCAACAAAATAAATAAGTTTGAAAATTTTACCTTTGAAAAATTCGATAACGGCCATTTAAAATATTTTTTTAATCGTTAATAATTCCGTAAATATTAGTTTTATTGAATACTGTTTTGTTATATAAAATGTTAATCCTTTTATTTTCCGGCCTTCGTGGCGCGAGCGATAGCGTCTCGGGGTCTTTTATTCGGAGGTCCCGGGTTCGAATCCCGATCGGGCTTGGCATTTTCACTAGCTACAAAAATTTTCATTCATCTCATCCTCTGAAATAATACATAACGGTGTCCCCGGAGGTTAAAAACAAAAATCTTTTATTGTGAACCAAATGACGTCTCATTTTTTCAAATCGGTTATAAAATAGCTGAGATACGGTTGTCAAATGTAAACTTTTTAAACTTAATTTTTTTTTTGTGTAGATGTTGGAAATATTTACACGGAATTTTATTTAAATATCTTTCTCCGTTCTTAAAATATACATTTTTTTTATTGAAAAACCAAAATGAGCTGGCAAGAGGGAAAATAAAGAAATAGAGCATTTGTATACCGGATGTCCTAGATCAACAGTCCACCTTTTCTAAAATTGAAGGAAGTTATTTATATGAAAAATACAAAAAATAATTGATCACAAAGTCGGGGGCGCTCTGCCTTTTGGTCATATTGCCATCATTTTTTAAATGGGACACATATTTTCACCTGGAATCTGGATTCTAGGGACAAAGATACGCGAGTCGTGTACGAATCATTTTCCCACAAAGTACCATCTTTAACCTCTAAATGACCTTGGAACTGAATTCCTTTCAAAAACTATTTTAAGCGCTAAAACTTGATTTTTATAAAATCAAGTTTTCAGAAAAATCAATCCCTTTAGTTTTAGAAATGGTGGACGGTTGGTCTTGGACACCCGATGTATATACGAGGTGCGACAATTACAGCACAACTCACGACTGAGCAGTTGCATCAATGTGCCGCTTGGACTAGAAGTAGTTATAGACCAAGGTCAAAGATGGTATGCCTACGCAAGCTGCAGGGCTGCCACATCTTGCAAAGAAAAATCAGTCTCGTTACTTTATTGTCGCACCTCGTATATGCTTCAGTTAATGTTACTTCTACTGGAATGTATAATTACCTTATAATTTCAAATAATTATAAATAATAATTATTATAATTAATATTATAACCGTTTTACGTTATACTTATTGTACAAATAAGATTAACCTAATAAAAATTAAAAATCACCCTTTTAGAAAAGTAAATGAATTAGTTAAAATGAAGATCGGAGAAAATAAAAGAATTTATATAAAGCGGGTGTAAAATATAGATGGGAAAAATCCAAAAAGTTAATAGGGAAATAGGGGGAAAATATAAATAGCGGATATAAAATGAAATAGGGGATGTACTTGAAAGATCCTGAAGAAATAACAAACGAAACCGTACTAATGTAATATTAGAAAGAGAGAAGAAAACGTAAAGTTAAAAAAAAAACATAAAAATAAAATGAGAAAAGAAACAGACAAATAGACATTGAAAACATGCTGTAATGTGGAAGTCAAGAACAGTACTATGTGAACGGAATATAAAAATAGGATGAGATAGAGCAGATAAGCGAAAAGTCTCAAAGAAAATGAAGTAAAAATAAAAAGAATGATGTAGAAAGGGATGGAAAAAGTACAGCAATTTAGTTTATTTTAACTTTTGACTAGTTTACTCTCTCTTTACAGTTCTTTGTAACGTGTGTGTGTTTATTCTAACCTATTAAATGTATACTTTTATAATCTGTACATACGCGCACATACGGATTTTTTAGTTCAATTTGAAGCATTTTGTTTACAGTAAGAAGCTTTTATCAGTTAAAACATCGTCTTAAACTTTTATTAGTTTCGTTCTCTACTAAAAATCGCTTCTTTACTCCATATATATTTCATTTGATTTCTTGCCTGTAGATCATATGTCTCATGAGCTTACTTATCATAAATAAAATCGTATGTATGCTCATCGATTTTAATGTATTTTAATGTTTTAATTAATCTAGAACGATATTTTTTACGGTTTGATTTTAATAACGTAAGATATTTTATTTAAAAGTTTTTCGTATATGACGGTGTTGTTTGTAATGCGATAATAGATTTAGAGCCGTGGATGAATAGATAATTCGGTCGTGTTACATAATAATAATTGTGTTCTTAATTCGTCGGTTTCCTGTAACCCCAAAAACATTTGGGTTTGTTAATTCTGTATCTTGGTAATACGTTCCGTAAAAATACGAAATTTAATTATACATTAATTAAATTAATTAAATAGTCGGATAGTTTTCGACCTGATACGGAAATGGCGCAAGTACGACCAAATAACTACGATATTTGTCGAGCATAATCCTTTAGATGACGTAATGCGAAATTTCAGTGTGCATTTAGTCGCTTGCTTGTAGTAATCGAGTAAACGAATAAGTTTTGAACATTTTCTGAAAAAATGATGAAATCGTAGTTCGAACTGTAACTTTTTTTTTTGTGTTCAGTCATTTGACTGGTTTGATGCAGCTCTCCAAGATTCCCTATCTAGTGCTAGTCGTTTCATTTCAGTATACCCTCTACATCCTACATCCCCAACAATTTGTTTTACATACTCCAAACGTGGCCTGCCTACACAATTTTTCCCTTCTACCTGTCCTTCAAATATTAAAGCGACTATTCCAGGATGCCTTAGTATGTGGCCTATAAGTCTGTCTCTTCTTTTAACTATATTTTTCCAAACGCTTCTTTCTTCATCTATTTGCCGCAATACCTCTTCATTTGTCACTTTATCCACCCATCTGATTTTTAACATTCTCCTATAGCACCGCATTTCAAAAGCTTCTAATCTTTTCTTCTCAGATACTCCGATCGTCCAAGTTTCACTTCCATATAAAGCGACACTCCAAACATACACTTTCAAAAATCTTTTCCTGACATTTAAATTAATTTTTGATGTAAACAAATTATATTTCTTACTGAAGGCTCGTTTAGCTTGTGCTATTCGGCATTTTATATCGCTCCTGCTTCGTCCATCTTTAGTAATTTTACTTCCCAAATAACAAAATTCTTCTACCTCCGTAATCTTTTCTCCTCCTATTTTCACATTCAGTGGTCCATCTTTGTTATTTCTACTACATTTCATTACTTTTGTTTTGTTCTTGTTTATTTTCACGCGATAGTTCTTGCGTAGGACTTCATCTATGCCGTTCATTGTTTCTTCTAAATTCTTTTTACTCTCGGCTAGAATTACTATATCATCGGCAAATCGTAGCATCTTTATCTTTTCACCTTGTACTGTTACTCCGAATCTAAATTGTTCTTTAACATCATTAACTGCTAGTTCCATGTAAAGATTAAAAAGTAACGGAGATAGGGAACATCCTTGTCGGACTCCCTTTCTTATTAGGGCTTCTTTCTTATGTTCTTCAATTGTTATTGTTGCTGTTTGGTTCCTGTACATGTTAGCAATTGTTCTTCTATCTCTGTATTTGAACCCTAATTTTTTTAAAATGCTGAACATTTTATTCCAGTCTACGTTATCGAAAGCCTTTTCTAGGTCTATAAACGCCAAGTATGTTGGTTTGTTTTTCTTTAATCTTCCTTCTACTATTAATCTGAGGCCTAAAATTGCTTCCCTTGTCCCTATACTTTTCCTGAAACCAAATTGGTCTTCTCCTAACACTTCTTCCACTCTCCTCTCAATTCTTCTGTATAAAATTCTAGTTAAGATTTTTGATGCATGACTAGTTAAACTAATTGTTCTATATTCTTCACATTTATCTCCCCTGTTTTCTTTGGTATCATAACTATAACACTTTTTTTGAAGTCTGACGGAAATTCCCCTTTTTCATAAATATTACACACCAGTTTGTATAATCTATCAATCGCTTCCTCACCTGCACTGCGCAGTAATTCTACAGGTATTCCGTCTATTCCAGGAGCCTTTCTGCCATTTAAATCTTTTAATGCTCTCTTAAATTCAGATCTCAGTATTGTTTCTCCCATTTCATCCTCCTCAACTTCCTCTTCTTCCTCTATAACACCATTTTCTAATTAATTTCCTCCGTATAACTTCAATATATTCCACCCATCAATCGACTTTACCTTTCGTATTATATATTGGTGTACCATCTTTGTTTAACACATTATTAGATTTTAATTTAGTACCCCAAAATTTTCCCTAACTTTCCTGTATGCTCCGTCTATTTTACCAATGTTCATTTCTCTTTCCACTTCTGAACACTTTTCTTTAATCCACTCTTCTTTCGCCAGTTTGCACTTCCTGTTTGTAGAATTTCTTAATTGCCGATAGTTCCTTTTACTTTCTTCATCATTAGCATTCTTATATTTTCTACGTTCATCCATCAGCTGCAATATATCCTCTGAAACCCAAGGTTTTCTACCGGTTCTCTTTATTCCGCCTAAGTTTGCTTCTGCTGATTTAAGAATTTCCTTTTTAACATTCTCCCATTCTTCTTCTACATTTTCTACCTTATCTTTTTTACTCAGACCTCTTGCGATGTCCTCCTCAAAAATCTTCTTTACCTCCTCTTCCTCAAGCTTCTCTAAATTCCACCGATTCATCTGACAACTTTTCTTCAGGTTTTTAAACCCCAATCTACATTTCATTATCACCAAATTATGGTCGCTATCAATGTCTGCTCCAGGGTAAGTTTTGCAGTCAACGAGTTGATTTCTAAATCTTTGCTTAACCATGATATAATCTATCTGATACCTTGCAGTATCGCCTGGCTTTTTCCAAGTGTATATTCTTCTATTATGATTTTTAAATCGGGTATTGGCAATTACTAAATTATACTTCGTGCAAAACTCTATAAGTCGGTCCCCTCTTTCATTCCTTTTGCCCAGCCCGTATTCACCCGCTATATTTCCTTCCTTGCCTTTTTATAGGCAAGCATTATTTTATAATTTTTTATTCCAATCTCCAACTATTATTAGATTTTCATCTCCTTTTACGTGTTTAATTGCTTCATCAATCTCTTCGTATACACACTCTACCTCATCATCATCATGGGCGCTTGTAGGCATATAGACGTTAACAATCGTTGTCGGTTTAGGTTTTGATTTTATCCTTATTACAATGATTCTATCGCTATGCGTTTTGAAATACTCCACTCTCCTCCCTATCTTGTTGTTCATCACGAAACCTACTCCTGCCTGCCCATTATTTGACGCTGAGTTAATTACTCTAAAATCACCCGACCAAAAGTCGCCTTCCTCTTCCCACCGAACCTCACTAATTCCTACTATATCCACATTTGTCCTACCCATTTCCCTTTTTAAATTTTCTAGCCTACCGACCTTTTTTAAGCTTCTAACATTCCACGCTCCGACTCGTAGAATGTTATTTTTTAATTTTCTGGTGACCCCTTCCTTAGTAGTCCCCACCCGGAGATCCGAACGGGGGACTATTTTACCTCCGGAATATTTTACCAAGGAAGGCGCCTCCATTATTGCTATGTGAAAATGCAGAGAGCCACATTTTCTTGCAAAAAAAGCAGCTGTAGTTTTCCATCGCTTTCAGCTGCGCAGTACTCAGAGGACTGAGTGATGTTGATACGGCCGTTTAAGTCATTGTGACTCACGCCCCTAACAACTACAGAAAGAGCTGCTGCCCTCTTTCAGGAATCATTCCTTAGTCTGGCTCTCAACAGATACCTCTCCGATATGGTTGCACCTTCGGTCCAGCTACTCTGTATCCCTGAGCACTCAAGCCCCCTCACCAACGGCAAGGTCTCATGATTCATAGAGGAGGCGAACTGTAACAAAATACTATTATTAAGAGGTTTATCCCCGATGGACGTTTAAAAAGAATTAGATTCCGCTTTAAACATTCATCACTTTGAGGGAGAAGGTGGGCTACTGAATTTAAACGGGATCGTAGGCGTTTAAACGTTCACGATGATAAACGTTTGGGACGCTCAAAAACCGCTACGATCGACGAAATCGTAATAAAATCCATAGCGACATAAAATGATCGTCGACTAAAGGTATGCGAGTTTCTTGATATCGCAAACGTTTCTGTAGACGGTATCCGTTACATTTTACACGACATTTTCGGTATGAAAAAGCTTTCCGCTTGATATATATGTGCTGCGTTTTTTAACAGTCGACCGAAAACGCATTCGACTGAACACTTCTCGAGGGTGTTTATATTCATTTAAAAACGATCCTTCGAGTTCTTCGTCATTTTAAGACATCGATGAAACACAGATTCACCGTTCATGACAGAGACCAAACGGAGAGTGAAAGCGGGTGAAAATGCGCTGAAGAAAGCGAAAAAGGTTCCGTCTGTAGGAAAAATCACGGCAACGGTGTTTCGGGTTCTTGTGGCGAAGCGTTCGTAGACTACCTTGAAAAAGGCAGACACTCAAACGCTAAGTACTACGCTTCACTACTAGACCGACTGAAGGGTGCTATTGCAAAAGAAACCGTTCTTTCGCCACAGTAATGTGACTACACATACGTCTCGGATTTTCGCTGCAAAATTCCACGACCTACGTTTCGAAGTTCTTCGATATCGGACGAAGATTTCCAGCGATTACCTCCTCTTCCCAGACCTGAAGAACCCTTTCTGTTCGTCCTTTCGCTGAACGAAGATTAACTGAAAACGATGAGATCAAAGCCAAGACTATCGTTTATTTTACAGAGTCGGATAAGTCTCATTATACTGAAGGTAATAAAAAGTTGAAGTGTGTTGGTCTAAATGTATGGAATGGCAAGGTAAGTACTTTAAAAATACAATAAAAAAACTCTCAAAAATCAACAGCGGAACCAGGAACATACCGGAAAAATCGAAACAAAACCGGGTTTCTAAGTCGGGTTAAAGTTTTTACTTCCTTGTACGAAGCAAAGGAAATATTGTGATGGCGAAAAATTTCCGGTTTCAGATTTTAACGGAAATATCTATTCTGAGCATCTCTGAAACCATTTTGACTAGTTTCGGCGTGACGTCTGTACGTACGTATCTCGCATAACCTACAAACAATTGGCCGTTGAAATTTTGGATTTAAGACTATTGTAACATCTTGTTGTGCACCTCCCCCTGTTGATTACAGTGGAATGGACCAAAAGTGTCCAAAAAAGACCAAAATCCAAAACAATTTGGATTTTGGACTTAACTGCAGTATTCGGCCCTCATCGAGAGCTTTTCAACGATATACCATAAGCGGTAATTATTTTCAACGGTTGCAGAGTTACATCCAAATAAAATTCTAATTAATGAAATATTTGGATATTAGAAGAGGAAGGCACATCGGTTCGAATCCGACTTCATATGCTTCTTATTTTTTTAAATTTATTTTTTTTAAATTAAATATTTTGATTTATTAATAATTGTTAACCTCTGATTCTAAAAAAGTGTGTATATGTAATTTAATAGGCGTACAAGGAAGTCATGTTGTGTCTACATCAGATTTTTTAATTTAAATTATTATCGTTTTGATTTTCATTTCTTTAATCTTTTTTGCCTTTTTTATTTCTTGTAATTAACCTTAATAAAACCTTTTTAATCTTTCTATCAAAAAAAAAATCAGACTTCATAAAAAATAACACTAATATCATTTAAACAGGCTATCATATGACCACATGTACCGTTTAAAAACTTTTGAGCCGCCCCTGCCCCATCCACCCGAAAACTCGGGGCCTTACTAATTGGGCCTTACTAGTTGTCTCTCTAGGTCGGTTAAGATTTTCGAAGAGAAAATTTATTAGAGAAAAATTATTAGTTAATGAAATAAATTACTTCTTGGTTTATTACTTTTGCCAAAATCGTACTTCTGTCCCTTCGTCGTAATTTAATAGATGTTACTACAGTCTTGATGATGTCAACGATTCGCCTTTTTTTTAATTTATCGAGCTTTTTTCAAACCGCAGGTTTGTTTTTTAGAACTTGTTTGTAAAGCCCGTGGACACGGGTCGACGTAATCTTGGATTAGTTTTACTAACTAATAATTCGATAAAAACTGATGTTTGAAACAAAAAACTGGTAGAAAGATGTTAAATGTTGAAATAGAATGTAAATTTCTGTTTTATATTTAGTAAATCGTTTGCGAATGTTTTATTAAATTTTCAATATTTTTATGTGTTTGATAGGGCACAAATGTAATATTTGATGAAGCGGGGTGCATGGGTGCCCATTTTTTCTTTTAATTTCCAGTCTAGATTAGGTATAATTCTAGAAGGGAAAAGTATTGTAATCGGCGTATGCGGTTTTTCCCGGATCTTGACATTTTCACACATAAGGAACCCAAAAATCCCAAAAACCGGATGGAAATTTTCCCGATGTTAATGTTGGTATGCGCGTGTGTTGTGTGTTGGGTGTCGGCCTCTAAATCACATTATATCTTCTCAACTGCTTTACTGATTTTGACAAAACTTAGATTACTTCTATATACGGGGCATTAATACCATTATCGACCTAAAAGATCGAGGGTGAAGCTTTAGGGGAAGGTCACCCTCAGTATCTGGAGATTTTGCGTGATGAAGGTCTTATTTTTCTTAAGAACGCTTGTTAACAATTAAAAAATAACAATATTGCAAAAAGGTTTTGTAAAATCGCAACCCCACCCAAATAATTGCTGTTGCAGTTGTTTGTTATGTTGTAACCTCACAGGTGAGCGATAGAATTAAATAAATGAATTATACTTAAAGTGTAAAAAAGTTAACCGGTCTGGGCAGGTCTCGAACTCGATCGCCCGGTTGACTTGGTAACTGGTGCGTTAGGCCTCGTGGCTACAACAATCTGGCGACCGTACAAACGAAATTTGTTCTATTTAAGTTGTAAAATTGCATCAGTTTAGTGCCGACTGCCGCCGCTAGTACCGTCTCACCCGCGCCAAGTAATTACGGTATGCGCGCGCGCTCTTTAGTTAGAATCATTGAATTAAATAAACGAGAAGATATTGTATTTAAATAAAATGTATATATTTTAAAGTAAGTTATGTGTGTAGGACTTTCCCGGATAATACATTTATTTTATGTTGAATATTTATTTCAGTAATTTTAAATACTTTCTAGCCCGGTTCAAATTTGAGAATCTGAAATCGGTTGACAGTGTGTAATAAAGTATTTAAAATTGCTGTACGTTGACCTCTTGTAAATCTAGTAGCTTCCTTTTTCACGTAGAACGTTGTGTTCGTTATTCGTTCCCGTCGTGTCTAAATTAAGTAAAATAAAATGTAACCTAAATAAATATCCTAATCTATCTTCAACAAAGAATCGAATATTTTAATATATCTCCTTAATATCATTACTAGATTTACACCGCTATACTTTATCCGCGCTCTTGAAGTCTGAGATAATGTTTACGTGTGGGACTTAACGCGTAATTTTTTTTTTATAAAATTTTGTCGGTAGAAGTTTCTTTCGTTTTCTTATGAATATTGCGGAAGTCTCCAGATCCCATTTAGCTTCCTGGAATCGGAGCCCGTAAGCAATCGCGTCCCTTGTTTGTGACGTGTAATCTTGTACAACTCAAGACGATCGTACTAGAGATGTGTGGTTAATTGATACCCGATCGCCAAAGAACAGGTATCCACGATTTAGTATTCAATTTCGAATAAAGACGATAACTATTTCTAGCATTCGAACCTGAGAACTCTCGACTTGAAAATCAGCTGATTTACGACGAGTTTTACCATTAGACTAATCCGGGCGGTTATCGCTAGTAGTGTTACGTAATTATGGAATTATTAAAGGAAACTTTTATCAATTTTTCACGATATAAATCGTCGAATTTTTATTTTTGTGTATGTAAACTTAATACTCAAAAGTAATGAATAGTATAATATTACGATCATTTTTTTAAATATACAAAATACTTCGTTCTCCGTCGAAGAAGAAGTTTTTTTTATGTAAATATTATTTTAATTTACCTTCCTATCTAATCAATTTTTTCTCTCTTTTATTCCTTATCGTTTATATTTACAGTCGATAAATCTTTTTACAAAAGATTCTTTTGTTCTTAAATAAATAAATGTTCTCACTTATATATATATATATATATATATATATATATATATATATTAGTTTTAACCTGTTAACTTTAGATTGTTTAAGTTTTTTTTTTTAATGTTTTAAAGTAGATTTATGTAATTGTGTTGTATATGTATTTTTACATTCTTTAATGAGGTGTATGTATATATATATATATATATGTGTGTGTGGTGTGTATGTGTGTGTGTGTGTGTGTTTGTTTGTTTGTTTGGGAGTGCGCACAACACAAACACACACAGGGTTTATAAACTTCTCAGTTTTGCCAAAAAAGATGGGTAAAAATTTGGTTGCGATTGAACGAGTAGTTTTTTTGTTTATCCCAAACAAACAAAAACGTTCTTCCTTTATGTTATACGGCGGATATAAATTATGTAAAATGTTATTCAAATAATTTGTGACCGTGGTGACGTCAACTTAGCTGACATTGATGTATAATAATTTTCTGATGGGGTTGTGAATAGGTTTAGGAAAAGATGGATAAAGTAATTGACAAATTAATCGTTTGTTAGCACGTAAAAACATTTTGGAGATAATATATCTATCCCTTGAGAATAACTTGAAGGATATTAATTTACTTATAGAATACGTCAAAATTTGCCTTTGTTTAAACCCTTATTTACTTGAAAAAAATATATATTATTTTTTTTTTTTACGCGAGTTCGAAAAAAGTGCTAAAAAACAGTACTTTTCGCAAATATTCAGAATTAATATTTCGCTGTTCCACTGTTAAATTTTGTTATATTTTAGATGAACATCTAAATAAATGCTAATGAAAACTTTCATTCTCAATTTTCATGGCGGAGTGGTAGCGTATCCGGGGGGGTCTGATTTCGGATACCGGTCAGGGTGGCAGTTTTTCTTCCCCTAAAAAATTAATTTACCATAAAATAACTGTAATTAGGTGTAAGCATGTATATCGTTTTGAGAATAGATAAATGAATTGTTATTAATTTTTTTATAAACAAATATTTGATAAACTTTTTTTTTTTTGTTATTGTTGTTAATATAATTAACAGAACTTTTCCTGCCGTAGATAATAATCCGTGATTTTGTATTCAATGTTAGTTTTACTACAATAATATCCACGTTTAATAGGGAATATCAAAAGTTTTCGAGACTAGCTCTGTTAAAAAGAGACTACTTTATTTATCTACGTGTACGCACTGTCATCTTCAAAGTAGTCTCATTACACAGCAATACAGCGTTCCCGACGTTCTCGCCATTTCTGGAACGTGCCGTGCAAGTCCACTACTCGAAGGTAGTACCACTACTTGTGGTACCACTACTCGTGGCATGTACCTTCTGCTTTTGGATCTCCGCAACGGTGTAAAAATAGCGCCCTTTAAGCTGGATTTTCAAATTCGGCAAGAAAGTAAAGTCCGCAGGAGCCAAATCTGCAGAGTACGGCGCGTGCGGAAATGCGATCGTGTTGCTTCTTGCGAAAAACTCACGTATGAGAATACAACGGTGACAGGGTGCCTTGTCGTCATGGCGCATCCAATGTTTCTCGCGCCGCAGCTCCGGTCGCTTTCGCCGAACGTTGAATGCGGTCAGCCGCATTAAAACCTGGCAATAGAACTCGCTGTTGATAGTCTGACCGCTGGGGACGAGGGGTCGAGTTCTCGATTCAGAATGTTGCGATTCTGAATCGTTCTGATTCAGAATGCCGAAAAAAACAACGATCGCGCGCTTGTTTGAACTGCGGACACGCATCGACTTCTTCGGTCGTGCGCTCAACTCGAATCACCTTGCATGACTCGTGGCAGCATCGCCATAAACTTGCTGTATCATGTGCAACGTCTGGTGGCAGATTTGTCGAGTTACACGCAAATTACACGTTCGCTCTTTGGAAGAGCAAAAGTGGTAACCCGCACGGTGACAGTAGCACGAGTCGCTCATCTACCGATTTACACAGAACAGTGTCTCGGCACACCGACTTATGAAGGTCGGTACTTCCTTTGACCGTGCGTACGGCCTTGTTCTGCCATCTGTTGACGTATTGCAGAACTAGTCTCGAAACCTTTTGATAACGTTTCGTGTAATTTTAGTAAATCCGATATCGTAATATTTGTTAATGTACTTGTGCGTACGACAATTTTAATATATTATCGGTTGAATTTTTACGTAAAATGCGATAGATAGCTTTTGTCGGTTTCTCCTTCTACCGATAGCCGTTTGAGAGAACGCATTGAGAACTTTATTTCACCTGCCTTTTTTTCTTTGTTGTCTAATTTTATAGTGTATTTAAAAATATTTTTATTGTTTAAATGTATTTTACTCTTAAAATATATATTTTTAATATTTCAAAAAGTATGATATTTTTTTTTATGGAAAATTACGGCTGTGATTATCGATGTAGATTTCGTCATTTTAAAAAAGTTTTCTTTTTAATGTAATTCTAGATTTTGTCTCGTTATTTGTTTTATCTTTCTTTATAAACTTTTATTTTTTCGTTTTGCTACGTGTTAATTCTTGTCATTTGTTTTGTTGAAAGAGTATTTAATAGTTGTGAAGCGAGATATATATTAAGGCCGAACTCAAAAATTAAAAATTTACTATAGTTAGCAGTTCTTAGAAGCGATTACATTGTTGACTCTTTAGGATATTAGTAACGATTTCATAGTAACGGTGTAATTAAAGATCGTGTAGGGAGTGCTTGTATAGCGGGAGGCGTGTTGCTATGCATACAGACCGACGGTTGGCTTACCGCGCTATTAACTATCCTAAACGACTCTGACAATGAACTGTATACTACGCAAGTATACGGAGCTATACGTTTTTACGTTATGTTTTCGTAAAGGAATGACTATCTAACTGTTCCACCCGTTTATCGATATATTTCTCTCGCACGCAGTGTGCACAGCTATACGCCGGAATTGATGACATAAATAATACAATATGGTGGAATCGGTTGAAATCAGAACACATTATACGTAGTTTTTCTGTTTTCGTGGTCGTTCCGCTCGTATTGACAAATTTCTTGCTACTCGTAGCAAGAAATTTGTGACGGTGTGAAAATTTTTTTACACCGTCCCCGATTCACGGTTTTGCTAGTTGTGGCATTTGTTTACATCCCTCTCATAATCTGATGAAATGTAATATACTAGAGGTTGGTAACAAACGATTTGTTACAGAGCGTTGTATTATTTCACATATACATGTGTCATCCTTTTTTTTATTACGAATAATTAATAATTTTCTAATATATGTGTTTTTGTTTTTTCAGGTGAGTTGAAAATCTATCAGTTTTTCATAACCTTGGAATCGAATTAAGATCTTTCGATAAGTAAGTGATGCTGTAGCGTTTATATATATAATATATATATATATATATATATGAATAATATTCAGTATTAATTATGTAGACTAAATTTCAAATAGCGTGTCCGCATTTTTGTACAGTATCCTTATTTTGTTAATCATAATGTTTACTACGTGACAGTATCACGTTATAGCTTTTGGTTTGCGGGATAATTGAATTTTTAAATATTATATTATATGTTGATAAGAACATGGTAGCGACTGAAACGTAGATTACAGATTTTTAATATGTACTTTTATAATAGAAAGGAACTTAACTTTCAGGTTTTTTATAATAGCTTCAGCAACAAATTATGGCGACATGATAGTTTAGTCGATCGTTATGAAGTAACTTGTTACACTTAATTAATAAAAGGATCTGATGTAGACACTACATGACTTTCTTGTACGCCTATTAAATTACATATACACTTTTTTTTTTTTTAATGAATAGTATATAAAATTTTATTTCATTAAAAACTTCTGATATTTTTTTCATTTTTTATTTTGTTATTATTTTATTATTATTCATCGTAAAACTTTTTTTTACAATGAAAGGTTAATAATTATTAATAAATCAAAGTATTTAAATGAAAAAAAAAGGAGATGAAGTCTTATTCGAACCGATGTGCCTTCCCCTAAGATCCAGATATTTCATTAATTAAATTTTTATTTGGCTATACTCTGGAACCGATGAAAATAAGCATCGCTTATGATATACCATTAAAGTACTATCAATGAGGGCTTATAACTGCAGTGAAGAAAAACTTCAAAATCGAAATTTTTCGGATTTTGGATTATTTCGACGCTTGCGGTCCAGTCGATTGCAATGAAAAGGGGAGGTGCACAATTAGATGTTATAGCAGTCCTAAATCCAAAATTTCAACATTCTACGCGTAATCGTTTTTGAGTAATACTAGATATATACGCACATACGTACGTATAGACGTGACGCCGAAAATAGTCAAAATGGATTCAGGGATGGTCAGATGGTAATTTCCGTTGAAATCTAAAACCGAAATTTTTCGCGATCACAATACTTCCTTTACTTCGTACAACGATGTAAAAAAAGATATTTATAAATAACAGTTAATTGTTTTAATTGATCCTAAATAATGTTTAACTGGCCCCTGGTTATTGAATTCGCTGCAGGCTTAATTAGTAAACCCCAACGGGTTGGTCTAGCGGTTAACTCGTCATCGCAAATCAGCTGATTTTGAAGTGGAGAATTCTAAATTCAAATCCTAGCAAAGGCAAAAATAACTTCTTTATGGATTTGAATACAAGCTAGTGGATACCAGTGTTCTTTGGTAGTTGGGATTCAATTAATCACACATCTCAGGGATGGTCAAACTGAGACTGGAGACTGAACACTTCAGTTCACTTCACTTCATTTACATTCATACATTTCATTCTCTGAAGTAATATCTGAACGGTAGTTCCAGAGGCTAAATAGAAAAAAATATAATTACCGTGAAGAAAAAAATTATACATATATATATATGTTTGTTGTTGTTTATATTCTAAATCGACATATTACAAAATATAAATATAAACGATTGTTCCGGTCTAAATTAATAAAAAATATTATCGCATTTGCTATTTAAAAATTAACGAGATAAAAAATTTCATTTAATAGATCGTAATAGTATTAAAGATTCCTATCTTATAAAAACAAAATTTATAAAAAAAAATATGAATAATACACGTGTAATGACACGCGTATATTGAATTATAATACGAAAAACCAAGTTTAAATTAATATAATAAGCAGCTTACACTTTAATATCAACCGTCACTTTATATTTAAATGACTTGAAAATAATGAGGTAATATTTAATAATTAAAGAACCTCTGTTTACTGTATGGACTTTTATTCAAAATTAGTAAAAAATCTTTAATAATTAAAAATAAATGTTTATTGTTACGTAAAATATCTATTTTTTTCAAACCGAATGAATTATCAAATTTTAAGGGATTGTAAATGGGTGAAACCCCCCCAGATTGCAAAATAGTTTATTTCATTATATGTTTGGAATAACTAATGTTTTAGGTAGATTTCATAAGAAAACTACCCATTGTATCGGGTACCATGATTCGACTTCCAAAAAATATCGACATATCTTCGCGTTTCACATCCCTGGATCCCAAAACCATCGTCAGCTCTAAAGATATTTATACATTATATATATATATATATATATATATATATATATATATATATATATATATATATATATATATATATATATATATACAAATATCACTTTCTTGCGGACACGATAACTGTCGTAATTTTCCGCCAATCACTTTCAAATTGTTCCTTAAAAATAATTCTTCCGAAAATGTCGGTCGAGTCGTTTGCGGCCAAAATCGGACCACGGGAATGGAAATCAGGTGGCTTTTTCGAAAAAACAAAATATCGCTATAACTTTCTTATTAATTAAAATGTGGAATTTCTTTAAAGTTCCTACTATTCTTTCGATAAGGGCTAAAATCTATTACAGTAAAAAATTTTATATCACCAATTATTGGCCCAGAGGGTGGAAAAAATGGGGTTTCGAAGACAAAATAAAATCATACCTATCTTAATAGGTACAGTATCGGATCGGTTTAATGTAGTCGTTAGTTCTCTAAATATTACCTAAAACCTTTGTCTGAAACAATTTTTCATATGACCGATTCTTACGGGAAGGGATAACCAAATTTTTGCTGAAATTGTAAGAAGGTGGGCTTGTCGTATGCTAAACGTGTGCAACTTTTTTCACATGCAACCTTTGTCGTATCGAGTAAATTTGAAGTTTTTCTTAACTTTACGAATGAAATATTTTTCATCCCCTACTTAGCGATGGTGAAATCTACCTCCGTCTTCCGGCGTGCCGAATGGGATTTATTTTTTATAAGGCGATTTACTAACACTCTTACAATGAATTGGTTTTTTTATGCTTGTGATAAATTATAATAATAATGATACGTTTCAAATTAAGCTTAAATTTGGGAACGATATTACTGTCTTATTGGAGAACGAGGAAGAAGGTTAAGGAACGGTATGGAAGCAAACAAAAATTTGAAAGGTTGCGATACAAAACTACTCGATCGATGAGCGAGGTATAAATAAATGGGGTCGGTGATATCGATGATAATTAGAAGCGAAGCGGGAGATAAGAAATGGAATGTTTATGACGGATCGTGAATTTTACTAGAGAAAAACCATTAATGAGAAGAATTTGAGGAACGGGAGAGAGTTAAGGAGATTTTTTGTGTGTGGCGTATCGTACGAGTGCGGAACGTAAACCGTTGTTACGGAAGAAAAAGGAGGTCGAAAGCTTTGAAGTTTAATGTTATCAGCGAATACCAGGAACTAAGCGGATAGATAGAGTATCGAACAAGGAGCTCTTTGAAAGAATAAAGGCAGGGAATTTATTATAGACGTAAATAGACTGGAACTAGCGGATCATATATCGGGACGTAAAAGTCCGGTTAAGTGATTCGTCGAAGGAAGTAGTGAAGAATGTAGGATACAAACGAAGGTAAAAAAAAATTGAATACCTGACCAAGGTTATAAAGGATAGGTAGGACATCTTATGCGGACACGTAGAAAAACCTTTTTTAAGAGAGGAACGGAGATGTGTATAAAAGTTATTTTATATTTATATGTATAAAAAGAGTGGCCCCGCCGTGCGTTTATTGTTTTATAAAACAAACGGTCTTTTCAAATTGTTATTTATTTATTTTTATATAAAAGTAAGATCTAATTTCAAATGAAATGAATTGATATTTTTGAAATAAAAGTAAACTTTCTTTTATATTAAGTATTTAATCGTTTAAATAAACGTGAATTATTTTAAGTGTCGGAACTTTTAAAACGTTTAAATAAATCGGTCTTTGATTCGGATCGGTACATCAAGACCGGGTAGATATTCTATTCCGCGGAAAGAAAAAAACTTTTTTGAGCGTTTTCCTCGTGGATAGATATCTTGGTAAATATTTCATATATCTTGGTAAAACATTTCATAGAGCGGCATCACAAAATACACGATTAATTATGATGGTAATCGCGATATATTTTTATTTTTATTTACGTTATTATTTCTTCGGGACCGATCTTCCTATTTTCATTTATTAATGTGTTCTTTATATTGATGACATTAATTAAACTGCATGTGTTTTTGAAATATTTTTTCCGCAAAAAGGAGTATAATTTATTTACGGTGTACGTATGTTTGTTTGTTTCACCGTAGCAGATCAACGGCTGAACCGATTTATATTTATGACCCCGCGTTGGAATCTTTATGTTAGCGGGACTGCGGGGCTATATAAATAAATATATATACGAGGTGTGTGAGAAAAGTAATCAGACTGACTTTTTACTTACCGAAGATTATATTTTTTCAATCAACAATATTATCCCCTTCAAAGTAGTTCCCTTGGGCAGCTATACGCCCCTACTGTCAAAAAAGCAAATCGGCACAGTTTTTATCTTTGATTTGCTCATTCGACATTTTTTCGGTCGAGATGACGGAGTGTGCCACTCTTCGCTTTGCCGCTTTGTTTAAGGATCTTTCAAATATCCAGGATTCATACCCGTGATCACACGATTGGAGAATTAAATTCGTGGTCATTGTCAATCATCTCAAGAAGATCAACGCACACATTGTCCTTCTGTTCCGTTGTGAGGTTTTTCCGCACCTTTCGCATGTCCAAATCGTCTGTCAAAATTTGATGTACGGTGAAAGCGTTTAAATTTAACCGTTTCCTCATCATCCTTATTGTTAAACGACGGTCTGATCTCACAAGAACCCTCACCCGCTCAACGTTTTCGTCATATTTTGAAGTCGAAGGTCTCCCTGAGCGATGTTGATCTTCAACCTGTTCTCGGCCTTCCAAAAATGATTTGTGCCGGCGGAAACTTGCGCTCTTGATAAGCAATGTTCCCCATCGGCCTGTTTCAACTTTTTAAAGGTCACACTCGCGGATTCCCCAAGTGTAATACAAAACTTGATCGCATAACGTCGCTCTAAATTCCGATGCTCCATTTTCGTAACACACAACAAAAACACAAGTTCACTGATGGCGCTGTCAAAAATAGTGCGTTGGCTGAACGGAGTTGAAACTCGTACTGAGCACGTGATAGGGATGAACAAACCGGTCAGCACAGACCGGTAGACACAGCGTTGCCAGCACTGTTATCAATCTTATTACTTTTCTCACACACCTCGTGTATATATATATATATATGTATGTAGACTTATGTTTAAATCAATTTTAAAGAACTGAAAAAAGTAATTTTACTATATACTAAATTGTCACCCTTACGCTCTTTAATTACCCTATATTGAAGAACAATGTTATATTAAACATTTTTCTTAACATTTATTTCTACGAGAGTATATTTTACGTCCATTCGTTGGTTCTAATAACTACTATTCTCTTGTTTAAAGAACCGTTTGTTTATTTTTTCTTATTCACTTATTTTAATAGGCTGTTTTTTATAAATTTATCGTAAAATTGCTGTAATATATACTATTCTTATAGGAACTGTGAAACTTTCTGTTAAGTAAAATTTACATTAAATGAATTGAAACTATTAAAGGTAGTCGGAAAATTTATTAACATTTCGATTTTGTTAAATAAGGTGATAGTAGTCTGTAACTACTATCAAACTGATTGTCAGAAAACTATACAATTTGCTGTATTCATTATGAATATTACACAATCGAATTAATATGACTTTTGTTTTAGTTTACGGTTATAGAGGCGTTTATTTCCAAAAATTTATCGATTGATATTCGATCTGACGTTAAAAGTTCTGCAAAAACCTTTAGAAATATTATCTCCATGTATTCTATTGGTGAAATTCGGTCTAAAATTTCAGTTTATTTTCCATGAAATAACAATACAAATCATAACTCAAGAAACAGCTAAAAATGTTCAGGATTTTGAAGCTTTTCGTTGTTGTTAGTAGGCTAAATTTAGTTTCGATCGGCAAAAACATTTTACAAAATCACGTCTAATGAAACATATAAACCGTGTAACATTTTTGCGAATGAAATAAACTTAAGGTAATACATATTAAGTAAATTAAAAATAGCTACGAAACAAATTACAGTATAATTCCTGAAACGGTAAAAAAAAAAGTTAATTAAATTCGGATGAATAGAACTGAGAATGCATACAAGCTAACACAACGATATACAACAGAAATATCTTTACCAGTTAACACATTAAAATTAAGGCATTATACCTCAAGTTACAAAACCGGAAATTCAAGGATAGAACCAGATGTATTTATATAAAGCCGGAAAATTATAAAATATTATTAGAAAAGAGAGAAAAATTCTAGGAAAAATTGTAATCTTGTGAATCAAAGATGGGATTTTATTATTAAAATCTAATGATGAAATTAAAAATTTTTATAAATTATTAAAGGCGAAGGTTATGTTTTTACGGTCGTATTTGCGCAACGAATAATGAAAGATTAATTGAAATCTTTGTTTTTTGGGAAATATTTTATAATTTTAGATCTTCAATTTCTTTGAACCAGCTTAGTTTGGCTTTCCTCTTTTCGTTAAAGTTAAATAACGTTAGTTAATCTAGTTCAAACATTCTGTAAAAGTGACCGATAAAATTTGAGTCTTCCTTTTCTTATTGTTTGGTGTATTATTTTTTTGCTTTCAATTAAGGTATATTTTTCTGATTTTTTAATTTTCAAATATCACCTTCAATTTTTTGTTGTTGTGGAGTTTCCTTAAAATTCTTTTTTCAACTTTTACTATATTTTTCCTAAAACATTTTCTAGGCCATCAGCACTATAAAAGTACGGTTTATAGTGTCTAATGCA
Source organism: Lycorma delicatula (assembly GCF_047948215.1). Taxonomy (NCBI): domain Eukaryota; kingdom Metazoa; phylum Arthropoda; class Insecta; order Hemiptera; family Fulgoridae; genus Lycorma; species Lycorma delicatula. The sequence goes on from NC_134465.1 coordinate 79,287,157, forward strand.
TTATTATTTCAATTTTTTAGTTAATATTATTTAATAATTCGTAGTCGAAGTAATATTTTTCGTGCAAAAGAGAATCTTTTAATTGCAATTTAAATAAACAACACGTAGGATAATTTTTTAAGCGTTTCGGTAATTTATTAAAAGCGGCAACAAAAGTTCCTTTTTTCGAAGCCAAAGTATTATAAGTAACAGTTCCGTTGTTCGCTTAGCAAAGGTATAAATTTTTATTTTTTTAGAATAAAATCCCTCGCTTTTATCAGACGTTGCGCTTTCATTAATATAAACACAAGGATAAGTAAGTTAACGTATTTAATTTTCTATATATCCATCTGTTCGGTCTATACTTACGGGCGCTAAAGAATGATCTGATAGGCTTTTCGTAAGCGTGTAAAACTCATTCGGTAATATTTGGAGGTTTTTTGTGTAATTTATGTTGGTCGAGTTAAGATCTATATTTTCATTTTAGTTGTCGAAAAGAAGAATTTTTTATTTATTTATTATATAAGTCGATACCTATGTGCATGTTTTTTTTTTTTATTATATCATTCACAGTTTGTCTTTTTCTAACTTCGTTAAACCTCTTTCATTTCTATCTAAGCTCGACATCAACATCTAGACCGATTTCAATCACGGTATTGTACTACGGTTTCTCCCTCCTTACTAGACCTACTGCTGTTGTTACGCACTCGAGCACTTAAACTTCTCTCTCAAGTCATTCTTTTGGAAAGCTCACCGCTTCTCTTTTCTTTTTATACTCCCACTAACCGCTTTCTTCCCCCTGTTTTACTTCTTCTTCTTATCTTTGTTGTTGTTGTTGTTGTTATTGTGTTGTTACTCAACCTCCGTACAGGCGTACTTGTTTTTAAGGTTAAGGGATCTCTTATATATATCCTACTAAAAGATGAGTGGTGGGTATGTTTTGTTGGTAGAAATATGCTTCTGGTGTTACATTCATTAAATTTTCTAAGTAGAGGTTATATATATATCTGTTGTAAACATTTCTTCTTCCGTAATGGAACTTTTTTAATGTTTATTTGTAGGTTTTTATCGATGGTAAGTTGGTAATTTTTTTTTTTTAGTACTGCTATATATTTATTTGTTTGCTCCGAATTACTGAAAATTCGTCGATCGATTTTAACAAAATTTATCGGTCGTTTTTATTTTAAATGTGGACATACACCGTTATTGATGTTGATATCGGTTAAAAAACCGTGGTATCGATATTTACCAAAATTAAAACCGAATTGAAAGGTTAATGAATAATGATTCGCGTCCGCTCAGACGAAGAAGGAAGTTAAGCTAAAAAATACTAAATCGGAATAGAAAAAGAACTGACGATTTACCTCTCCGAACTAGGAACTACTAGTTCCTTTTCATCTTAGAATATCCAGGTTCAGGCTTAAAAACCCGGTCGAAAAATTAGTGTTGGTTGTTTAACCATCGACGGTTTCATTTAAAACGATTGGCCGGTTCAATCGGAAGTATTAATAATAAATAACATTCAAGTTATTATCTTCGTGCTGACAGCTTAGGAATACTGACAACTTTTGAGAAAATTCAAGTGGCATTTGTAAACCTTCATTTTCATCCGCAACAAAGAACCGCTACCGATAGGTAAGGAAGAGATTCAGAAAACATAGTCGGTCTCTTGGTATCGATACCGATAAAACTAGTATCGATTCAACCTATTTCAATAGCGTCCCATCATATTTTGTCCACAATATTTCTCTTCGCGTTAACAATATTTTCTTTTCAAATAATCCGTAAACTTGATATTTTTCCTTCGATCTACCTTCTGATTTATTTCTTTTAAACAGTTTTATTTCTTTTTTTTTAGAAGTTTGTTTTCTTCAACCGGTTTTCCAGCTACTTCTACGTCTGGGTATGTATAGGCATATGCAGTTTCCGGTACCGGCTTGCTAAGTCTGACATAACTGCAACGTATCTGTAAACGTATCGATAAACGTGTAATCTGGACAAACAGGTCGTGTAAACAGGTCGACTACGAGGCCCTCTGTGTTCTCGCTTCGGTTCCGCCGGTCGACCTTCAAGCGGGAGGTAGGCTGGATATAGCTCATAGCTCGAGCAGGAGAGACGCTAGAGAACGTACGGTGACCGAATGGAAGAACAGGTGGCGTACGAGAGGAGTGGCACAATGGACCGAGCGAAGTATACGTGACCTAGACGCGTGGAACGGCAGAAAGTTTGGTGAAGTAAACTTCATATTAATAGATATTAATGGAGCGTGATAATTTTCAAGATTACCTGCATAAAATAGGCAGACGTGTATGTTTTACGAAGACGAGGACTCTGTTGAACATATAGTCTTCAAATACCGAAAGCGGGACGTACAACGGAATAGGGCGGGTATCGCACAGCGCACACCAGATGCCCTTGTGAACTACGCGTTACAAAGCGAGGAACATCGGAGGAGAGTCAACATATATGCCGCGGAGGTAATCAGGAGTAAAAATCAAGACGATCGGCGTCGGGGCTATTAGTATAGGAACGGGAGGACAGCCCCAGAGGTGAGGGCTGGTATGCCGAGGTGTGCCAGCGCCTATGATCCTCTGGGGATTCTAGGGGACGGTAGACACAGTAAAAGGGAAAAGAGCCGGCGCTGTTTTTTGGCCAGATATGTCCGAACACGGCGTCAAGAAAGGGCACAATAAAAAATCCTCAAAAGAGCTGTCAGGCGAGCCGAGCTACCGTGGCGAATATACAGCCGGTCGGTGGGAAGGCTCGTTAGAGTAACCAGACACTCCTCTGGGTGGAGTTATACCCAACAGTTTGGACCGACCTAGAGGAGTAGAGGGGAAAAAATGTCGACTACTCCTGACAGTGAGGTTAATTGAAACCCAACCTTAAAGAAGACTGGTATCCGTAGTTTAGCAACTTCTTTTACAAGGACTCAAACCTTAGATCTTTCGACTTCACTTGATTTTGCGATAACGAGTTTAACCACCTTTTCAGAAGTACGTTGGACTAGTTGTTCTTATTACCCGTCCTTATATTGTTTTACGCAATTTATTTTGTAGTCCAAACTTCAGTATAAATTATTACTTCACTCAGAACGTAAATTTTACCGTTAATTTCTTAACTTCTTTATCCGATTAATTTCTTTTATTTTCCCGTCTAGATAGAGCTATACCTCTGGAAGAGAAAGTATTGCGATCGGTCAAATTTAGGCATGTGACGTTTTCTCACCTAAGGAACCCAACAAACCAAAAAAACCGGATGGAAATTTTCCGGATATTAATATTCGTATGTGCGCGTGTGTGTGTGTGTGTGTGTGCGCGCGCTCTCTCTCTCTTGGTATTTAGGCATGTGACGTTTTCTCACCTAAGGAACCCAACAAACCAAAAAAACCCGATGGAAATTTTCCGGATATTAATATTCGTATGTGCGCGTGTGTGTGTGCGCGCGCGCGCTCTCTCTCTCGGTATTGGCCTCTAAATCACCTCTCTTCAGAAATACGGGACTGATTTTGACCAAACTCCATCAGATTATTTCTATATATGAGCCATTGATGCCATCAAATTTTCAACCTTAAAGGTCAAGGGGGTGAGGATGTAGAGAAAGGTCACCTCAGTATCTCGAGATTTTGCGTAATTAATATCTATTATTCTTAAGGAATATTTGTTACCGGTAAATAAATAACCACATTTGCAAAAAAAAGAAATCTTTGCAAAATCGCACCCACCACCCCAAAAAATTTTCTAAACTTTAAGTTTTGTTGTGATCGTTATGACGGTTGTTTTTCATTGTTGTATCTTTTTTGTCTAAATTACGCATATAAATTAATTTTTACTAAATCGGGTGCCCAAACCCTACCGAGCGATCAGACACGACCAAGTCATGCATTTTTTAACGTTTTTCTTCTTTCTATTTTTTATTTTAATCAAAAAAACTGCTTTAAAAAAAAGATTTTATAAAACTGAATTTTGACTCCGTTTGGGATTTGCGTAAAAAGTAACAAGTGTAGTCGTCTGAGGTATCGATTTATACATTGCGCTGAAAATGATTTTAATATTTAAAGTTGTGGAAATAATTTTTTTTTTTAATAATACCAGATTTGAAATTTGCGATTTTAACCTCGAGCCAATATTATCTTGTAATTATAACTTGGGATTTTTTCAATATGTTATTAACACATTAATTATATTTTATTTATAAATAGCCGCGCGACGAGAAAGTCTGACAACTAAGTTGTCATCTTTTTTCTATTATTGTTTCATTTCGTTCCATGGCCTTTCGGTGTGTCAGTCTTTAATTACGTATTCCTACATAACATATTAAAATGTTACGTTCAAATATAAGAAACCCTGAAAATTTCTTCGGTTGCTGGATTCTTCTTCTGTTCTTCTTTGTTTTCCCCAGATTAGTGTAATTATACAGTTCTTTAATTTTTCGATTCGATTTGCACGCGTTCTTCAAGAGTCCCAGCCGTAAGACGTTCTTAATCGGAGGTTCGTTTTCAAGTAATTGGAAATATGTAAGGAAAAAGTATCAGCTTCGCTAAAAAGAAACCTAGGATTCTAGGTTTAGCCGCAGTATCCTGCCTCAGAATACAGATGAAAAGTTACCGACGGATTGAACGGTATAGGCGGAAAGTTTTTCCAACGCTTTCGCTAGGCGGGAAAAAGCTGAAAATCAGTTTGTAAAGGAAATTCAGGGCTCCTCACGATCGACGGCTACGTTCAAGGTATTATGATGTAAAGCGCTGAAGATTAACAGATATCCTGTTCTAGGCTTACTAAAGAAAATTAAGAGGAAAGTAGTTTTCTTTATCTTTGACTAAATGAATATACCGCTGTATATCAGCAGTAATCCAAATCCACAGAAGTACTAGCGATTCTAGGCTTTACTCTGTTATTTAGATTAAGTTGGAGATATTTTCTAAAGATAACTCGATACCGTATAATTCTTATAAGTACGTTTTTACCTTTAATATTTTTACGAAGAAAGTCATTAAAGGTTTGAGAAAAGCAGTGGATGTTTAATTGAAAGCTGTCGAAAGTAATTCGCTAAAGAAAAAGATCTTTACATTGTGAACCTCTCTCGTAGATTTGTAATCGTTTTTCGTCCTGTAAGAACTTGATTTACTGGATATGTGAAAAGAGGCGCTAGTGGCCCGATGAGATTCATTTCGTCTAGTACTACGCTGGATCGGTTGAAGTCAGACTCTGCTTTATTTATATTATACATAGACAAACCTTATTTGTTGTAGTAGAGTGTAAAAGAAAATAAGGGTTTATGAGTGAAGAGAGATTGTAAATTGTGCCGGAGGAGAGGGAGGATTTGTTGTTTTGTTCTCGGTTTGATTAGAGTATTCTCTTTCCCTGAAGTACTCTTCGTGGACGTCAAGTATATCATTAGGTTTCTTCTCTGCGTTCTTGATTTCTTTGTTTTTTAATTATTTACGTTGTATTTATTATTCTTGTTTGGGGGTAATAATTATTTTTACGTTACTAACACCGAGAAATGTCTGTATGTATATGGTTTAACGATTCGCTGCAATAGGTAATATGAGATTTAATCCTATTTTAACTGTAAAAAATATTATAATAACGAAACCTTTTTCCAGTTAAACCGTGCTGTAGTACAGTTAACAGTTATACAAGTTATAGTAAATTTTATTATCATAGTTATTAAAAGTAGCATGACAACAACTTTTTTTTAAATTCGCCAAAAGTTAATTATCGTTTACTGCTGAAGCTTTTTATATTCCGGTGATAAATGGTAAATATATTGACAACTCTTGTTGCGTCAGATTAAAAAAAAAAAAAAAAAATCATGAATGAAATCCCTTACCCTTAAAAAGTTTAAATTTTATAACTTTTTTTTACTTGATTGCTTTTACCTACTTCCGTGAGATGTGGTATCGTTTCTTTGATATCAGTTAAGCGTTTCATTTAGTTTGTTACAGAGGGGGGTCTCCTTTCAAAAATTAGAAATCTCTTTATCATTTGCATTTTTCAATCGTTAAACCTTTTCTTCAATTTCGCTACTTCATAATGAGGTTCAAAAATGAACGGTCATCACTAAAATTAATTCATTATGGAGTGCCATAAAGAAGTGCTTTTGGTCCGCTTTTGTTTTTTTTATGTATGATATGATTTTCCAATATTACTTAACATAAAATTAGCTGCTTTCGCTTACGATCAGCCTTTGTAGCAGTACACGAAGATTTTACACAGCATTACAGCTTCGGCAACATATCGCACAGTGTTCTTGCTGTACAAGCTAGACAGGTAGGGGGCAAGTGCAGTTAAACCAAATTGTTACCTGTACCGTTAAAAATGAGACGTGTTCTCGTGAATTTATAAAAAGTATCCTCTGATTTTACGACTGACAAGGCTAAATTTATTGGCCTACATGTAGACTAACATCTTACCCGAAAGGCATAGTTATGAAAAAAACAAATTCATCTTAAATCGCTATTATTAAAACATTTATTCCACGTTCAACAAAAATTTTAAATTATCATCGAAAGAATCGCCGATGCAGAAAATAATTCTTATGTCGTACTACGAAATACGGAATTCAACTTAGCGGTATAATAAGCAACAGCGACTGAAATACTCCCGACAAAAATTATTTTAATTATTACTATCGTCCTGGTAAATACCCACCTTTGGTATGATGATTTCAGCAGTAAGCTATACGAGGAAATTAAACCCTTAACTGCATACGAAAGAAATATACGAAACAACGAACTTCTAGAAAGCATAAACCTCAGTGACGGAGTAGTAACGTCTTAATCGTTCATCCGGAAGTTCGAATCTCGGTCAGGGGTACAATTTTCATACGTTATGAATATCTATTCCGTATTCTCACGTCCAAGTTTCGAGCTTTCATGATGAATTAATCATCATTAAGCAATCTTGAAGATCGAACGACTAAATCTTAATATCGACTTATATTTGTAGACTTATTTTAACAATCGCTTAACAAATCTTATTGAAAGGATATCAGTTCTTTCGATCAAAATATGAAAAACAACTGTTTATATTATTCTTCGAACAAATTATAAACGTGTTAAAATTCGTTTTATAAAGTATTCTAAAATTAAATATTGAAATGGTTTTTTTATGTTGAAAACTGTTTCTTGTTGACATCTGACTATATCTTTTGATTCTCGTCAGGGAATCAATGTTTATAAATATGAGGAATCTATTTACGTTAATACGGTAAATAGCATCTTGATGCGTTGTAATCAAAATAACAAAAAACTGTACTTAGTAAGAAACTTAAGATCGAACCGACAAGTTCAGTCTGCATCGATTTGTGTATGACATCTTTAGTAGTTTACGCTACTACTAACACTACTATTAGTTGTGTGTGTTACTATTCTCGTTTGTTGTTCCCAACAAAGAGTAGCAAACACGATTTAGTTTAAAAAAATAGCGTAAAACGGGGTCGGTTTGAAACGTCATCGCCGATATTCAAAGAAGAACTTCTACCGGTCCGAAAAAATTATAAAAATAGACGAACATAAAAATAGAACACGCAAAGCGATGTAAAATACACATTCTGCCGTAAGATTCTTTGCGATTAAAATTTGAAACCGTATCGTGTAACGGCTGTGCGACAAACTAAGAGAACAGACAAATCGAAACGTCTTAATTATTGTAGCTGATTTCTCAAAACCATAGACGATGGACAGATAGACCCCCCACCCACTCTCGGGCATGTTAGTTCACGCACCGGGTATACGATGACTGAAGATGATGTCCTCGCTGGATGTTTCAGCTTAGGTTTAACGATGAGAAAATCCGACTGTTCTTTGACCGAAATGTCAATACAGAAATGTATCGTACAATTTTTGAAGATTCCCTTTTCTACGCGGGTTAGTAGATCGTGAAAAGAGTATGCCTTCCAACAAGAGCAGCGGCGGCTCGCCTGTAGGTACTGTGGAACTGCAGCACCCCTTATTTCCACTTGATATTATCTATAACATTTAATATAACGAGTCTTTTTTTCTTTATTCTTGTTCAATATATAATCCTTAAGCTTAATATCGGTAGCCATCCCCCGGTTTATGAAAAATATACAAAAATCTCGAAGTTCACAGTTCCGGCGACGTGGTGGTTGACTGCTGTACGCATGCGCACATAGGAAGCTGTACGCAAGGCTGCGAGCGAGATATAGCACTGTCGCTCCCGCAGTGCCGACCCTGGCATGCTGGTGGTTTTTTTTACTCCGCATATGTTGTATTTAAAAACCCCTGTGCAATATTCTTGATTTTGATGAAGCGTTGAATCATATATTATCCTGCTTCCAGCTATTCTTTTTGATTCCTTTTTTCGGTTCTTTTATTTACAGAAAATTTTAACCGCGGCCTTGAAAAGGCCCAGAAAAGAATTTTCTGGAGCAGTACCCCCGCTAATTTCAGCTACAAGTCGCCGCTAAACAAGAGAGAGCGTGTCATGCATCGTACGATTCACTAGCACCCGTTCATGCGGCTTTTATAGAAAGAACTGTCAATAGAAGGCGGTGGCCTCGGCGTTGCTCAGATTTTTCTAATTACGGTATTTTTTTTCTTTGCGGCTATTTGAAGGATACAGTTTTAACAGTCGAATTCCCGTAGTATCGATGAATTGAAGGCGAACTTTTAACAAAAATCCACAGAATTGACAACACTTTTTGCGTCAGGTGATGATTACTCGAGCAGAAGAAAGATATATCGTTGCGCAGGACGCTCATTCGAACATGTTTTTTAAATATACGGGAAGTTTTTGTCGATACAGAAATTAATTTAATTTACGATTACATTTTTTCATTTCGTTCGTAAAACGTTGAAGTTGCAACAATGTTCAATCTGTAACGATCCGGTTTTAAGTTGTTCTACAAGGTATATTTATATATAAAATTTACTAAGAATTGAAACTGCATCGCGCATAAGAAAATAAATTATTTAAATAAAAAAAAATAAAAAGGATTAAAACAAAAAAAAAACCTTAACATAAAGATACTATCCGTTTTTATAAAAAACATAAAATATGAAAATAATATAAAGTTAATAATCCGAAACGGATCCGTTTAAAAAACTAAAATAAATTTATACGTGAAAATGTTACAATTTGGTTATGAATTTTACGAGTTTACAATAAGTCGTAAATTTTCGGAATCAGATTTACAAATACAGACTATTTTTTCGAACTTACCTTAAAACGCTCAAATATCTCACCTAAAAGTATGTTAACTTAATTAGATAGGAACTCAAAAGGGTTGGTTTTACACATATTTTATTCAAATTTTTGAGATACTTACCCGTACACTCGACCGTCGCAGGTTACATTTATTCAGCTGGAAAGTGGAGAACATTAAAGCCGTTTTTATTTTATGTCAACACCTTAGAAAATTCTATAAATAAAATGCTACAATATAATTCTGAAAAGCATCGGTTTTTAACAATAGATCCGTTGTGCGAGTTAAACTTGATAAATTTTACACTACACGTTCTAACAATCGATTATATTTATGGATATTTAAGTAGCATTATTGAACGATAACATCTGCGTCAAGAATTTACGATAAATGTACTAATGTCTATTGTTGTATGGTCTCCGTCTATGTATTTTTTTATTATTTTATGTGCGGATAAAAGAAAGTGGTGGTGAGGAAACGAGAGGAAGGTGGATACGAAAGAGAAATATCCCGCTTTTATATTATTATCATCATCCATTTTGTTATGTATTAGTTTATACATACGTATGTCCCTAGAACCGATGTAATTATAAATTGTATTTACGTATTAACAGCATACCAAGAGACACCATGTCATTTTATTCGATGACTTACTTTATTTTTATATACAACCCGGTTTATACATTTTACACCTTCTTTTTCACATATCAAACAAACAAACAAATTGTAATTCTATTAATTTGAATAAAATATACTACATATATCATCATACTGTTGAAATCACTTACGGGAATTCTATTCACTGTATTAGCAATCTTGCATCTTCCTGATAAGAATAACTTATCGGCTTTATTTGTTTTTAAAGTCAGATGGTTACACAATCTGTCTAGTGAAAAATTTTTTAAACTGCTATCCTGGAATTTTCAATTACTTTTAAATAATTATCTTCAGATAAGTATGTATTCTCTGCACCCATATTATTGTACATATTAGAGACATGATTGATAAATCTGGGTGAAGAATTTAAAATATTAACATCTGATTTCTAAAATACCTCTTAGGAAAAAAGAAAGACAGGGTAGAGAACCATATATATTTCATTCTACTGGCTGGATTGGGCTGAGTTTTATTTTTATTTTACTTGGAATGACCCGCATAAAAATTTATCAGGTATATTTTAATGATTTTGAAAACACTAATATCATCATATAAGTTTTAATATAATTTTGTACAAGAAATTACAAAAATAGTTAGTAGTCGTTTATAATCAACATTAACTGTTTTTTTATTTTAATACACTTTGAATGATAGTTTATAAATATATCAAAAAAGCGATAGTCCAACCGTGATTTTCTTCGTAACCTCTTAATAGGTAGCATGAACATCTTTTTACATCGTTTTAATAATTTATAAAAACGAGATGAATCAATCTTTTTCCAAAATAGATGGGTAACATTTCCTTTCTTCTTTCTTCTTATAATGTATATTATATATAGTTTATAGATAGGTCATTTTGTAAATTTTTATTCAGACTTTATGAAATTGGCCGATATATGGCATGTTTTAATTTATCGTTGGTAATCATTAACGAATTATCAGTTAATAATAACCGAAGCACTTCGTTTTATCCTTCATCTTAATATCTTCAAAACTAACAAAAAATTGAGATGGGGGCCCACCACCCCACCTCACTTAATCCCACCCCACCATTATTGTTATGGTTCAACCATGCTTACTCTTATTATTTTTTTGAAGTTATCTAACTTTTATATAAATACCTTTTATTATTATTCCTTATTCTATTTCTTTGTTGTTATCTTTAATGCTTCTTGTTTTTCTTGAGTTTATTTAATTTCGATTAGGATTTCTTTTTGTTGTTGGTATTCCCCTTTACTTCAAATTGCAGTGGTTTTTTTTGGTGTTATTTAAATTCTCTCTTTACCTGTGAACTTTTTCTTTTTTTTCAGCTATATATTTCTTTTGATGTAGCTTTTATATGATGTCAATGGAGCAGCAGAGATTCAATACGTGTAATTCTATCAGAAATTCTAAAGGAACTGAATTAAAAATTAAATAGTTGCTTAGAAACTGTCTAAACAATGCATAAATATAAATTATCTATATAAATAAAAATGTAAATGTTTGTTTGTACACACACACACACACACACACACACACACACACACACACACACACACACACACACACACACACACACACACACACACACGTACACACACACACACACACACACACACACACACGTACACACACACACACACACACACACACACACACACACACACACACACACACACACACACACAAACAAACAATTAATTAAACAATCATAAGGTGAGAGTAATTGTTATCATTATCAGGCATGAAATTGCAACCAATCGTATTCTTTGTTTTTTAACTAATCATAAGGTGAGAGTAATGCTTATCACTATCAGACACGAAATTCCAACCAATCGTATTTATTCCTTTTTAACCAGTCATAAGGTGAGAGTAATTCTTATCATTATCAGGCACGAAATTCCAACCAATCGTATTCTTTGTTTTTTTAACCAATCATAAGGTGAGAGTCACACTTATCATTGTCAGGCACGAAATTCCAACCAATCGTATTCCGTGCATCCGAAGCGAGACATATTGAGCACTTACGACTTGGTATGTAAAAAAACCTGATGAAGAAACCTTTAATACGAGATTAATCTCTAGTTTTTATTTTCTATATATATAAAAATGAATGTTTTTTTTTGTTCCGTATGCGTTCCTATATTATTCTTCCGATTGCGATGAATTATTGGTGAATTGTGCATATGCCCGCGAAGGTTCTGAATTAGTTTAATATCTCGACCCCAGCGCAACCTAGCACTGGGGTCGAGATATTTGGAAACATTGTATTTATGGTCCGATTTGGCTCATATTCAGAATATATATATATATATTAAAGCAGATAGAATAAATACTGTTTTACAGTCGGTTATTGGTGAATTCATAACCTGTTGCATTTACCTTTGTAGAATGTCAACTTGGTAAAGAACGTATGTAGCCTTATTATTATATGTATTCATAGTTATTCTTTTTTTTATTTTTTCTTACTACTCATTCGGTAAGATTTTTAGCATAATAATGCTCCGATCTGATCTTTTGCTTTCCTGGCATCGTAACTTTATAGCTAAGCTGCAAGTAGGAAAGTATGGTTATCATTTAAAAAATTGGGTATGGGTTTTTTTAATTTCTGGACGTATCATGATCTACGCATCGCAAAATATAAAAACAAAGTACGGGATAATGTTCTTTTGAGTAGTAAGGGTCAGAGTGAAAATAATTTTCACTCCGCTTTCTCTTAAAATTTCCACACGATTTTCTCTGTACTGGATAATCATCGTATTTTCAATTTCAATGCACCGCAGCCCATCAAAATCCTTTACTGTATCGCCTTAACCGTAACATGCATATTCAATTTTAGTTACAACTAACCTTAACATACGTATATCGATTATTCGGTCTTTCGCTTATAGTATCTTCCTTCAAACCGACACCTCTTTACGATCTTTTTATAGTCTTTATTTCTCTTGTTATTTTATTATAAGTTACCACTACGGACTCTGTTTTTATTTCAACGCATTTCACGCATAACTTTCTTATCCAACGCTTTTGAATTTGTAGCTTCAAAGTAAACCTTTTTACCTTAGTCGTACGACTCCCTTTAAAAGTTGTATATTTCTTAAGATTTCTTGAAACATAATCGTCACCTCCTAATACATCTGTCCATTCGCCAAGCGCCGGTTTCTATTCTGTATTCACAGTCATCAATATATATAAATAATTGAATCTGCATCGTACTACACCGCTAGCTGTTTTTACAATTTTTTATATGCGTCATGAACGGTCTAAAGAGCGAGGTACTACAGCATCCTATCCTTTAACAGGTTGCTAAAATTGGCAAAAACATCAAATTTTTAATTTGAAGGTAATCGCATAATCTTACATATCACCATCAAAGCTTGTTGTCAAATCCATTCTGAGATACAATCGTAAAATTATTTTTTACATTTTAGCGAGTTTAATTTAAGAGTGGTGTTGTAAAAACGTTTTTTATTTATTTTTTATTTTCGTCTTCGGTTTATACTTTACAGCTGCGCTACCGCACAGGTTTGAGCGTATTTATCGAAAGATCGGATCGGTACGTTTTACGGTTGGCGAGTGGAATCATAACATACCGCTAAACGATTTAATTTCCGGATTATCAAGATCCAGTCGATCAAGTGTGTACCTGATGCGTTAAACTGCTGATACGCTCGGCCTGCTGATACGCCGTTTGAATCGTGAAAATCGGATGAGCGGTTGCCGAGATATTACGGAGGCACCCCCTCCCAATTTCCGAACCGTGCCGCGGGGCGCTTGAAAATTTATCATCCGACGGGTACCGTTGGGAACGGATGGGGTATATAGTCTAGGAAGGTCGAAAAAGTTTTTCAGAGCGCTAGTACCGACTGTTTTAGAGATATTTGCGATTTTTGTTCGAAAATTCGTATCCGGTTATAAAGTACTAAATTTTCCCAAAACTTCGATGTATTTTTCGACAGATATATAATAATATAACAAGTATACGACTGACCACCACGAGACGTGTACTAACGAATCGGGATTTTCCGCTAGCGATCGGTACATTCCGGTGCTAAGATAAGGGAGACGCACACACAGACAGATATACAAATGCCGTTTAGTCGGGTAGGATACTTTCACCTAATCTATACAAGGTATCGTACGATCTCAATTTTGCATTAGCTGTAATGAAAGCTACAAAACAAGTAGTTTTCGGATCTTCTATAAAGCGATCTTTCGAATCGTACGTTATCTGTACTATATTATCGGTTAGTAAAGTCAAGTTTGTTTTGTCCAATCTTTCGTCTAAAAGTATATTATAAAATATATAATAGCCCAAACGTCACGTAGATACCAAGTTTGATTCGTTTTTAATCTTTCTCCAACCTTACCCCGTAAACTGTTGAAAAAGGTTTTGCCGCAGCACGCTTACCGGGAACGGGTTCTATTTTATCAATATCTAGTCCCTCTTTGATAACTTTTTTTTGTATTGTAATCGTACTGCTTAAATGAGGTTCCAAGTTTGATATTCGTAAATTCTTTTACGTATCCTTTGAACGACTCGTTCGATTTGTTTTCAAATAAAAAACGTGCCTCGTACGCTTTTCATATCTTGTGGCTTTTTCAAAAGCCTTCTTAATCTCTACGGTCGTCCGAGTTCTGCGATGTAAACATCTAGCGCTATTATCTTTTATCGTACATTTTCTTCGTAAAGGAAACGATAACTTTTCTCCTTTAACCGGAAGTACCGGGTGATTACAATTTTTTTGGAGAAAGTACTTTACAATTAACTGCGGCGACCGTTCGGTATCGTAATTCACGGCGTTTATAAATCTTGCCCGGTTAGTAATCGTTATATTGAACCTTATGATATAAACCGCAGACGAGTTCTTCCTCCGATGAACTCATCTCTAGGGTCAAGCGGTTGTACGATTTTAACTTTATCTTTCTCTTATTTTCTCATGTACCGGAAGCCATTCCCACTCTCAAGTCTCTTCTACGTTATAGCCAGACTCTCCCGAACGTTCGGTTCTTTCAGTCTTAACAAACAAGTCATTCGTATTCATCTTTATAACATCGTTTAATTTGTAACGTTTTGACAACCGTTCCGTTAACATCCGCGATATTTGTTAAACCGAAATTGTCAAACCCGATTAATACTATTAAATTTAATAGTATTTTTTACGTCTTAATAAACGATTCTATTCCACTGTAACCTAAAAGTAAGTCGCTCGCTACGCATATAATAATCTAAAATTTAAAATAAATATCGATATACTAATCGTATGGAGAATTATAATTTATATTATTTAAAAACCTCTACTAGAAATTATCGAACTCTGAAAAAATTCAATCGTCTACAACACTACAAAAGCGACGTAAATAAATTACAAATGGACTCGCTTTGTATCAGTGTTACGAAATAACCGTTTTTCGTTATGTATTATCGAATAAAAATGTATTTTGGGATCGCTCCCAAATAAGTAGCATAGTGCTTAGTAATAATATCAACAACTTAATAAATTAAGCAGAATTAATTTCAAATACGAGTACTTAGAGGTGATGTTCCGAAAAAAAATGTTTTTAGTATAATTTGAAATATTTTAATAAAACATAAACCTCAAATACGTGAAAGTTGCGCTGCAAAAACAGCGGCAAAGAAAAAAATATTTAATCGCTATTTTATAGATCAGTATTAATTATATGCAATCGATACGATAATAAATCGTTAATAAAAATATAGCGTATTTAATATCTGAAGACGGGCCCGTAGTACGCTACGCATCCCCTCCTCCGCTCTTAGCTTCACCCGGCGACTTCTCCTCGCACCACCGGCCAAAGTAGTATATTCCAAAACTTACATCAAGTAATTCGCAATGATTTGCACCGTTTCTAATAATGACGTCACTGTTATAGTAATGAAATGCGTTCTGGTAATTTGTCGTTACAAATAAAATTATTATTTTGTTCAAAATGTATACGAATTTATTTATTGAAACTATATATGAAACGATTTGTTTATTTACTACAGGCTATATGTTGTGATTTTCTTTAACGTGGCGTAATTATTTACGAAAATTACTTTTAAACAGCACGTAGGCATTACTTTTGCGGCAACCCATTAGCGCGTGTTCGCATGCCGGATTATAGGAGCGGAACACTCTGCTCCAACTCCTAACCGCCTCTCTTATAGAGGAGGCAAGTAGAGGCAGCTTGTAAGGACGATCCGCCTTTAGATTTTATATATACTATCGCGGAAATTTACCTTTAAAATGTAAATCGGAAAAACGTTTGTTATCTATATAAAATTTTAATCGACGATAATTATATAGAATTGTTTATACTTATGTAACTTATTTAAATAGCGACGAAAAAATAATCGCGTAAACGACGGCAGAAATTGCAACGTATAAAAATAAATAAAATAATTCTATTAAATGAAATAAAGGAGTGCATTTACGATTCTTGATATTATCGAAATATATTTAATATATACTTATAACCTGCCGTGTAATACAAAAATTCATCGACTGTCAAAAGCGATAAAAGATCCATTAAAAAACGGATTATGTTTATCTGCAGGAGATTATCAAAGCGTAAATTCAACGTGTAATTTTATCACTTTATTTAGTCGACAAAAAAGACGTAAATTTAAAGATTATCCTGTACGTCTTCAACCAAATATTAAAGGGTATCGGATCCAGGATTCCACAGATAATTGTAAATTTAAAAAAGTATGCGTTTACGATTTAGATGTAATAGATGATATATAAAGGGTAAGGAATACGTACAAAAATTTGGCGATAAAAATGCAGAAACCGGTAAATTTTTCGTAAATTATGTGCTTTAACTACAAATGACAATTCTTCTGTTAATTCTCATACGTTTAAACCGATGAAACAATACGTAAGAAGTAAAATAAATACGGTAATTGCGTAGACAATAATCCAGAAAGGCGGATAACATTTTAATTAATAGTTTGAAAACAGACGTGTAACAAAAGTTTTTACGCTGAAGGTTGTGAATATTTAAACAGAAAATACGATGAGCGGTTAAAAAATCTTGCAAGAATGTTCTACGATCGTGATTCTTATCGCCGGTTTAGTTAAAACGGTTATTTAACTGTAGATAAAGCATATTTATGTAATTCACAAGTATATAAAATAATGTATAATTTAAAACAAAAGCAGATGTAAACATTAGAAACCTTCATTCTGCAAATGAAAAAACTTACTTTTAAGAGAAGTAAGTTATATAATATCATTAAAAAACATTAACCCTTATTTATTACTCTACGGAGTATAGTAATTTTGTAGAATGTATGGTGGGGGATTTGCGAATTTGAACTTTCTTTCATTATTGTATTTTTATAATTACTTCTATGCTACGAATTTAATAGGTCATTTCATTGATTTATTTGTGTTTTCGCGGTTTACGATTAGATTGACAAAAGATGTATCGATTATAAACGTAGATAAAATTTAACCTTGTATTATAGAATTGAATTTGTTTTTTTTCCTGTGTTACGTAACTAGTAAATTCTTAAACAGTCTGGTAAAAGAATCTACGGTTAACATTTTATGATGAATTGCTTCGATTCGATTTGATAGGTTGCCAGTGAAAAGTTTATTCAAGGTCTTTATTATTATTCTCATCCGATTATTTTTTAAACGGAAAAACCTTTCATTGTTAAATATACAGGCTGTTTCTAAAACGGTGGGCTGGCTATACTTTTTCGGGTTCTACTTGAAAAACTAAACGAAAAATATCTTTAGGAAAAATGTAAATTTTTCTTCGTTCTCCCCCTGTCCGCCATTTTGTTATTTTTATATAATAATTTATATCTCAAGTTCGGATAGAGAAATCGCATTAATATTTGGTAAGCGTCTTGGTAATAAAGATGTAAAATTAGCAAAAAATGAGGACTTTGC
Organism: Lycorma delicatula; assembly: GCF_047948215.1. Lineage (NCBI taxonomy): Eukaryota > Metazoa > Arthropoda > Insecta > Hemiptera > Fulgoridae > Lycorma > Lycorma delicatula. Next base: position 79,304,859 of record NC_134465.1, read on the forward strand.
AAGTTAAAAATGGCGGACATGTTTATTTTTTAATCCGTTATATCTCCATTTAAATTTTTGAAATTGACGTTTTCAATTTTTTTTTATTTTGTAAAATTAAAAATTAGTTTTGGGTTTGACAAATCTAATTGAAGCAGATTAACCCGACGCTGAGAAATAATTTTTTGTTGAAAATCAAAAAATGGCGTCCAAAAGGAAAACAAAGCAAAATAGTACTTATATCGATGTGAACTTTTTTGCTCATTTTGGTGTCCCGAATTAGTTTATGAAGTTTAGCGTTAGTTAGTTAGTTAGTTTATGAAGTTGGGTGAATACGTCCCAGAACACTCTGTTTATATATATTTCCGAATAACCGTGGTCTGTTAGATCGAGATTGTACCCGATGCAAAAGTTAGCCTTCAACCTAGTACCGCATACACCGTTTGAATTTTGAAAATCGGATGACTTTTTGCAGAGATATTATAAGACCTTTGCACCTCCCACAACAGCGCCCCAGAAGCACCCCGTTTGTTACCGGTTTATAGGGATGATTGTTTTAGCCTCCCACGAGGTGCTCGCATACCTCACCGCTCTATCCTCACATGCAGATTCCACGAGAACCCGTTATGGTTAAACGGAAATTTTTTCAGTTAATTTGATATTATTTTATATTATTTAACGTAAATTTAATTCTGTTATTTTTGTAATATTCGTTCGATCGATTCGAATCATTCGGTTCAAACCCCGCTCACACGGTGATAGAGATTCACAGTTCATTAATTATATTTATTAAAGTTTCCGCTTCGACCGGAAAATTTCTACTGCTACATACGTATGACTAACCTAGTCTGTATTTATATGACTAGTCTATGCATATGCGCTAGCCCGCCGGGCTGGTCTAGTGGTATCGTCGTACTGGTGATCGTCAACGCCAATCAGTTGATTTCCAAGTCAAGACCTCTAAGGTTCAAATCCCAGTATAGGCAGTTACTTTTATATGGATTTGAATACTAGGTCGTGGATACCGGTGTTCTTTGGTCGTTGGGTTACAATTAACCACACATCTCAGGAACGGTCGATCTGAGACTGCACAAGATTAAACTTCATTTACATTCATACGTATCATCCTCATTCATCCTCTGAAATAATACCTTACGGCGGTTCCAGAGGCTAGACAGAAAAAAAGAAACTATATATATGTTTATATCTAAAAAAATCTTCTCGGTTATGCCAAGAAACACGGGTAAAAATTTGGTTGCGATTGATCGTGTAGTTTTCTGTTCATACAAAAAGAACTCTCTTCCTCTTTATATAATAGTATAGATATATTTATTTTAAAATAAAAGTTAAATAAAGAACCTAAATTACCTTTAATTATAATTAAATTTCGACATCGGTTACTCATATTGAAAAGTCTTTTTTTAATCCGGTCTTCAGGTAACGAACTAAACGATAACTAAGAAATACTAAAAATATTGTAAATAGGCTTGCTATCCCTATTAATGAATGAAATTACTTTACTTAACTAAATTGACATACTAATGTTTCGGAATCGTGTGCAAGTTAGATTTTGACTAAAAAAGATGAAAGGGATTTTTGCCTCGTAGGTTGGTCGAATAAGAACAAAAATTATCAGAGACTATCGTAGCTATTCTAAAGGCATCATTTATGTTAAAAAGAAATTTATCCTTCGAATAAAATTTTATTTTATTCTCCCTTCGACCGATCGTCACCCAAATTAGTCGGCATAAATTCTCTGTAAACAGAAATCAGCTTGTCAAATTTAATCCGAAACGATCCATCCGGTTCACAGATATCCGGAAAAAGTAGTTCAACATCAAGAAGTTCGTTAAAATTTCGCCGGTAAGATTCCGCAAAACTGAACGGCACGACGAAGTCAACGAACTATGTTTACAGTTCTAAACATGATTTAATCTAAAAGTGAAATGAAAACGGGGGAAAAAATAAAAAAGTAACCGTAAAAACAATATATTTCAGTTCAATTAGATTTATAATAAAGAATACTTTCAAAAATACCTCGAATTTTGTTAGACGACGTTTTTTTCTACCGTTTGATGAACCGCGGGAATCGAACGTGTATATTTTCTTCAAAAAGAAAGGTTTACGAATTGCGCCGCTAGGTAGCAGTACTTGATAGTACTAGGTAGCGTACAAAATTTGATAATGTACTTGAAATAATAAAATTTAAAAGAAAATATACTACAGCTTAATAGTAAATGAAAGTTCTGAAGATGAAACAATTTTTTTAATTCCCATCACATCATTAAAAAAAAAAATATAATTTACAAGCGATTATAGCTGCTAATAAAACACAAAAACTTCGGTTCAATACTTTTGAAACAACTTCTTTATGTAATAATTTAAAAATAACTTTGCCCTCTGTAATAATTTGAAAATGATAATTTCCCCAAAAATATAATTAACGTCGGGAGAACTTTCATTTCTGTGTTATACGGTATGTTAATGTAAAAATGAAATATTTAGATGACGGATTTAAAGATTGTGAACATAGGATAGACATTTTCTCATTACGTAAGGTTATTGTACTCGTATTCACGATTTGTAACATTAACGATAGATTTGAAATCCTTACTGGAATCATTTTGGAATGTTGTAACATTTTTTATTTAAGAAACTATATAAATTTTTAATTAAATTTTACAGTAATTATTCCTTTTTCACGTTTGTATTATAACTAGTGGTTTTCTTCTAATTAATGTCGTAATTTTCTTGAAAAGTATTATTGTGTTTATTTATAAAAAGGAGAATAAAATAGAAAGAGTAAAATGAAAAGAAATAGAATTAAAAATAAAGAAACGACGGTGTTATATCCTTTGTTAAACTGTTTCTGTAATGAAGTAATAAAACAAATGCGTCACATAAACTTTTTATACTTTTCTTTATATATATATATATTATATATAGTCCAATAATATATATATATATATATGTAATTTAATTTAATTAAAAAGATAGCGTGAACTAATTTTCAAATGCAGTTACTCGCGTTCGTACAACACATACACAACGATCTTCTTTTGTTATTACATTGTCGCTTCGCTTTATATTCAGCTTGTCGGGTTGTGAATACAACCCGACGTTATTACGAAAAATATGTATTCGATGTACCTGTATATTATATATAATTTGTAACTCGGGTATATAAAAGTTGTCTGTAAATCTATAGGAACGTTACTCTCAGGAGATATCGTTTCTCATTTGATATCTGTTATACGTGAATTTCACAGATTCTGACAAATTTGTTTCTACTGAATTATTTTTATTTTATCCGATTACATCAGAAACAGAGTAACACTATTTCTGCAGCTATAACTTCAGAACCTTTTACGACTTTAATTTCCCGTCTAGCGCTATAGAAAAACTGTAGATTTAGAAGGGAAATTATTGTAATCGGTCCTGTTTGGACGTACACGCTTTTCACCGGACCTTGACTGACGTTTTGACACCTAAGGAACACAAAAAACCGGATGGAAATTTTTCGGATGTTAATGTTGGTACGAGTGTGTATTCGGTGTCGCACCGTAAATCACCTTTTATCTCCAGAACTAGTCGACGGGGCATTGACGCCGCTAAATTTTCAACTTAAAAGATTATAGGAGTGACGTTGTAGAGCAAGGTCACCCTCAGTATCTCGAGATTTCGTCCAATTAAAGTCTTATTTTTCTTAGGTACATTTCTTAACAAGTAAAAAATAATCATATTTGCAAAAAAAATTGTTAAATCGCACCCCGCTCCATAAAATGCTCTAAATAAACTAGTTGCTTCGTGGATGTATTTTATCATTAGTACCTTTTCTCACCACAAGTAGAGCGAGTGTATCACTGTCGTTCAGTTGCTGTAGTCGTCTACTAAGTAGTGACGTCACAGGTGAGCGGTAGAATTAAATAAATGAATAATATTTAAAGTGTTAAAAAGTATTTAAAGCGGCCGCTAGTACGGCCACACCCGCGCGAATGAAATACGGTATGCACGCCCGCTTTTGTTAGAACCATTGAATTAAATATATACAAAAAATATTATATTTAAATAAAATGATAGATATTTAAATTTAAGCCGTGCATCAGAAAAAAGGCGCGTGACGGGAAATTTTACAACTTTTTTCATAAGTTGTTTGATTCGGTCAGATCGGTGAATTATAATTATATGATCCGTAGCGAGTCGTTACTTATTAGAAGGCGATTAGCGAATCTGTACATGATTTAAGGGTATCATTCTTGAAGTTCTGCATGAGACTTCGCGATTCCTTGTTACGAGTGAATACCGATTTGAAGAGTCCTATTCTACATTCTGTTACCTAAAAGAGTGTACACCGATCAGACGGGCCATAGAGATTTGAAAGGAAGGAAGTTTTTTCGTGGCCTAGAGACGCCTGAGAATCCGCTTCTTAGCCGTTTATTTAATTTCGATACGAGAGCGTGTAGAAATAACCTTAGTGTACATTGGAAATGAGTAATTTGAAGGAAATGCAACGGCGGATGCTCGACGACATTTTTTTTTTCTTCAAGTCATTATTATTAATCTTTTTTTTTTGTATAATTACTATACACAAGAAAAGGTATTTGTAGATCGGTCCATCGTCAGCTTTTTTCCAAAAGGACCACGCTAGGTCGTCTGTATGTGTAGTGGTGTCCGGCAGAAACCGTACAACCGAGAATGTGGAGAAAGGAATTAAAGATAATTAATATGAAAGAAATGTGGAAAATGACGATGTACCCAAATAGAAATCTCAATAAAAAAGAAACGACCTCACCCGGAGGAAAACAACTGGTTTTCTTTAGGAAATATCTACGGTACTTAAAAATTGATCGAGAAAATTTTATGCGTAATTTGTAAATAAAATTACCGTAATACTGCAAAATAGTCCACGTAACTGATAGGCTTAGAAGTGTAGTACGATATTTATTTATATTTATAGTTTAAATTTTTGGGAAAAGTCTTTGGCGTTCGTAACTGGAAATCGTACCTAAATTGACGACTACCAAACAAACAAACGTGTAATGATCGTGAAGTATATAAAATAATCTGCTTTGATTTTACAACGGTCAAACGAAACGAAGCTTCAAACAGACGTTTAATTAACACTTCATAAAAGCTCTCCGTCGCAAAATTTATCGTCAGTCTCTTCAAAATAGAAATTACAGTTTCACCGACATCGAAAACTACTTTTATATTCTACGTGAACAAAAAACACATGTTAGAACAACGGAAAGATATAACACCTCCAACGTTCTGTTGTTGGATTGTATTTTTTAACAGCGTATCCTGGCCCGACGAAATGTCCCGTGAATGTAACAAATTATACTCGTTACTCATGAAAAAGGGGCGCAGCGCCTATCGGTAGCGAATCAAGAAAGCTGCACTAGTTGGATGGTTGACGATGCCGAGCACACTATTTTCGTGTGCAGACGATGGGAGGAACATCGTATAAATGCAGGACTGATGCATACCCGACCGCAGCAGCTCTCGGAGTGGCTCTTGGCTATGTCCGGAAACCGGCATAATTTTGCTATATTTGCAAGAGCAGTCCTCAGAATAAAAGAAGATGATGCAAGACGACTGGGATACTGAGGGTTTTAGTTAATAGCAGGGCTGGGCGGACAGCCCCGTTCCTGAGAGCTCACATGCCTTGGTGTGTGGGTTCCCGTGATGGAGCGTGGACTCCTGGGGTCCGTTAGGTGTGAATTAATGAAAAGACTGAGACCAGGCCGGCGGTGTGGGTTCTCGGATACGATTCGGCTCCTGCGCCGTCGGTTTGAGGCTGGCAAAGGAAAGACCGAGACCCGTCCTCCGGCGGGAGGGCTGGGAACGGCATAGCCGGGCCTGGTTTCTTCCGTCGGAGATTAGAGGCAGGCAATTAAAAGATCCGGAAAGGACACGATCCCGAGTCGAGTATACTTAATTGGATGTCTGGCTCGGGGATGTAGTGGGAAAAAAATAAAAGTATTTGGATACCACCAGAATATTATAGGATCTAATCAGATGGAGAACAGTGAGTGATTGATTTAAACACATTTTAAACAGATCTTGGTAATTGTAGAAAAACCTGTGAAAATCATCCGATGCATGAGTGACAAACCCGGTGCTAGTCGCGGTTACCGTGTAGGTTACTGTATTATAATTAAATCTAGTCCAGTTTTTCTCATTAAAAGTTCACGATCGTCATTGATTTTCACTTAATACATTTGTGGAAACGCGATATAATTCAGATTCTAATTTTCTATTCGGAAAATCAAAGTCACACGAATTGCTTAAATGACGCTCTGAGGAACTTTAGTGAAGTTATTATATGTAATTCGGGTTTAACAAGTATTATCTTTCTATGAGCGCCGCTGGAGGGGAAAGCAGATAAGACATGTCAACCTTTTCAAAGAATACAAAAAATTGAACGGAGGCTTTACGTAAATATTTGAGAATATCCCAGAAACAAGAAGATGAAATAAATATTCGGTGATAAATACCGATAGACTAAAATAACCGTGAGAAGTATTATAACGATCTGGGATATCCCGACATTGACCGTCATCCAAAGTAGTAAAACGGTCAGGCGTCCGTTTAAAGATGTTAGCAGGATTACTATAAGCTTGCTTACAAATTCAAATGCATTGGCATTAATTTTTTAGCAAAAATATTCTATTTGCCTCGAGAAATAGGAGGAAGATGCTTACCGAACGTTGCAGAAAATAGAAAGAAACAATAAGAAGTAAGCCGTTAACATTTACAGAATGAATTATGCAACAGATCGTTTAGGTTGACGAGAGTTATACTTACGGACTGTACAAGCGTTATACCGATGATCGACAATATTAAATGTTTGAAAATAATTATAACGGTCGAATCCATCGACCACAACAGATCGGATATGCTTTCATATCCGAGCCGTAAGAACGCTTTCATAATTGAAGTTACGGTTTCTTTAACCCCTTTTTTTCCCCCGTTTGGTTAACTGGCATTTCTTCCGCCACCACCCCATTCGGTCGCACTAGAGCGTATGACTAAATGTCCGTGCCAAAAGCGGTTACTGTGCCACAAAAACAGTTTAGCGACCGATAATCTAATAGCTCGTACTGAGCTTACCTAACAGCGTGAGCGGACTAAGCGAGGTGCCATACACCACCTGCTTACTTGTGGCAACCGCTCACTTGTTACACAATAAAACTAAACCGGGGAGGCGCACCCCTTGTTATTATATTAAAAAGATAGTAATTTCTTGTCACGCCTCGATCGCTGAATGCCAGCTAGTACCTGTCCACCATTTAAAGCGCTTGGAACTTTATCTGGCCGGTGGCCAGCCGTTATCTCTGGATTAGCTTCCCGCAGCAGCACGGTAGGAGTCATCGTACTTTACCCTTAACTAATCTACCGATGTCGTTTGAACAACGCAACCTCATCGAGGAACTCTTACACGGAACGACAATGCGGCTCTCGCCACACCGACTCGCCGTTTATGAGAGGCCAATTTTCCCCTTTAACTCTAAGTTCAAAGTGGCCCGGTCTCTTGTCCCCCCTTCCAAAGCAGGGCAGTCAAACATCATATGCTCATTTGACGACCTCCTCGCAGACGCTCATCAGCTGCCAGACGCTACCGAAACAAATATCGGTTTATATTTACACGGTTGGAGAGCACTCCGGCTCCCGTTGCCCTTAAAACCAAGGAGAGGCATATCATACCCCAGATCCTGTATAAATCTTTACAAGGATCTTCCCTTAGTCGTGGCGTGCCATTCTTGCTGCCGTGCTTCCCGTGGTCTTTAACCCGTGATAGTATCAGGAAACAGTAGCGAAAAACATATGAAATACGAACTTTAGTAGATTTGTCATCGAATAATGTAAGGGGTACCGTACGCACCCGTGTGGCACGCACACTATTTTTTCCTTAATAACGGTTGCACAAACATCCTGTGCTTCCTACGTGGAGTTTGCGGTTTTACATTGTTGATAATATAATTATTAAAAATATATAGATACATACAAAGAATATCTATACCGCAAATTGTTTTGACTGCGAACACCAGCTAAATAAAACAAAAAATTTGGCTACGAGTAATTACCGGTATTAAAAAATTAAACTCTTTTCTACGACGTAGCGCCAAACTTATCGAAAGCTGTCCTTGACGTTTTTCTCACACATAGGCTATTCTTATTTCATACGAAAACATTTTTATCGATTACTTTATAATCTGTACGTAAAGGTTTCATTGCAATAGAATGCAAAAAGAGGCAGCGTTCATTCGTTGTTGCAGAAAAGCGATACATGTTAGCGATTACGCAAATGAGCGTGTAAATCGTTCTACAGAACGATTTACACGCTCAGAAAATTTCATATAGTATTGCATTCGTGAGTACCGATAGAAAAAAAAAACTTGTTTCTCGTAGCAAATAAAAACAACAAAGAATTTTGGGTGTAAAACGCAAAATATACTGAAATAAATAAAACTTTGCAGTGCTGATATGGAATACTACCGCTAAACACGTACGCGGGTCGTCGTGGGTCAGTTTCGCGTTTGTATGTCGGATGAAAGCCCTGAAATCGTCGGTGAATTAAATAGGGATGAATTTAAAGATAGTCTTAACCGGCTACGCCGATTTCTTTGCCGACACGGTTTTTCTATCCTAAGGTGGACGACAACAGCGCTGCGGTACCTGAAGCGTACGAAGATAGACCGACAAAGTTTCAAAGATGTCACATATTTACGATTCGCATATTTTATATAAAGATTCACATATTTTATATAAAATGTCATATATTTACGAAAAAGGGACAACTATTTCCCGGATGTAATCGGGAATGCGGACTGGACACCGGTGACTTTTGAAATTCCGTCGACAATAGTCGAAGTGTACGTTCCAAAGAGCGTTCGGATACGAACTTCCGGTTATGAAAATCAACGTCGTTCGGCGATGCCGACAATACTTTCGGACGGGAAAAATTTTCCCCGTATTTAATTTTTAAAAGATAACATCTGCTGAAAAGTGAAAAATTTTCAACATATCAACAGATATTGTCGTACGAGCGCAAGTAAAGGGCACAAAAATAACTCATTAGTACCGGAAAGGGTTAAATTCGTCTGGAAGCGTCGACCAGGCGGATTATTACGAAAACTTTCCGTACTTGTAACGGAAAGTTGTAGCGGTCGCACGACCGATGGGCTAAGGCAAAAATCGATTCCCGGCGGAGTGACATCTGTTCTTCAACATCTAAATATCTGTGTAAACCGACTGTTTATATCCGAACACCTTAATCGCTACACAAACCGGATGACCGATACGACACAAGAGACTACATCATTTGGTAAAATTAAGAAAACATTTTTAATACAGATTTGTCAGCGGATTGATTATTGCGAAATATTGGTCGATTTAATTAAAAAATCGTTTAAGAAATGTATTTCAAATGCTCTTTATGAAAGTGAGGACGAATATTAGCGGTTAAACGATTACGAAAATAACTGTAATTGTACGGTTGACGGTAATTATGGTAAATACCTACTGTAATTTTATGCTTTTAATTAAATATTTACAATGCAAACCGATTTACTGACAGTATAAAAATAGCAAATACTGTTGTACATTCAGTTTTTTATGGTGATTTTGTTAATAAAATAATAAAAAGTAACAAAATTTATTCTTACCCTTTTTTAATTTTCCAAATTAGGTGCGTGTGGTGCACGGTATGTACACGTTGTATGAAGTCATGATAGTGCTGAGAAATTTGCGTCGAGATTTTTGACAATCTAATTTGATTTGGTAGTATTACCTGGGAAATTGCCGAATGCTAGTCAAAAAAACAAAAAACTAAATAGTATAACATTGTCAGAAGTTTTACAATGAAATGCGGTTGAACTGGGAAAAAACGAATTTCTTTACACTTGAATGTATTAAAATCGTAAACGTATTCGTTGACATTACAAAATTTAAACCTTTTTTATCGAGTAAATTAAAACAAAATAACGTTAAAATATTAACCTATCGTATATGTATGATTTTAAATTCTTCTTCATTTTTTGTTATTTTTTTGTCCTCGTTCCTTTTAGGCGAAATAAAATAATATTTTCTTTTGTAAAAGATTTTTGACATTTTTTTGCTATTAGGCTTATACATTTTTTACATCTCATATGTATTTTAAAAATCCTGTTAGATATTTTCTCGGCTAATTTGGCTTCTTTTTAAATTTGCATACGCGCATTAATGCTTACGTTATATTTATAAAAGCGTAAACGTATGCGTGTTTATATTTAATTTGGCCCTTCACGGTGTTGAGCGTGTCTTCTGCTGCGTTCTTTTAATGATGAAAAAAAGGGGAAATTATCTGCGAGTGCACATAGCAGCGACCCCGCTGCTACGGTTGTGATTTCTCTCTCGTATCTCTCCATTACTCATTTTTTATCTCTTTCTCTTTCCCTCTTCTTCACTCCTGTCCGATATGTCTACTACTCGCGTACTTTTCTTTCCCCCGTTTATAATTTTTCACCCGCTTCACTACTCGTTCACTCGCATGCACATACTTTTGACTCTTTTTTAAAAGCTTTAATTTGCCTTCCCTTTCTCAAACAAACAAACAAACAAAAAAATATATATGTAAATAAAAATACGGACAGGAAGTTCAGATATCGTCCAGTCTGTGATTTAGAGTTTTTTTCATTTTTTTTTTGTTTAAAAAAAGTACGTGAAAAAAAATCCTATTTCAATAGTTATCGATTTATAGAGATACAGTATCAAAGTTGACCGACTGTTGTTTGATATCCTTTTCCGTTGTATATTTTATTATTATTTTTTTAATTATCAAGATAGAGATATTATACGGTACCGGCATACTAATTACATTACCGCGGTGTCAACGGCGTAATCAAACACAACGTAATAGTAGTCAGACTACAGACGGTATATCTCGTCTCTCAGTCGGCGAGATATACTCGTATACGTACGTACGTACAGACGTCACGTCGAAACTAGTCATAATGGATTCAGGATTGGCAATATGGGTATTTCCGTTGAAATTTCAAAACCGAAATTTTTCGCGATCTCAATACTTCTTTACTTCGTACACGTACAAGGATGTAAAAAATATGAAAAAAATCAGAATTTATTAGGAAATAAAATTTTATGTACTATTGATTTTAATGCAACAATTTTTAGACGTTAATAATTATAAATAAATCAATATATTTAAATTAAATAAAAAAAAAGATATATGTATATGAAGTCAGATTCGAACCGATGTTTGTATGGTTATTGACGACACGTTCTCATTTACACCGCATAACTGTTTGAGGGACGTGATACAGAATTAATATATAAACTAATATAAAATGCCGATACGGACACCGCAGAAAATGTGATGCGATGTGGTGTCCACTACAATGCAAATGTGTTACTGTCCACTTTATTTAAGAATTGGAGGATCGTACCTCACTTTCAAACGAAGTAACTTTAAATAAAATGCGGCAAAAAAAGTATATGTATGTAATTTAATAGGCGTTCAAGGAAGTCATGTGGTGTCTACATCAGATTTTTCGAAAACTGCAACATTTGGATAGTGATTTTAATTTTTGAATTACTAACTTATGTTAATATTAAATTTATTATTTTTTTTATTATTTACTTTTCTTGAATTTTTATAAAAGATTATTTATTAATTGTTTTTATTGAATCATCTTAAGAGATTATTTGTTTTGGTAAATTTTAATGAAACACTTTTTTTTTAATTTCGTTAATTAATATTAAAATAATCGTCTCGATAGCGTTTTTTTTTTGCCGGCAAGTGATGGAAGGTACTATTATTTAATCGTTAACATAAAAATTATGACAAAATACATTATTATGAGGGTCGATTAATTAAAATACGTAGTCGAAATAACAAGAATTTAAAATAGAAATATATATATAAATCACAATAAGGATTCATTATTTATCCTGCTATCCGCAAGTAAATATTCGTCTAAAGTGGGAGGTCATCCTGTGGATACGGTCACTCAGCAGTAAAAAAGAAAAAATAACGTAAAAAATTAGTATTAGTTCAGAATAAAATGGTGATGATAATAATAATAAAGCTGAAAACACAGTTGTAGGACTTTCCGGTCACGCGATTAAAGCCGCGTTCCGGGAAAATCGTACAACTTTGTTTTTTGTCTTTGATGCGCGGCTTACACACACAATTTAATTTAAAATATTTACGATATTATTTAAATATATTTTTTTTGTTTATTTAATTCAATGATTCTAAGTAAAGCGCGCGCGCATACCGTATTTAATTCGCGCTGGTGCGGTGGTACTACCGGCGACGATCGGCACTGACTAAATTAATGTAATTTCACAACTTACATAAAAAAAAATTTCGCCTGTACGTTTGGCAGACTGGTATAGCCGCTAGTCAAGTCAACCGGGCGATCGAGTTCGAGACCCGACCAGACCGAGTTACTATTTTACACTTTAAATATTATTCCCTTATTTAATTCTAAAACACCTTGACGTCACAACATAGCAAAAATTTCGACTGTTTTTGGGGTGGCTGTTTTTTTTGGAATTATTCTTTAATCGTTAACAAATACGGCTAAGAAAAATAAGACCTTAATTAAGCGAAGCCTGGAGATACTGAGAGTGACCTTGCTCTACGGTCTCATCTCCTTGATCTTTTAAGTTGAAAATGTAATCTCGTCAATTTCCCATATATAGAAGTAATCTGACCAATTTTGGTCAAATTCGGTCCAGTAATTGTGAAGATATAAGATATAATAATTAGATATAAGATATAAGATATAATTTAGAGGCCCATACCGAACACACACACACACGCACATACGAACATTAACACGAGGAAAATTTCCTTCTACTTTTTTTGGTTTCTTAGTTGTCAGAACGTCACGATCCGGTGAACCCGCTTATGCCCAAATCGGATCCATTACAATACTTTTCCTTCTAGCGCTGTAGCGCTATCTAGACGGGAAAGTAAAAATAATTGACAAAATGTAGAATTAATTCTTAAAGAATTAATAATGATGACGCCGTATTTGATTTCAAAATAGGAAGTGTTGAAATCGTTAGTTATTCTTAAAGTTAATTTTAAACGTATCGAGATAGGATTACGTAAACTAGAAAAACTACGAACTACTTTAAATTTCTTCATTTTTTCACTATTAAAAATATTCTGTTGGCTTAATTGAAATCTACGCCCTTTTTCCGCTTTGGCGGTCAACTTAATTTTAAAAAAAACCCAGAAATCCGCGATCTTTATAAAGTTGAAAAATAATTATTAATTTTACGAAATTTACTAATCTTATACGAACTGAAATAAAACTTACGATTTGGTCAATGTAATGTCTTTTTGTTACATCTATTTACTAGAATAATGAAATTAGTATAAAATTTGGGACCCTGATTTAACATTTGTATCGGTGTTAAAAAGAAAAATACGATAATTTCTTAGAAGTTAACAAAAATAATGAAATAATAACGAAAATACAATCGAATTGAAACGATAACAAAAAGTAGAATTACGACAAAAAAGACAAAGGTTGAAGTTACGGAAGGTACGAATCGTCGATAGGATTAAAAATCTTAAAATTTTATTATATCCGAAAATATAAAAATTAAAGTTACAGTTTTAAAAAATTAAGTTTGCCGCCGTATTTGAAAAATGGCGGAGATTTAAAATACGGCGATATTCATATTTAACTTCCGAAATATGCTCGGCCTGAGACTGTATATGACTACACCTCATTCATGCGTCACGAACATGGGAAGCCGCGGCTGCCTACGGGCTCCGAATCCAGAAAGCTGCTCGGGATATGACTTCTGAATATTCATACAATAATAATCGGTAATCTGATGCGGTTACTTTTAATCCGTTCAAAAATAGAGGAAACCTTCCCCGCTTAAAGTTCTTCGTAGCTTTTCATCCCAGTGATGGCACCGTTAAAATGAATACTGAATAAAGCGACCGATTTATAAAGAGGACTGATGGGAATTCTTTTCTCCGTAATGACCTTTATTATTCGCCAATTATTGCGGTGTCTACCGATCGTAAGGGTCATTTTTAGGTCATAAGTTCTTGTATTTAACTAATTTTAGCGTGATTATTTGCAGAAGTACTTTTTTTCAGGGAAGATAACAGGAAATTTTCTTTACCCTTCGATTCTCTTGTAAGCGTTACGGTTTATTTTTGAGAACAATTGCGCAATTTTTGAGAGCAGTGGCGGCTCACGTATAGGCAATGTGGAACTGTAATACCGCTCCCTATTTACACTTGATATTATCGATAACATTTAATATAACGAGTCCCTTTTTCATTAATTCTTTCTTTATACTTGTAAAATATATAATCCTTAAGTTTAATGTCAGTAGCCATCCCACAGTTTATGAAAAAGGTACAAAAATCTTTGTATGAAACTGCGCTTCACAGTTCCAGCGGCGTGGTGTTTGGTTGTTGTGAGTATGCGCACATAGGAAGTGCACGTGAGTCTGCGAGGAAGAGAGAGTACAGTCGCTTTCGCAGTGCCGATCCTGGCCTGCTGGTGTAAGGTAGTCTTTTTTTTACTTAGCGTGTGTATGGAACGTTCCGTTTTCTAGTTTAGTCGGTGGAAGGAATACGAAAGCGTTTTAGTTATTTTTTCAGTAGCGATCAGAATATGGCGGAAAGCAAGAGCCCTTTGATTGCCAAATGTGTCCAAAAACACGCAGGAAGGGCGAAAGAGAAGGTAATTCGAAAAAGCTATTATGTATTTGTATCTGTGGACATAAACATTTAAATTAAGCACCGTTGGACTACAGTGTTGTTAAGCGGGTTAACATTTTATTATTTATTCGGTTAAACCGGGTACCATATTCTTGAATGTGATAAAATGTAGAATTATAGTATTATCCTGCTTACATCTATTCTATTTGATTCATTTTGTTTCGGATCATTTATTTTACAAAAACTTTAACCGTGGCCTTGAAAAAAGGCTAAAAAATTTTTTTTGGAGCAGCAGCCCCACTAATTTTAGCTACGAGCCGCCGCTGTTTGGGAATGACTTTTTCTTATATGAGATCACGTATAAAAACCCATCGGGTTGGTCTAGTGGTGATCGCGTGTTCCCAAATCAGCTGATTTAGAAGCGGAGAGTTCCAGGGTTCAAGTCCTAGTAAAGGCAGTTATTTTTACACGGATTTGAAGACTAGATCTTGGATACCGGTGTTCTTTGGCGGTCGGGTTTCAATTAACCAAACATCTCAGGAATTGTCGAACTGAGACTGTAAAAGACTACACTTCATTTACACTCGTACATATCATCCTCTGAAGTATTATCTAAACGGTAATTACCGGAGGCTAAACAGGAAAAAGAAAGATCACGTATAAGAGCTTTAGGTACGCTAAGCGACCTACATACAGATGATCGCATCCGGTTTAAAATAAAAATCGTTTTAATTTTATTTTAGCGTAGATGAGTACGGTGATAATTTTCATTTATATTATTTAAATACGATCGGTTACTAGATCGCTAAATTCAGAAATATAGAAATCTAATTCCCCCCTCCCCCGAGACTTGTTCATAATTAATGGAAATAATGGAATTATTAAAAATAAAGTACAAACGTCTAATAAAAAAAAAATAAAAATAAACGTCGATAAAAAATAATTTAAATCTCAGATTTGATATTCCGTCGAAAATAAAAGCTTTAATTAACTCCCTCATTCGGATGACCGATCCAAATATTTAACTACTTCTGACATTTGATAAACTGATGATATTTGATATGCATTTTTACTGTTTATTTATATTTTTTTTAATAAAATTATTAAAAAATCATTATTTCGTATATTGTTATATATTTTTTTTTATAAAACCATCACGGAAATAAGTTCCTCAAATGAGTATAGGTATTGTAAAATAATCCATTGTCTTTTGACAGAAGTGATAGATATGAAGCACCTGAGATACGAAGGCATTAATCTTGTGTCGCTTTCTTTCAAAACAATGAAAATATTGTTTTTATTTCTACAGCGGAATTTCATTTTCCTTAACAAGGTCGGTGTATAAAATTATATAAATATATTTCACTACTCGCGCTTTCTGATAAGTCTGACGGTAGATAACAGTATCGTTTCGAAAATAATTATCTCGTTACAGTTCACCTACACTTTTTTTGGTCGCTGTATCTAACGTGCACATCTTTCTAAATATATATATTTTTGTATTTAAATTTATAAACTTCACAAAAATGTTCGTGATCGGTGCATTTCATTCAAAATTAAATGGAGTTTCTTTTTTTTTAAATTTTACACGTATTTCTTTTTTTTTAGTACATATTTTTAAGCTTTTTATTTATTTATTTTTATTTTACGTAAACGGGTATTCATTTATACATTATTGTTAATAGAAATAAATAAATTAGTAAAAAGCGCTAGGTAACGTTAAAATAAAAAAAAGGAATAAAGAACATGTCCGATCCGGTTAGAAATGTGAAAAAGATTTGTGTGCGCATCCATTTGTAGGTAAACTCTAGTTACTTTCACCGCTAATCGGCTTTGATAAAAAACACCCCTTTTTTCGGTTCGCTTTATTTATATGTTTTCTCTCTCCTTTGAATTTTAAAATAAAATATCGCTATAAATATTTACCGTCTATCTGTTTATAAAGGTATTCGCAGAAATATTTTTTAAGTACAAGAACGTTCGATCGAAAAGTTAGATTAAGGTGAACGACGTACGTGGTGTTTTCGCGTTTAGTAGATGTAGTTCTTTTGTAATTTATTTTTTATTATTTATTATTGTTAGAATTGTAAAGAATTAAAAACGATAATCGATTGCGATAAACTAAACAAAAATGTTTGTCGTAAATCTATCTGTGACAAATATTTATCGTGAAATAAATGTATCGATTGCTTGCGGTAGAGTACATTAAAAAGAAAGCTGAAACGCAGTCGTTTCTGATGCGCGGCTTACACGCGCAACTTAATTTAAAATATATATAATTTTATTTAAGTAAAATATTTTTTTCATTTATTTAACGATTCTACTAAAGCAAGCGCATACCGTATTTAATTCGTTCGGGTGTGGCGGTACTAGCGGCGACGGTCAGCACAACCTAAACTAATTTCTTAACTTAGGAAAAATTTGGTTTGTACGATCGGCAGCCGGCGTAGCCGAGAGGCTTAACGCACCGGGCGATCGAGTTCTGGACCCGGGAAGACCGAGTTATTTTTTTTACACTTTAAATGTTATTCATTTATTTGATTCTACCGCTCAGCTGTGACGTCACAACATAGGAGACGATTACAGCAGCGTTTTTTGGGGTGGGAGTGCAATTTTGCAAAAACAATTATTTTAAAAATATTGGTTTTTTTTTGCTTGTTAACAAACGCGCGTAAGAAAAATATGACCTTAATTAGGTGAAATCTTGAGATACGAAGGTGACCTTGATCTACAGCCTCACCCCCTTGATGACTTTTGTTGAAAATTTATTGGCATCAATGCCGTATACATGGAAGTAATCTGACCAAGTTTGGTCAAAATCGATTCTTTAGTTCCGGAGATAAAAGGTGATTTAGAGGCCGACACCGAACATACACATCAACATTAACATCCGAAGAATTTCCATCCGATTTTTTTGGGTTCTTAGGTGTCAAAATCCGGTGAAAACATCATATCTCCCAATCGGACCGATTACAATACTTTGTCTTCTAAAGCTATAGCGCTATGTAGACGGAAGAGTAAAAGTTTCAATCTGAACGTTGAAAATTAAGCGTAAGAGTTTATGTCGGGCTTATTTTTTCATACGTTAGATAAGAGTTTGTTTCGGGTGGCGCCTCGTTATACTGTACGCGTATTTTACTAGAGAATTTTTAAAATTCACAAAAATACTACGAAACAAATAAGTTTTCCTGTCGACAGGTTTTTCTTACCGGCTTTACTAATATTAAATCGTTTTGAATGTTAAATCTTGGATTTAATATGAAATGATACGTACGTATATTTTTGTTTTACGAAGTCGGTATTCACATCGGACAACAATCTATTTCGAATCGGCTAAGCGATTCGATTATATTTTTATTTCGCCGTGTACTACATCTTTAATTATCTCTTTCATATATTCCGATCTTCCTGTACGGTTTTTCCATTCTACAGAAATTACAAAATTTAAAAAAGCGGCCGAACTATTTCGTCTGTTTTTAAGATTCTGCTACATATTTCTTTCGTTTCCTAACCGTTTTCAGGCGTCTTTATTTTGAATTTTGTCGACCCACCTAATTTTAATAAACCTTTTCAGGATTCGCTTCGCGTGGTATTTCGAAGGTTTTACTTTTTCTTCTGTGTTTTCGTCTTACCCTTTTTGTTTATTGTTAGTGCTGCTATATTTCAAGATTTTTTAGATATAAACAGATGTTTTTTTGCATTTAGTTATCCTTACGGGCTTATAGTGTGTAATTCGTTATTTTACTCTGTAAATAACAAAATTTTCTCGCATACGGTATATTTTTTCCCTATATTATTATTTTATCTTAATTTTCCATCTTTCTGTCGCATTTAATCGCCTTTCAAAGGATTTTATTTTCATACATCTCCTAGTCATAAATTCATCCTTTTTTTTTGAAATTTCTTTTGACTTATTTTTGATCTTTTTTCAAAAGAATAGATTCGAATAGCAAAGATAGATAGATAGAATAGCAAACGTGTACTTTTATCTCTCAAAGCATATCTTTGCACAGAAAATTAATTTGTAAAATTCTATACGTTTTCCGTTTCAATGAAAATTTTCGTTGTATTTATGAAGATTTATTTTTAAATAGTTTTTGAAATTTTACTGCATACAATTAAAAAAGGAAGAAAAAATTCGATTAGCGTAGAAATTTATTAAAAATAGTTATCGTTGTATTTTACTCTTGTATAATTGACGTACACATCCACCTATGAGGTACTGTATGTTTGTTTAATGAAATTGATATTTGAGCCGATTCATTTGCACGGTTTACGATCGGCAACTCCCCTCACCGTATGTACGAGTATAATGTCACCGATTGAATACGTTTAGCGATAAGTAACTACCACCTATCGTTCATCTATCGTTAGATTTATTGATCTGTAGGAATTTTCTATACATTGTCCGGTTATTTCCGGTATTTTTATTATTATTTTTAACGTGTATTCAATAAAAAAACAGCTTTTTGTTCGTAGGTTAACGTTTGGAGATATTTTTCACATGTTTTTTTTTATATTTTAGAAGCGTAAATAATGGTTTTTTCCGTTCATTGTTTGTAATTTGGTGGAGAATTAGTTATTTTGTAAAAGTTTTATGTATATATATATATATATATATATATATATATATATATATAATCTTATGTAAATACAGAATGTTAAAAAAGTACGGGAATCCGTAAATAACTTTCCGACCGTTAAATTTAGAAATCTATCAAACGGTCCTTACATCGAAACGACCCTTTTTCCTTATGAGATACTACTATTTACACTGCTCGGAGTGTAATGTAGGCCATTATTTAAATTAGCTTGAAAAATATTAAACGGAATCTCGATCATGCGCGGCACTTTTCGTAAAATGTTTATTATCGTACATAACAGTAACTATTATTAGGCGTCAGCCTGTTGTACCCGTATAAATAAATTAAATAAACATTAATAATTTAAATTTACTATTATCGTCCATTCCTTTGCTTATCTATTTTTGGTCGTTGATAATTTATGAAAGGGCAATTTTAAATATAAATCTATTCCGTTTTTTTTTATTCATAAGTATTAAATAGTTTATTAATAACATACATAGGCAAATTAAAAAAGAAATTATTTAAATCTCTGCAACGCGAGAATATGTACATTTTATTTTCCTTTTTCTATCGTGTTTTCCGTTACTTCTCTTGATTTTTCACTTCGAAAATACTTTTTAATATTTAAACGACGAAAGATAAGATTATGCGGTACTAGATAATGACAAAATTTTATGAAAAATGCGTAAGATATTTGGAAAACTTAACAACGGGACCGTCTAAGGATTATTATCCTATAAAAATTTTAAAAATGAGCTGGAAAACGGTCCATGAATATGAACATACACACGCGAACGCGGTTGGCTATAATTTCAGACATTTATATTTATATATATAAAACATTTATACAATAAAGATTCGGAAAGTCTTATTCTTGAATCTCAGAGAAATATTTGATGTTGATTTTTTGTCAAAGGGAAAATTCAGGTTATGCTATAACTCGTGATCACCACGCTAGTATGAAAATGCAGTGGTTTTATATGTTAGTGTTTTCCTGCCAAAAAATTGAATAAAAAAATCTGACAACGCAGTTGTAGGAAATTTTTTGGGTTTTGGGTTGTATCTCATGCACGGCTTACACACACACACAATTTAAAATATTTACAATTTTATTTAAATATAATATTTTTTCGTATATTTAATTCAACGATTCCAATCTTAATTCTGCAGGTACTGAATCGATCGGCCGATCGAGTTCGAGACCCAGCCAGACCGAGTTACATTTTTACACTCTAAATATTATTCGTTTATTTTTTATTTCTACCGCTCATCTGTGGCGCCACAACATAGCACACGACTATAACAGCTAGACTTCGGTTTTATCGACCTTTGAAATATTAACAAAATTAATATTTATGGTGCAAAAAATAACCCTATGGAATTAAAAATATCCGGGTCGAAGAGAACGAGGAAAAAGGGAAATTCCAAGATAGCCGAATGCGACACTAGCGATCATTGGGCGACAGGGGGTGCTATTGCAAAAATATGTTTTTTTTTGGAAAATGTTTTTTTAATCGTTTACGAATGCGCCGAAGAAAAATATGACCTTAATTAGGCAAAATCTCGAGATACTGAGGATGACCTTGCGCTACAGCCTCATCATCCCCTTGACCTTTTAAGTTGAAAATTTAATGACATCAATGCCCCATATATAGAAATAACCTGACCGAGTTTGGTAAAAATCGGTCCAGTCGTTCTAGAGGTATAAGGTGATTTAGGGGCCTACAACGAACACACACACGTACATACGAACATTAACATCCGGAAAATTTCCATCCGGTTTTTATGGGTTCCTTAGATGTCAAAATGTCAAGATTCGGTGAAAACCGCATATTCCCAAATTGGACCGATTACAGTACTTTCCTTACTAGAGCTATAGCTTTGCTATGACGCTATCTAGACGGTAAAGTAAAAATTAAAGGGTAAAAACTCATTTCGTTTGATTTGGGAACTGTTTTCGGATAAGTTTTATTCTTCAGTCAAAAAATATACAAAGTCATTAAATTTTCCCTTTAATTGTGGTCCTGAACATTTCAATATAACTTTTTTTTTCAACCGTTCCGAATAATAAGGAGAAATACTTCCCAACCGTAAGTGAAAACGGATTTGTGCGAGATTCTTTTCTGGTTACTTTTTGCTCTAAAGTTCACTGTAAAAATAATGTCCTTTTATCTTCAAACAGTTTCTATTGAAAACGTAAAAGTACGGTCGACACCTATTTTGATGCGGTTTATAAAAAATTCCTTTCGACATGCCGGAAGGCGGAGATGGATTTCAGCGGTGCTAAGTAGGGAATAAAAAAGATTTCCACCTTAAAGTTAAGATAAACTTCAAATCTAGTCGATACGAGACGATCGTTGCATGTGAAAAAAACTTTCACAATTTTTATTATACGACAAGCCCCAACTTCTTATAATTCCACCAACATTTTGGTTCCTTCTTGCCGTAAGGGTTGGTTATATCAAAAATTGTATCAGAAAAAAGTTTTTAGGTAACGGTCTTAACGTGGACTAACGACCACTTTAAACCGATTCGATACTGTGCCTATAAAGGGAGGTATGATTTTTTTTTTGTCTTCGAAAATCATTTTTTCCGCCCCCTGGGCCAATGGTTGGTGATATCAAAAAACTTTACTTTGATACGTTTTAGGCTCTTAACCAAATAATAGTTGGAACTTTAAAACGAATTCGATATTTTACTTAATAAGAAAGTTATAGCGTTATTTTTTTTTTCCGAAAAAGCCCTCCCATTCCTACCGGCATGATCCGATTTTACCCATTAACGAACTCGACTGAGATTTTCGGTCGTTATATTTTACGCATCATTTTGAAAGTGATACGGCAGTTATTGTGTCCACAAAAAGGTGAAATATATATTTTTATTAATATATATACGAGGTGCGACAATAAAGTAATGAGACTGATGTGAAAAAAAATGTTGCTTACCGTTTTAGTCATGTTTAGTGTTGTCTCCTTCAAAGTACTTCCCCTTTGATCGCACACACTTATTCCAGCGCTTCTGCCATTGATTGTAACATTTCTGGAACTCATCTTCTGTAATATCCTCCAAGACCCTCGTCACAGCTTTCTGGACATCTTATGTTGTTTGAAAATGGTGTCCCTTGACCGCCATTTTGACTCTTGGAAATAGAAAAAAGTCGCACGGAGCGATATCTGGTGAATAAGGTGGCTTTGATAGTACTGAAATTTGTTTTGAGGTTAAAAATTGCTGTACTGACAGAGCAGTATGGGACGGTGCATTATCGTGATGCAGAATCCAATTATCAGCAATGTCGGCACGAACACGAAGAACTCGTTTACGAAGTCTTTCTAAAATTTCTTTGTAGAAATATAGGTTAACTGTTTGTCCAGGAGGCACCCGCTCTTTATGAACAATTCGCTTGGAATCGAAGAAGCACACAAGCGTGCGTTTCACTTTTGACTTTGACATGCGAGCTTTTTTTAGTCTGGGTGATCCCTTTGAGTACCATCGCGAACTTTGGCGTTTTGTCTCTGGATCGTATTGAAAAAACCAACCTTCATCACCAGTGATAACACGGCTCAGCAAATCTGGATCGATTTCCGTTTGCTCTAACAGATCGGCTGCCACATTTTCCCGTGTTTCTCGCTGTTGTGTGAGATTTTTGGGAACGCTGCGGTCTTCATCTTCAACATTCGTTCTGCCTTCACTAAAAATTTTATGACCGATTTAACGCAAAAAGAAACGGCATACCGTCGCGCAATATTTTGCGGTTTCATTTCTGCGACGAGAGACACAAACACGTGTTCACTTATTACAGCACAACTCACGACCGAGCAGTTGCATCAATGTGCCGCTTGGACTAAAAGTAGCTTATAGACCAAGGTCAAAGATGGTGTACCTACGCAAGCTGCACGGTTGCTACATCTTGCAAAGTCTCATTACTTTATTGTCGCACCTCGTGTGTATATATATATATATATATATATATAAACGTTTGAACTGACGGGTGGGTTTGAGGTCTGGGTGACGTGAAACGCGAAGATAAGTCGAAATTTTTTGGAAGTCGAATCATGGTATCGATTACAATAGGTAGCTTTCTTATGAAATCTACCTAAAATTCTTCGGGACTTGTAATTAAAATTTATATATATATATATATTTTTTTTTTTTCTATTTTTTGTGATGTAAGTTAAGTCTCCCTTTTCTCGCGTGTTGATTGTTATTTGCGTTTGTTATACTCGCAGTTTTGCCTAGGACAAAATCTATCTTTTTACTTCATTTTTTCTTATTTTAAAATTTTGTCTATGCACTTTTTCGTAAATAATATTTTTTATTTTTTTGTATTAATTTTTTCCCGTATTGTCTACTGATGATGATTGTTTTACAATGGAATTAGCCATATAGTTATAGATTTCTTTATAAACGGCGTTTTGAGCAGAATATCATTTTCGAATTTATTTCATTGACGTTTCAGCGTAACGGTTCATTTCTTTTATGTATTTTACTCTGTTCAATATTCTGTATTAATTAAGAGCATGTACGTTAAAAGAGATGCAGCGTTAATTTTTTTTTTTTTTTTTTGATGGGAGGATGGGGGAGGTAGTATAACTTCTTTGTATGCTTTTACGCTTATACCTTTTTTTAATTACTGTGTTAGTTACAGTATTATTAGTACGTTTAAAACATTTTGTTAGGGGATTACAATACTGTGCTAGAGAGGATTTGCCGGTAAATCGTTTATTATTAATCTGTATTATTTTAATATATTCATTTAAAAATGTAAAATAAAATAGATGTTCTTTTTCCCCCTTTATCCTTGTTTTTTCTTTATTGTTTAATATCCATTAAACTGTTTATTTTCTTTTATATTTTTATTATAAAGCACCTATTTATTGCGTGGAATCACATGACTCACTTCTACTATTTTGATTATTATTATTTTTTTCTTTTACTCGTTAGGGATTGGCAAGCTGTTGATGGATTAGGTATTTCGACAGTTATTTTGTTATACTTTGAAACACAGGTTTAAGTCCGGGTAAGAGATTTATTTACTTTTTAATGGTAAACAAAAAATGAATTGTATATTAAAAAAAAATTATGAAAGTACATTTAAGGGAAAGTCAGTTTTACAATAATTTTGTGTAAATGTTCGCGATGAGATCAAACGGTTTGGTTTAAGTTACAGACAGCGGTTACACGGTCGTGTGAATTTTCTAGCATCTACATCTACTAGTCGATAATGATGTCCGATGACTGAAACGCCAACGCTTGCTGGAATTGGGATGTATGAGCGACACTTGAATCGGTTCGATATCAGACGTGTGATCCACCGGGTCGGTCTAGCGGTGAACTAAATCGGCTGATTTGGAAATCTACAGTTCCAACGTTCAAGTCCTAGTAAAGGCGGTTACTTTTATTCGGTTTTGAATACTAGATCGTGGATACCTTTGTTCTTTGGCGGTCGGGTTTCAGTTAACCACACGTCTCAGGAATTGTCGAACCGAGACTGTACAAGACTACACTTCATTTACACTTACATATTATCCTCTGAAGTAATACTTGGACGGTAATTCCCGGAGACTAAACAGGGAAAAAAGAAGGTATCAGACATGCGATAAACGTCTTAGTAGAGCCTACCTACCTTATTTCTTGTTGTGAACTTATTCTATTTTTGAAAAATTTTTTTGATTCTTCTTTGTTTTATTTTTTTACTACATTATTGTAATTTTTTGATTCGTTTTGATCCCAATTAATGCAAATGTGATTTTATATATATATATATATATATATATATATATATATATATATATATATATATATATATATACATATGTTTATTTATGTATGTACGCTTTATTGAGGGTGTGCACTGAAAACCCTTGTTCACGTGTTTTTTTAATGCAATTTACCCACGGTTCCTTAATCGGAACACGATTTTTCATTAAAAAAAAATTGTATAATAATTTAAATATTTTTACCCTTCCTAAAAATTGAGTAATCACAATCTTATATATATGTTGTCGGGATCGGTTCAGCGACTCTAACGCTCGGTGTACATCGGTGATGATATCACCGACATAAACAAAAAATACGTACGTGTATGTATTTTTTGTTTACATATAAGATTCCTCTTCGTGTTGCAGTTTTTATACGTAATACGTAAAGACGCATTCACTGAAATATTTTATTCAAAAATCGTTTAAAAAATTTTATTTTTTAATTCTATCCAGATTATTTTAATAAATTCATAAACGAGTCGGTAGAAAAATATTTCTTTTTAAGATGCAAGAAACCCCGCTAAAATAAAAGGTGTTTTTATAAATATTGTCGTTTGCTTTTCTAGCTTGATTTTTTTTCGAAAACAAGTTAGAATCGTTTGTCGATAAACAGTAATGAAATAGTAGAAGGTCGGAACTCCCCTCCTTCCTTTTTGCGGTTTGAAATGAGGAAAAAAAGAACCTCATAAGAGTTCTATTACTGTTAACATTAGAAATTATTTTTAATTCGATCATTAAAAGAAGTGAAACGGGCATAAAACTCTCAGACTGCATAATTTTTCGATTCGCTTCAACAATTTTAGCTATATTTCAGCTGTTTGTTAACAACTTAGTAGTGATTTTGTTTATAATAAAAAGCTTATGGTTAAACATAATTCGATAAAACTAATATTTGTACAGTTACAAAAATGTCATATGACCGGCATTTTGGAATTTATAAATATAATTATTTTTTAGATTTTGTCGAATGTACACATTTGTTCTTAAGATATAAACTTTTGTTAAAAAAAAAAAACTACAAAAAAAACAAAAGAATAATAAAGCGACATAAGACATTTGAGAACCCGATGAACTTTTTGTTTATTATAATGCCCTTAATCGGTGCCTCTTTTGGTCCCGTCTGTTACTCTGATCGACTCGGTGGTTCCCTGTTTTAAATTAACATCTTACATAAATAAACACAGACTTAGATTTTCATATAAAATGTCGTAAATGTTTCTTATTTAATTTTTTGTCCGCATCATTACCGCATCGAAGAGAAGTTCTGTAAACAAAAAAAATGATACTTTTTTGCCGATGATCATTAAAAAAAAAATAATTACGAATGTGGTAATGGATATTTTATATTTTTCCCGAAATTAAGAAAACTCTCCATTATGTTATTAATTTAGCTTTCGGTCTTAATATTTTCGTGTATGAATGTATCGCGTATTCGGGCGTATCTGTTAATGAAAGTGATCTTTCATGTGGGAGAGCGTCCGTGACGTATTTCATTAAATCTTACTCTTTAATCAATGTAACCGCATTTTCGCAGTTACGCTCGCCTTTCTCGGTGCTACTTGATTCTAATTAAATTTTGCTTTCTTTTTCTACGTTTTGATTATAAATTTATGAATTCGGTCTGAATTGTACGATTTATAATACGAAGTTTTTATTTTAAATTAAAAAGATATAAAAAGAAGAGCGCTTTAATCGAAGTTGAAATACTCTGCTTTTTTTTGTAAAAAAATAAAATCCATTGTCTACTCTATTTGTTGAAATATTCTTTTTTATTTCACGGGCTTGTCGAATCGTCTCCAGTACGGAAATTCGGTTCGATTTAAATTTGTAATTTCGTTTTATATTCAATTTTTCATTCTACCTAGATTTTTTTTATTTCCAGTTTCCTTAAAACTTATACGGTACAGATTTTTAATTTCCTTTTCGTGTCGGATGTATCTTGTTTCCGGAATTCATTACTCGAGTGCGTATACGTATGTTTTGAAAAATACATAACCGTGTATCTTTATTAATAAAATATAGCGCGGTTATTTATATTTATGTTTTTACCCGTCTTCGCTGTAGGAAAGTTATACGGTCGGCTAATATATTTATTTATGTCTTTGTCAATTCAGAACGGCTGTACACACGATTTTCATGAAATTCGTATCGTATTTGTTATCTTAATCGTTCCAGCGAATCGATTATACGGTGTTTTAAATTTTAAAAAAGGCCCTTGGTAGATTGTTTTTTTTTTTACATATTTAAATGAATAGCACATTTAAAAGTTGTTTAAAGAGAATTTCAAGTATAAATCCTTAACGTTTTTATTCCTTAAGTAAGTTATAAAAGTTTTAAAAAAATTATCGCGTAATTTATTAGGAAATAACTACAAATATTGCGAATTATTATATATATATATATATATATATAAATTGATAAAATAATCTTATTAACAATAATATTGAAAACAATGGAAAGAGACGACTTTGCATTGTTTTACAGCCGCCGCCTGTAAATTAAGCTGTCTGGGTTACGGACACTTTTATATTTAGTTTTTCCGATTAATTTTCTTGAAATTTTCAATAAAAATACATCGAATGTTATCCGATAGTTCAAGCCGGTTGTTTGTTACTTTCTTTATCTATTTAGCCTCCGGAACCACCGTAAGGTATCACTTCAAAGGATGAACGAGTACGATATGTACGAGTGTAAGTTAAGTGTCGTCTTGTACAGTCTCAGGTCGACCATGTGGTCATTTGTGGTTAATTGAAATCCAACCGCCTAGTATCCAAATTCGTATAAATGTAACTGCCTTTTCTAGGATTTGAACCTCAGAACTCTCCACTTCGAAATCACCTGATTTGCGATGAGTTCATCACTAGACCGACCCGGGGGGGTTTGGTTGTTCATTACGCTTGAGCGAACATCGAGTAATGATAGCGATAAAAGAATGTTATATAAGATGTTCCGGGTGGTCTTTGACAGACCTAAGAAACCGATTCAGGACATAAAAGTAAAAAGAAGTCCATGTGGACAAACGGGGTTGATGGTGACGATCGATCTAACCTCCCACGAGGTGTTCGCATACCTCATCACTCTCTAGCTTCACGCGCAGTCCTTGCGGGAAGCCTATTATTATTATTATTATTATTATTATTAAACATATATATAATTTTATTTAACTTAAATTTAATTCTGTTATTTTTGTAATATTATTCATTCCATCAATTCGAATCAATAAGTTCAAACCCGGCTCTCTTTGTGATCCTCACAGTTCACAATTCATTAAAGTATGTGCTTCAACCGGCAAATCACTACTTCATACATATAATTATGTACTATATATATTTTAGAAATTTTTGGAGGTGATATATATATATATATATATATATATATAAAACCTCAGTTATGCCAAGAAACATACGTAAAAATTTGGTTGCGATTGATCGAGTAGTTTTTCTGTTTATCCCGTACAAACAAAAACCTTTTGCTCTTTATATAATATTATAGGTGTAGATAACAGGTTACAATGTATTAATCTTCGATGAAGTTCAATGTAATAATATGTTATTACGGCAAACAAAATGTATTTACAATGACAAATAATGTTTTTTATGTTAATAATATCGATCTTGCATTTTCGATGTAATATTTATTTTTCATATATTAACGATAATAAAAACGTAATTTTAATCGTTTACACAAGTGCGAGTTTATATATATATATATATATATATATATATATATATTTGTGTGTGTGTGTGTGATAAAAATGACAGGACCACTATATTTGTTTGTGGCAAAACGTTAACAGAACCGGTACTATCCCTTTGTCACGACGAACACACTTCCTTTTGTCGGTAATAACATTTTGATATTAATAACCTGAATTAATAATCTTAGAAAAAGAAAAATGACGTAAATATATGCAAATGTCCGGTATTCTGTGTAGATTTTTTGTGAACTTTTAAATTCCTTGAGAATAATATTTCATCAGAAGTAGTTGGAATTTTATTCTTTTTTATATTGTATTTAATAGTAATATTTAATGAAATATTCTGGCTCTTTTTGATTTATTTCTTTTTAATTCGCTTTTTATATATATCATTTTATTCTGCGTTTTTGTTCAATTTAAAACAATTACTAATAAAAAATCTTTTCCTTTTAAACTTTTTTTCGTGCTTTTCTTTTTAATATAAAGATGACGTAAAGAATTTTTTTAATCATTCTTAACGCCTATATATGAATAAGTTTTGTTTTATAATATATTAAATGATACGTGTGTAACGCTTTACTGCATTTATTTCGTTTATTTAATAAGCGGAAAGCTTCTGTTATAAATTTTATAAATTCGTAAAAAACATTTCTTATATATATTTACATAAAATATAAGAGAAACTGAAAGTTTACACGTATATTAAACATAGAAAAATTATATTTCACACATACTCCTACTAATGATGTATTTTTCGGCATGATGTTTAAAACATCTTCCAACAAATTACAAAATATTTACAACATTAATAATAACAACAATAGTAGTATTTCTGTATCAGGAAACGACCGTTCTCTACTTGCGCCGTAAATTAGAGCGGTCCAACTATGATTCTTCAATGCGAACAGGGTTCTAAGATTTGAAGTAAATCTTATATAGCACCTTTCTTATGTGTACTAAAATTATCCGTTTAGAATTAGTTTCTGATCTGACTTCACAGTCGTTTATTGCAGCATATAAAATATTTATATCGCGTTGGGGTATTCCCGCTCAAGTCCTTTCTGATAACGGTCCAAATTTCCGTTCCGCCAAAAATATACTTTGTAATTTGTATCGACTTTTAAATTCAGAAAAATTATATTCAGACATTTAAGCGTTCACTACTAAACAAGATATTACCCGGTCATTTATTTCTCCCTCTTCACCCCGTTTTTGTGATTTACGGGATAGGCGTTAAATTTCATACACGTCGTGTAATTGGACAAGCTATCCTTAATCTTGAGGAATTATGTACAGTTTTATCACAAATAGAAGACCTGTGCATCAATCGTGCTTACTTCCGATCTCAAACGATCGATTTAAATAATATTTTTAAGTAATCTTTTTTATCGATTTAATTATTTTACGCTATTGTTTTTGTAATTTCATTTGATTATATTCTTATAATATTACTGTTAACGCGATCATAAAAATTCTTTTAATATCTGTAACCTAATTTACATATTTTTACTATTTTAATTATCATTTCACATTTATATCATATACGATTATGTATTGATTTATATTTATTATACATTTATGTAATAAATGTAATATATCACAGTGAATGTAATTTTACCGTTTTAACTAATCATAAATATTAACGATTTAATTATATTATTGTTAATTTATTCACAACTAAACTTGGTTTGTTATTCTGTTGAAAGGCTTCATTATGGATTGTTAGTGTTTTTGCCGTATAAGTGGCCTATGGTTTTATAAGTGTGTAGTAGCGTCTTATTTTTGCGTTTATTGGTAGGCATTTTTTATCGTAAGTGTACTAGATGAATTTTTGAGCTTTAGCCGGTTTCTTTCTTCTTATTTGGATCGAGGTTTTTCCTGAACCTTATTTGTTATCGCTTTTCCGAGTTATTTAAATCGGTTTTATTACCGTTACTTCTTTTAATCGTGTGGGTTTTTGAGACAATTTCTGTCTTTTTCAATGATATTTTGAGGCCCATTTTATTTGCAATGTTTTGAAGTTCTTAATAACTCCGATTTAGCTTCGTCGATGTCGTTTGCTAACGGTGCTACCAAGTCGTCGGTGAAACCAAGAAAGTTTGTTTTGAATTTTTTGGCCTGTTTTTACTCTTGGGAAGCATTTCTTGAGCCATTCCCTCATTACCTTTTACAGAGCGCAGTTGAATAATAACGGTAAAAACCCTTCGCCTTCGCGCAGTTCTATTTGATCGCATTCGGTTCCGAGAGCTCGTCTCTGAATTTCACCTTCGACTTAGTATATGTGAAGGTCAGTTTTATCACGTTTATTAATTTGGTATGTAGTCCGAGCTGCTTAAAAGTTTTAGCGGATGGTGTCATAAGCTTTCTTGAAATCTAGAAATGTTTTCTCCATATCTGTTTCTTTTCTTGTTGTAATCCATTATTATCTTGAAACTCATGATGTCTGATAGCTCCTATAGGGTCTGAAACCTCCCTGGTATTCTCCTAGTTCTTTTTCGTGTTGTGAACCGATCCTGTTGATGATTCTTGAAAGAATTTCGTATGTTGTGTCTAGGAGTGAGATTCGCCTGAAATTTGTAGGATCTGTTTTGTCCTCTTTATTGTGTAGCGGATGGATTAGGGTTGCCGTCCATTGTTCTGGTCGGATATATATATATATATATATATATATATATATATGCCTAAATAATAATAATAATAAATTCATGTTGCTTGTAATAATTCTGTTCCATTTTATTGAAATTAATTTTGTGGAAAAATTTCATTTTCGTTATCTTGTTTAAAATTAGGTGTTCTAATTAGATTTGTAGTAGTAATTTATAATTCTTAACGGGTTAGAAGTGTCAAATAACATCCGTTGCAATATTGTGCGGTAACATCGATGCCGTACGAAGACAAAAGATGGAATGCGGGTGGAAGATTTAATGACAAGTACGGGGAGATATGCTTGTATAGTAGTTTTAGCAGAAGGATATGTAAGAATGAATAATGGAAGCGTACACCGTACGGGGTTTTCTAAGATAGCGATATAAAAGTGCGGTTCATTTACCATTCCGGTACGAAGGGGTTGTGTACGAATTACCTCTCCTGTACACGTATACACAGAAACAAAATTACATACACGCACGCGATTGTATATAATTTTACCTTCATTCTATTACTTTGGGGTCAATTTTTTTCACAGTTCTTTAGTAAACGTTAAAGAAAAAAAAAGTAATAATAAGATAATTTATCTCTTTTTCTGTCTTTCTTTGATTTCCTCTCTATTTCTCTGCCTTCGTATCTCTTTCAATCCACGGCGATGCTTTCGATCGACTGATCTTTAGTGTCGTATTAGAAACGAAAAAATCATTCCTTCTTTTTTCCTTCGTCTCGGCTATTGTACTCGTTCTTTCTATTTTTCCTTCATCATTTATCCTTTCTTTTTTTACTGCCATCATCATTTCTTTTCTTACCCGATTCCTAAAATTTCTTTTCAATTTTTTTTTTCATTCCGTGTATTTTCAAAGTGAAGTTCAACCTTTTCATAAAAATAATATTCTCTTCACCATTAACCTATTTATTTAAAAATAAATAGTTTTTATTTTTAAATAAATAACCTTTTTAAAAATAGGTTAATATATTAACGGTCAACTTATTTTTACTGACCGTTAAAGTAAGAACGTTGTTAATGTTTCTAAAAAAGAAAAACCTAAGTCTAGGTTTAAAATTAATATGTAAGCATTTCATATCGGTGATTGTAACGGGTGTTTCAATAAAGACACAACGTTATCATTAAGATGGTAGATGTCATGCGTAGATAAATTTTATTTCTCGGTACGTGTCGGTTAGCAACACTGTACTCAAGGTTAGCAGCTTGTAACACTTGAAATGTCCTTCTTATGCGCTAGTGTTATACCGGTAAATTCGTCTCTATTTTGTTAACTTTGTTGTTTCCCAAGGACGAACCCGTTTTTATTATTGAGACTTATTGCGGGTATAAATCTTACGAACGAGTGAAAGACGAGTTTCGGATAAGATTTTCCAATTCTTCAGTTCCCAATAAGTCTACAAAATCGCGGCGACTGATAAATTTCCTGAGACCAGGAGTGAACATGATCGGCGAAGCGCAAGTCGATCGTCACTATTAACAGTAGACATGTTAGAGAATGTGAAAGAAAGTTTGTCTCGCTCGTTCAGAAAGTTATCTTCACAGGTCGGGCCTTCACTATCTGCAGTTTTTAGGGCTACTAAAAAATTACAATCGCACGCTTATCGCATCGGTGTCTTTCAAGAAGTAGACCGCAAAAAACGTTTACAGTATTGTCTTTGGTTTCGTTCTCTTGTTGACGACAACGATACTGAAATTTTGGATCGTGTTTATTTCAGCGACGAGGCACGGTTTCACTCGGATGGTTACATTAACAGCCAAAACTGCCGAATTGGAGCGCCTAAAATCCTCAGGCGTTTCACGAACGTCCAATAAACGCACGTAAAATTAATGTTTGGTGTGCGATCTCCTGGCATCTTATAATAGGGCGTTTATTTTTTGACAAATCTGTAGACGGTGTGCTTTATCGCAACTTAATCGAACAGTTTATTGCCGTGTTCGATTTACACGAACGAGAATGTCGGTTCCAGCAGGATAACGCAACGCGTCATACTGCTAATGAAACGCCAAATATGTTACGGGAATTTTTTGGCCATTGTTTAATATCAAAAGGATTGCGGCCTCCAGGATCCCCAGGTCTTACTTGTGCAGACTTATTTCTTTGGGGGTATTTAAAAAGTACGGTTTTTAAAAGCAATCCTCATACGCTTGAGGGATTAAAGGCTAGATATTTTATTAACATAGTTTTGTAATAAATTCACTTCGTCAAACAAAGGGGTTGCGCACTTTTTGAAGCGCACGTTAGATCGTCGCCACCCGCTTTATAGGATAATCAGCTCGGCTGCAAGTCGGATTGTTTATATGTTTTTGAAAACACATGATACAAATGCGGATCTGTTTTCCGTTTACATCAATCGAACGATTTACGGACAAAGAATATAAGAATAGATATAGGTTCCACGAAATGGAGTAACGAATACGATATGACCGTGAAAAGGGACTAACAACTCTTGACTAAAGTAAGTAGTTATACTTAACTTCGTCGTGTAATTCCACTGCTCTAGCGATATTACCGCCTATAGGCAGCGGACACCTTTTTCATCGACTATTACTTGCCGGGTCGATTCAAAGGCACGCAACAAATCGGCTTGAAATAAAATTAAAAATAATTCATCGAAATTGGTTTTACTCTTTAAATTTTTTTTGTAATATATTTTTACCTACATCAGTGCATCCTGGTTACACACTCGTGCTAAGTACTATAATCGGTGAACTAGCTGCTCAGTTGTACAACCGGCTGCAGATTCCCGCGCAAAATGCGGACACGATGTCTAACTACCGGTGGCTATTAGCCGTTGTCGTGAAGACAATTTCAAAGCTTTTCTTCTCTTCGTGTTTTAACCCTTTACATCAGGGCCTCCAATTGTACACGGTGTACCGAGGAATCTTTGAAATTATGACCACTTACGCGGTGCTCGTATGGACGCATAGGTTGGAAAAAATAAAGCGCTTATTCTAAATTTCAGGAATGCCCAGCGCAGAGCTCTCCCAATATGCACTGGTGTTTTTAAAACAATCTCCTAAAGGGCTACTACCGTATTGGGAAAGGCTCTATCGAGTGGTGAAAGTTCGGGCAGCCGTGTGGAAGTTGCGAATAAGTCGTGATGCCGAGGTATTTGGGATGCGGTTTCGAGCGGGGCGTTTATCGGAGCGGCACGGTGATCACAGTGCACCGAATCTAATTTCTTTACAGTTGCCCATCTCCCGCTTGCGGAAGAAGGCTTCAAAGCCTCGCGATTGAAGCGTAGCAGGTTGAATGGAACATCACGACTAAGGAAAAGTCTTTGTATAATTTTATATAAAACTTGGGGGGATGGTACTCCTGAAAATCATTTTAAGAGCAACGGGGGCCCAGCTGCTCATCAACCGCGCAAATTTGAAACGATATCTGTTCAGGTTCCGCCTGGCGACTGATGAGCGGGGAGATCCAGTCGAATATACGTAAGACGTACGACTGTCCCGCTCTCAGGAGGGCCAGAGCTTGGGCCAGCCTGGAACTTTGAGGTCAAGGTGGAAATCGGCCGCTCATAAGCGGCAAGTCAGTGTGACGTAAGCCGGACTGTGTGGAAATTGCTTGATGCAGTTTCATCGTTCAACCGGCATCAATAGTTTTCTTCAGAGAGGATTGTAACCGCATCGCCGGAAGAAGCTACACTTGAGTAACGATCGACCATCGTCGATCTATAACTCCAAGCAGCTATAAAGGTTGGACAGGTACTTGCCGGCATACAGCGACCAAGGCGCGGCAGCGAGTTGATGTTCTTATTTATTATAAATCGACGAGATAAATTTGTAATTTACGACGCTCATATATTTTATTATAAGACGGGTTGCGCCTACCCGTTTAGAAAATATATGGCGTGTGAACGGTGCATACGAAAGCAGCAGGTGTAATGATCCGTGCTTATACCGTTCACGCAATTCGGTTAGCTTCAGGAGCTATTAGGAACTAGGTCGCTTAAACCTTTCGAGGTGCAGTTGCCCTTCATGCGCGGACATTCGGTTTCACGCTTTAGGGCGACCGAATGGAGCGGTGGCGGGAGAAATGCCAGTTACCCTGTACAGAGATAATACTCTTTGTTTGTGTAGGTCAGATCTGACTTCCCATATAGCGTAGCAGGTGATTGTTTTCTCATCGTCAGAATTATTTTCTCTTGCAAAATTAATGGGCTACGGCCGGGCAAACGCATCAGGAGGATTAGCCGTGGCGAAAGCTTAAATCGGATCTCTGATAAAGTTCGCCGACGAAAAAGAAATAATAGGTTACTATTAGTAGAACCTTACCGGTTCGGGGGAAAGTCGGTTCATTAGTCGTTCGGGTGGTCGTACCGAATGAGTCTTGGACTTCGATCGGCCGCTAAGAAGTCTCCCGCTTCTTCACCGCTAATTCGTATTGCGTGACCTTCCAAGGCCGTGAAATACGATTCATATCTCGTATGTTGTATTTATTCGAGGACATAACGGCCGGCTCGAATGTC
Source organism: Lycorma delicatula (assembly GCF_047948215.1). Taxonomy (NCBI): domain Eukaryota; kingdom Metazoa; phylum Arthropoda; class Insecta; order Hemiptera; family Fulgoridae; genus Lycorma; species Lycorma delicatula. The sequence goes on from NC_134465.1 coordinate 79,340,718, forward strand.
GGAACGTAAAAGGGACTAACAAAGGTATAAAAAAAACTGTACTTACAAAACGAATCTTTTAACGTAAAAAATTTAAATATAAATTTTTCTAACTTCAGGCTACTGTTTTGAAGTTATCTACTTCAAATTTTGTTTTTATCGTCGCTATTATTTTTTATAATGATTTTTTATAAATACTTGCGACAACAGTTTACAGTGTTTATTGCAGACGTAAACATTTAAATTAAAGGATAAAGTATTTAGCGTAAAAATTTGTATGAATACGTACGATGACAGTTTCATTTATAACAGTAGGTTATAATATAGCATAATAATTCATTTAATTTCAATTACAATGATAGTAATCATTTATCTCTCTGCAGCTTAAAAAAAAAAAAAAAATTTTATAGTATAAAAAAATTTCCGTTCTGAAGAAGCAAAGAGCTTTGCAAAAGTACTCAAAAAACTAGGAAGCGGTAGATTTTTTAAATTTATTTTAATAGAATAATATATTCTGCATTCCATAAAATTTTGTAAACCGTTTATTAAAAGCGAATAGTTTTTTTTAAAATAACAGCCGATGTATTCGTAATATTGTTTCAAATAAATGTTATCCCTCGTTACATTATCTTACGGGATTTCTAAAACTTCGATTGTTTATATCAAAAAAACAAGAGTAGTTATAGTAAGACAAGTTTCACCGTCGTCAAAGTTTACATGGAAATCATGTATTCACGTGATTATTATTTTATTATTTAAAACCTTAAAGATGGAAGTCAAGAGGGGAGATCCGATATGATGGAAAGAAATTTCAAACTTTACGTAAGTAATATTTTGGTTTGTGTACGTTAACGCATCAATTTTCTGTCGAACGGTTTAAATTTAGTTTTGCTGTATCAAGCCGTTTCCAGATCGTACTAATATTCCGTATGAATAAATAAAACAGTTTATACGTTCGGTCAGGGTTGTTTGTCACTTCTGTGATCGGTGTAAGTCCTTAACTAATTTATTTCATTCGTATTCAAAAGGGTGTAATTAACAGAGCCGCCGCCACTATTCCTGCCGGCAGGGCGGTGGCGTCAACGTCGGATATGTTTTTATGCGGGCATGATTTGTTTGCCTGGATAAAGCTACCTAGATTCGCCGAATAAATGACTTTTTGTTTGGCGAACGCTATTAAGTATTCGTTTATTTTATATTTTTCTGTAATACTAGTAGGAAAATTTATTATCTAGGACAGCGGTACCTTCCTTCCCCCGGTCTTTCGCTCTCGTACTCTTTTTCACAGGAACCGGCTTCGAGAGATACGGTAGTGTAACAAATAACAGTTTATCGGCTTTCGTTTTTTTCCTTTCAAAAAAATCCTTTTGACGAGTGTGAAAAGTGATCCTTAGCTTTATTAATTATCAAATACCCTCAAAAAGTTTTTTTTTCACCGGCGTAATCGATATATATATGTTAAATATTAAATACTTTAGTTGTGGTATACGGTTATTAAAATTATTCAAAACTAGGAAATCGTTTAGAAGAAACATTTTTTTGAAATCTAAAAATAATTAGCCGTTTTTATCGTTAAACACTCACGGTAAAGGAAATCGATATTTAAAAAAAAACTTAATACTCGGTTAAATAAAAAATTATAAAATAATAATAATAATAAATAGGAGTAAATGAACAGTTCTTACGAAAATATTTTATAAAATAAATAAACTGTTTATAAATAATTACAAATTATGAAGTACCGTTTAATAATACCGGTCGAATGCGGGGGATAACGGTCTAAAGTACTTAACTTCCATTTCGACTTTACGGCATCCCAATTTTACGTGGAGGTGGATGAGATAAAATCTTATCTCAACGAAAATTTTGATTTCAAATTTCTCTTAGATTTATTTTTTTAGATATTTTACTTTCCCGGCCGTATACAGGATGATCGGCGAATATCGTAAAACATGTTCTACGGGTGAAAATAAAAAGAAAGTTCATATAAGCAAAAGTTCAGAAACACTTCTTTAACGAGTGTCGGCTGGCGAAAGATTTCGCCCGGATTTCTGAGCCTTCGGTAATATATAGCCAGAGTGTAATTCTTATGACCCAAATTAAGGGGTAAATTTAGCGGTTTTTATGAATAAAGGGTCCCAGAACTGAAATTTTCTGTTTCTGGGATTTTATACATGCCGTTTTAGTCGGAATCAAATTGTCTCTTAAGTTTTCTTTTTCTTAACAGAAAAAGTTAAATCTTTTTCTGTTTATTACACGTAACAAAGTTTTGTTACATCAAACATTAAATAGTGTGATTTTCGACATCAATCTTTACTTTTTTACCCCAAATTTCTCGAAAACTATTAAAAATATTGTTCTGGGACCTATATTTCAGGGCAGATTTTGTACAAAACACCAAATTTTTCCTGTAATTTGGGTTCGAAGAATTACTGTGTGGCTTAATTTGACAGAAATCAGGGTGAAATGTTTCGCCAGCCGACGCTCGCTAAAAAAGCTTTTCCAAACCTATGTTAATATGAACTTTCTTCTTTACTTTCACCGACAGAAACCTTTCGTAAGTTACTTTCTTAGCGAATCACTCTGTATTTAACGGAGCGTTTGATACCGTTATAATTTTGGCCCCGGGATAAGTCGAGAACGTATAATTTTAGAAGAATGCTCGTAAGAGAATATGACAAAAGCCCGGTGGCAGTAGATGAAAAGGTAACTGTAGCGGTCAAACTCTGTCTGGTAGAGGTTTATGAAGCTGATGTTTTTAAAATGAACGAGAAGAAGCGAATGAAGACGAAGACAATGGGGATGGTATTGAAGAAATTTTACCGGTAAAACCAAAACTCTTAAGCAGATATCTGACGGAAAGCCGAAGATTTTCTAAACGTTACCGGTATGGGATGTTTAATAGTGATCTTCAGAAAAACGACTGTAAACTAATTTAAAAAAAAATAATTTATTTGTAATTCATAATCCTATTTATATATTGATATTTATGAACGCTACGAGGTACATTAACTTTTTTTATTGTGTTTATTTATTTAAAAAAAAATAAATTATACTATTACCGTTTAATAAAATATATTATGAAATCATTAACCAAATGTCCTATAAACAAAACTTTTATTGATCTGAGTATTCTTTTCCGTCCTTCTTAGCATTATCACCCTTAAGATTCTTACCTGACGGAGTACCTCCATTTTTAAAACTACTTTTAGCACTTTTCTAAAAGATTTACTGCCTGATTATCCACGAGAGATCGTTACAAGTTGTAAAAGTAGTTTTTGAGAATGAAGGTACTCCGAAACGTGTCAATAACGAATGTTAGCGTGAAAATGCTAGGAAGGACAGAAAATATCACTCAAATCGGTTACGATAATCTTAGCGGAAATATAAAATATTATAAAAAAAGTTTAGTTTTATGTTTTATATTTAATTCGTTCCGCGATGTTTTTGTTACTTTGATTATAAATTGTTTAAATTACAATGTAACAAAAGATTTGTATAAATAAATATATTATTTATGTCACACCGCTTATTGTATGTATCGCAACATAAGGATATTTAGGTAAATAAAATTAAACTACCTGATAAACAGAATAATTTCTGTAATTTTACAAATTTTTTTGCGTATGGCCTTCTGTTTGTTACCCGTTAACTAAAGACGCATGCTGATTCGACATAAATAAAACATTCTTTGTTGAAATGCGAATTATCATAACGAAATACTCCATACTTAATTAAAAACTGTTTTTGGCCAATATAACGTTTTTCATTACGTCTAAGGAACATGTTTGTCAATAATAAATTTTTAAAATTTGAGGAAGGGGCTCCGCTCTTCTTTTTGCCATAAAAAATGTTTTTAATTTAAAAAAAATATAATTTAAAATCTACTTTAAAAAAATAAATTTTTACCTTTTAACTAAAGGTTTTTTAAATATTTTTTGACAAATTATATTGTCTGCTTACAAAGATATATTTTCTGTTACTTTCTCGTTTACATTGCGCTATATAGATCTGGACTTATGTAGTGGATTTGTTGCGAACAGCAAGTAATAGTAACGAAGATATCATACAACGCTTCCAAAACAAGGTAACGAGAACAAGTGCAGAGGTGCCACGGTTCACACGGAATGATGAAATTTATGAATGTCTAGCTCGAGCTTTCGACGGTTTGTAAGGTTGTGCCACAGCGCAGTGTTAAGTACCAGCAACGACTTGAAAATCACGTCAAGCACTTAGCAACCGATCTGCTTGATAACAGCAGGGACGTCCGAAGGTTGAAGCGTCTCCACGTGCTTGACTTAGGGGCTACTGTATGGCAGTTTGATAAATGAAAACGGTAAATCTAGCGATATTATTTTTGTTTTATTTATTAATTTTTTGATTTTTGGACTGTGAAGTGTTAGCAGAAATATTTTTTCTAATGGACTTCACGGTTACTGATGTAATTTAACAGGCTTACAAGGAAGCGATGTGGTGTCCACATCAGATTTTTTTATTTCATAACAGGTATGTTCAGGAAAAACATACCCTAATTATATTTACGGAAAATCTTTGTATAATCTGTATTTCTTGTAATTCTCTTTTATTTTTTAATATTAATTTATTTTATCTTTTTGTAGGTAAGTGAACTTCATAGCGCTAAAAACAGTAATAGTTATGGTAACTTGGATATTTTACAACTTTCATTGATAGAGGAGGTATTGTGTAATCTGTCATTTTTTTATTATATTTTTAACATTTATTTTATGTATTTATTATAAATTTGAATACTTTATTTAATCGTATAAATATTGTATTTTATTTTAATTTCCGAAAAAAACGGTTAATAAATTTATTACCTGCTTCATATTACGTTTAAAAATATATCAAAAAGTGCCTGTTTGCACCGTGTACTTATACTCTTGGGTAAAGTGTATCGTGTTTCAATTTGTCATCTAATTATTTCACGACCTTCTTTTTTAATTATACATTACTGAAATAATAACTTACCGTAAAAATTTACTCCATTTTTTTTTTTTTAAATTTATTAATGAAATATTTTCGTGTTGTTTGTTAAGGTGTTTTTTTTTTCTTTATTAAAATTATTCCTAATTGTCAGTCAAGATGGATGCCAGCGAATCAGGTTTATAGCGTGGTATAAATAAAGCTAATGAATACAAATTTTCTATGTACAAATTACCGGGTAGTAATTAAAATCTGTAAAAATCTCTGGTAATTTATATTAAATAAACACCATTAATAAAATTTTACTCGACTGAATAAATCGACCGATACAGTGTTTCATAAATGAAGACGCGACCTGAATATTGAAATGTATATTTTTTCCAGAACATAAGACTCAAACTATAAAAATTTTCTGATAAATCTTTTGTTTTATTGTATAAAGGATAGTGAAACTTGTTTGCTCTGACCGGGGTAAGGTTTCTTACTTTTATTTATAACGTACGCGGTTTCTTGTTTCTTTACCGGAATTTGAAATCTTGCTTTCGTTATTAATTTTTTTTTTGTCAATTAAGCGAGGATCATTCTAAAAATTCAAACTTTTAAACATTTCCAAATCTACCGAAGATCATGACATTTACAATTAAGTTAAGGTCGAACGATAACCGAGAAATTCTTCCCGCAAATGTTTATTGTTATCAGCAATACGACATACAAGTAAAGCGATGTCATCGTTAGGTTTTACTTTAACGATAATTAACTGTTTGCCAGTCAAAGTACAGTTAAATTTAACATTAAACAGTCGAATTAAAAAAAAAAAAAAACTGAGAATTTTTTGGATGGGGGTTCGATGTCGCAAAAACTTTTTTTTTGCAAATATTAATATTTTTTAATTAAGAAATGCGCCTAAGAAAATTGATCTTAATTAGGCGAAATTTCGAGATAATGAGGATGACCTTGTTTTACAGCCTCATCCGCTTGATCTTTTATGTTGAAAATTTAACGGTAACAATGCCTCATACATAGAAGTAATCTGACCGAGTTTGGTCAGAATCGGTCCGGTAGTTCCTAAGATATAAGCTGATTTACAGGCCGACACCGAACACACACACACGAACATACAATTAACATCGGGAAAATTTCCATCCGGTTTTTTTCGTTTTTGGGTTCCTAAGGTGTCAAAACGTTAAGATCCGATGAAAACCGCATATGCCAAAATTGGACCCGTTACAATACTTTTCCTTCTAGAGCTACAACGCTATCTAAACGAGAAAGTAATAAAGAATCTTTTAACGATCGGTGAAAGATTTGGATATCGCAAATCTATTTTACCTATTCATATTATCTTTTCGCATTAGTTTCTCCGTTTTTAAACGCTTCATTTTCTGCTTTTCAGGTAAAATGAAAATTCGTCATTAACAGAGATACGTTCCGTTTTTGCATCTTATTTTCGTCAATACAAAAATTGAAATCGATGACAATACCGTTAAAACTCTTTCACGGTCTGATTAAGTCGATTCATGAACAACGATGCTGTAAGCACGCAGTGTTTTGTCGACCTGAAATCTGTACTTGTTCGTACTCCAGTCTTTGATGATAATTTTTCTCCGGAATTTTCTATACAAACGATTTAAATTCTATTTCAGGTCCTTAAAAAGTTATATCGGTTACGTTGACGATCAGCTTATACAGTTTTGATCCTTGATTATTTTTTTTAATGAAATTTTATATCAAAAATGATATTGTTGTCTTATCGGAAACTGTAAAACCTATTTAAATTCCTACTATTATTATTATTTTGTAATTTCTTTTCACCTTCTTTCATAAATTTTTATGATTTACAAAAGAAATAAATGTCTACAATTAATGTGCTGTCGTCTTTTGAAAAAAATCTTTTACACTTGTACATTGTATAACTTATGTACATAAGTTATACATCTATTAAAATGCGTATTTCCCTTCAATATTTCTAGAAGTTTTTAGCACGTTTTCGTTGATTTAAATTTAAAATTTGGAATTGTTTTTGCGTTCGATATATGTTGTTTTTTATCTATTACAATAGAAAATTAAACACGGTTGTGGTTACAAGTGCTCGCTTTATTTGGTGTGTGTGTGTGTGTGTGTGTGTTTGAGGGGGGGGATTGGGTTGGGTTGAAGAATTATCATAGCGGTACAATAAATAAATACAGTATGAGGTTAGAAAGTTTCGTATTCTTCCTTCTATCAAAATGAATTCTCTTTCAGTCCGATACATTTTTGTTATTTTAACTTTTCGTACACCAGAAACTTGTTTATTTTCGTACATTCTGTTTTGTAGAATTGATTTTAATGTACAGTTGCGGGGTACCATTTTAGTTACAGAAAGAGAGAGAGAGAGAGAGAGAGAGAGAGGAGATATTTAGGAAGAGTGTGACAAGAAGAGAAGCATCTGTTAAGTTCTTGTGTGCTTTTATACAAATATACAGCGCATTAATGACTGGAATAATTTAGTCTGAAACTCTTTAGATGTAAATGCAATATTAGTCTATATAGGTTTTAGTAAATATCGTTAAAAAGTTCCTCGTTTAATTTTTTATCGCGTTAACCGTAAAATTCTGTAAAATAATTAACGACGATGAAAGATTTTTCATAAATAAAAAAATAATAAATAATTCCGTGAGATAATATTTGGCACACATGCTAATCCTACTGCTAACAGTTACTAGTAAAGTTACCATTTTGGCTTTATTAGTCGCTTTGAATCTTCTTTATTGATTCGTTTGAAATATCGTAGCAATGGTAAAACACTAAAGGCGGTTTTTATCAATCTTCCCTAGCTCGCTTCTTATATTCTGTGTATTTTTCAAATAATCGATGTATGAAGCCGATACATGATGAAAATCCATCGTAGCAAAAAGAAACTAATCTAAACAAAATATCTTACTTGATTTTCACAAAATTTTACAGCTGTCGTGATTTTTACTCGTATTTCTTTAAGTCAACAATGTTTTTGTTTTCACGTTTGTCCTCGCATCTTGTATCCTTAATTTAACGTACTTCCTGGCATTGCCTATTTATGACATTTTGCACAGTTATTAAGGTCGGGTGACAATACCATATTCCAGCATTACTTTTGCAAACATCCCCCGTACGGAGGTAAATTAAAGTTGCGAGTGATAAAATCCCAAAATCTGCAAATCGACTTTGCGGGGTTTTTGGGGTCGCAGATGACAAATCCGGTAGCCGTTTGACATAAAAAAAGTGGTACGGGAGTTTTTTTGGTTTCGAATTTGACATTTCATCATAACTCAAATGTGTGTGTATGTATATATATATATATATACACACAGATGATTTCTGGCGGGCAGTACAAACACAGCTCCTGACGATTCACTTGGCTCCGTACCATTATGCCTATCAGAGACGGATCGAATGAGAAATCTTTCATAAAAACGTTTGTCGGAAATTGTAATAGTTAATTTAAGTAAAGGAAATAAAAATTTCACCGTTTCGTTACGTTGTATAGTTAATGTTTGATTGAAAATTTGTTGATATTTTATAGACATATTAGAAATTTCAGTATAGGATGTTATCTTTTGAAATCCGAATTAATCTCATGCAATGTACGATAATAATTTGATTAAAGTACGAGTATAAAGTACGTTTTTAAAAATATTGAAGAATATTAGTAATATTATTTTAAATAAATTTTGTGAAAATCAAATAACACATTTTGTTTAATTTCTTTTTGTTATGTGTTTTTAATTAAAGAATGAACTCTTTTTTATGAATTCTAAAGGAAAGTTTCCTTAAGAAATTTTTTACTGGAATTTGGTTTGCGTCTCAAACATCCTAAAAAGTATAAAACTATTCCCTTATAATTTATCTATATTTTCTGGTTGTCCTCGTCAGATTTGGGCGTTATTTTGCCAGCTTTTTTTGTTTTTTTTTAAGCAATTATAGTCCAGAAGCGGGTTATTTTTTTAACTATAAAAAAATCTGATGATAAGGTTTTCATAAATTTGTTTAAAAATTGTATATAACAATTAAAATCGTTGATGAAGTGATATTTGTAAATAAATTGTCGTTTTTTATAAATGTAAGATCAAAATTCTGTAGTAATCGTGATATTTGTTGATTTAAAAAATGTATAATCCGAATACAAATGTTTTATAAAAAGAAAAAAGTATAGAGATCGATAAAGGTTACAGATAACAAGATTACGTACGGTCTGAATCTCGTTTATAAACGAGCAATACACAAACAAGACTTCAATTTAAACATAACATAACATACTGCACAAATGGGAATGAAACCTAAATCTCATTTAACAACGACCGCGTTACTCTCTTATCCTTCCCTGCGCCCGTACCCCTTACCATCCTCTTTTTGTTTGTGTATATTATGTAAATTTGTGTTTTGCGGTTGTTATTCGTTATTGCAACAGTAATTTTCAACGATTCGATGTTACCATTAAGAATTAAACGGAATTAAGATTAAACAGCGTCTGGAAAATTACAATGCCGATTGTGTGCTTAACTTATGAACTACTTATCTGATTAAATAAAATATGAATTTATTTATTATTTTGTTTTCTTGCTTTTCTCGTTTTCTGACATCGATTTTATTCTCATTTCGCTCGTTTGTTTAGTATATGCGTGTTTATAGTGACAATGAAATCGTTATTAATAAATAAAAACTTCTGGATTCATAAATAAAAGTTTATTAGTTTTTTCCTCGACGGATTATCAAAAATGTAATATGATAAAAACGGTCAATTTTGAAAAAAAGAAAACAGATTTGATTGATTCTGCACCGCCCTCGGATAGTCTATGATAAGCCCGTGTATATGATGGCGGTGATGTTTACGTGCGCGTGTGTGTAACTGTATTTAGAGTTTTAATAAAGTTTTAGAAACTTTAAAAAATTTTTCAAACAATTAATCGCGGTAAAATAAAATTTAACAAATGCTCCTATTTCCAACGATATTTGTTTCGGTATGAAACCACCACGCATTCTCCCAAGCCACCGTGGGGGGAAGCAAATCGGGAATTTTAAACGGCAAGGATATGTTGTAACAACGTTTTAAAGCGTATGGAAAAGAAAATCGAGTAAAAAACTTCGAGCTACGATAACCCTAAATATATTTCATAGTAATCTCAAAATCGGCCGGCAGTACTTTCTCAAGTATTTGTCTCGTTTAAAAAAGTAAGATCGTTTTGAAACAGCAGCGCTTACTAAAAAATTTGTATTTTTAGCGTTTCGTTGTCGAGTAGTTAGTTATTTAAGAAGCATTGAAAACTACTTTTGAAACCGGTTGTGAAAAATATTAAACTATCGCCATTTCGGTATGAGTTGTCGTAGACCGAAGATTTTTACGTTGAAATTTATTCGTCGAATTTGTTATTCGCGTGCGACTAACTCGATTCGGAAGATCGCTTCCCTCCTGCTGAAATCGATTCGGGAGCCTTTAGAAAATTTCCTGTCCGACCTATTCCTGATTTTCAGGTCGAACATCTTGGAACCCACCTCGCACGGTCTTTGCGGAACCCGTGGTATTTTGTTACGATGGAGCGGACGCTTCCACGACCGATACCTACTTCCGAAGCTGTTTCACCGATCGTGAGATGCCGATCCTTTTCGTCGAAGTCACGGATCGATCGAACGATGTTATCTTTCATCTTGTCTTCGGGACGTCTATTGCGAGTCATTTTTACAGCTTCGTGACTTTTTAAATTTTCTGGCCCGATCGCAAACTCGGGTACATCACGTCGTTTCCTCAAACTTCGCCCGGAGGCTAGTTAAAGCTTCAGAAAGTTTGGATTTCTCTTTCATAAGAAACGCGACGATAGTAGGTAGAGCAACCGACATTAGAAACATCTTGACATGATGCGACCGAATAGAAAGACGCCGATACCTAGGCGGTTGTAGCGGGAATCCCCTCCGCAATCACAGTCTTCAGTATCCCTCCTCAACAGCTCGCTCGTGTTCGTACGCCAGCCGTGAAAACAAAAACCCGACTCGTGCGACCGAACTTCGTATATTAAATAGAAGCAGATTTACTTTTTCGTCATTTTCTAAATTTATTTTCGTAAATCGATAAAAAATTGCGAATGTACTATTGGGTTCTACCGTAAGATATCCAACCGTATCGATTTTTTCTTTTATCAATTACTATCGGTTCATTTATGAAATATTATATTTTTACAGGAAAGACCGTTAAAGAAATTTCTTTCGTACGTGTTATTTAAAAACAAAGTCGGTCGAGAACGGTAACCGTTTTATTTGTGGTTTTACTTGTTCGCTTCGGTTGCTATTTGGTCGGCCGTGGATCGGCAAAAAATTCCTTTCCTTTAAAACATTTCACGCCGGATTTCTCGTTTTTTGAACCGTACTGATGTACGCGAGTCCTGCGGTTCTAATTTTTATTTAAACGTTTAATCGGTGTTATTACGTAAATACAAACGGGACAGGATTGTTGATCGCAAAAAAACAGGATGATCATTTCGTGAAAATCGTTAAAGAAAATAATTAAAAATATTATTGTAAAAAATTATACGGAAAAATTTTAAAATTTAATAATGTAACTGTTAACGTCATATTATTTCTCACAAAACCTTTAGAACTTTTAAGTGAAATCACAGTGTTTTTTTCAGAGCACGCTATACGTTTTTAATTTAATTTTACTCGGGTAGTTAATTTTTTAAACGTTTTTAACGCTTTAATTTAAAATACTTGGTTTTTTCTTTCTGCTTTTGACTTGTCTCTTTCTTTATCTTACAATTATCCTTGATAATCTTGTTAATAGGAATAAAAAAGTCGATTAAATTTCACATAAAAAAGAAGATTTTTTTTGTTAATTACAGATCATTAAAATGTGATAATATTGTCGTATAAAATTATTAACCTCGATTATAGCTTTCCTTTTTAGAAATTCTCTATCCGTAATTCAACAAATCATAGACTATTATTTCGATAAGAGTTATCTTTTACTATATTCTTGAATACATTTTTAGGAATTTTCTTGATAAAATCGTCGACAAATAAGTTTTATATCGACCGTCTCTGTAATATACGCGGTAGTGCGTTTACCTGGTGTCCTGTAAAGTCTTGGGTTCGATTCCCGACCAGGTTTTTGGATAATTTAATACTACTGAACAACAACATAGTCGCTACTGATTTCAGTAATCGATAATAAAAACTTGACTATGAATAAAATTTTTTTTTTATCAAAAATTCACAGCAATTAAAAATAATTTTTATTTTCTATTATCAAATAATTAGCATCAAAACTATTTTTTTTTTTTTTTTTAAATATCCTCGCTACGTAAAACGGAAGTTACGAATGAGTTTGTAACATAATAATTCGTTTCATAATAATAGAAATAAATTCAGGGTATTATTATTATTTTCTTTAATTACGTACGCAAGCCAATTTTATTTCGTTATTTAAATTTTAGTTTAAAAAATTCTACGACTACAGAAAAGGACACTTCTAAAAACCTACGATAAACTTAGGTTATACCGTATTCAGTGAATTTGTAGAGCGAAGAATAAACAAACGTTGCCTTTGTGAGAGTGAATTCGTCATGATTCTGTCGATTCACGACCCGGCCATATCTATATACAACATTTATTTACTTATTTATTGCTTATTTATTTACTCTAATGTTAATATAATATGCAGTTTTTTTTACCGCTCGAGTATACCGTTATTTTGATACCGTATCTGATACCGAATCGGCTGATAATAGTGCACGATTATTGGTATCTCCCCGAAAAAAAATGCCGCGATAAAAGCCCTTGACGTGCAAAAAACAAATCGTTTTAAACGCTTATAAAAGCGAATTATAGAGTAATCCGACAGCGTTGATTTCGGATGTCGTTAATAAAACTGCCAACATAACTGGAAATTGTGCTGCTTCAATGTACAATGCGATTCGCGACTACGAATATACTAATGAATTACGGTCTCCTAAGAAAATAAACCCTCCAGGTCAATTGAAGAAAAAGTTGACGATTTCGATGAAAAAGCGATTCGTAAAAACGTACACGAATTTTATTTATTGAGAAATGATTTAGCGATGTGTTACCTTCTCTGGAAAATAATTCTGTTATCGTCTTGGAGAACGGCCCTTATCGTTACAGTAAAAAGGAAAGAATTCCAGCCGCGTCTTGAAAAAATACTGCTTTTTAAAACATCGGATGTTAAAAATTTATAATTAAAAGCCGTAGATAAAACAGGCCAGCAGGAATGGAAAAACTGTATAACACATGCCACGGATACTGTTGAAGCAAATTAATGGGAATCGAATAATATTGCCTCGTGTTCGCGGCTCGATTAGGGTATTGAGAGATTGACAATCGAAAATGTTTATATAATTACGCTTTTATTAGTATAAGATATAAATAAAGTAGGACAAATCAATAATAACAGTAATGAAAACAGTAACAATAATAATCAGAATAATAATGACAACAGTACAAATAATAATAATAAGCAGCGATTATATGGAAAACAGAATTTTCGTCAGGATTATTGAAAAGTAGAATTCAGTCCCATTGACAAAAGACATTAGCATGTCCGGTAGTCTTAAAACTTTTAACTACTAGTCTTGTATTAACAACAGTACAATAGATAAGACAAGTATAAAGTTCTTACATGCAAATTTGCTGTTCAGAAATAAAACTCCCCTAACAATTTCTGAATGAATGTAGTACATTGTCTCTTTCACTTATAGTCTAACAGTAACTCACCGAACCGTTTCTTGTTTTCGTGTACTGGAATTACTCGACGTCAACTTAATCGCGTCGTACCTACACTAGAAATTCGCACCTTCACTGATCTCTTTCTCCTTTTTTTTACTCTCGCTTCAAACTCGCATAACTCACTTAAAACTCTATCGTAGCGCTCTCTCGCAGACTGTCCTAGCAGATTGATTTCGCAGACCGACATTTCGCAGAACTGATTTCAACTGGTCTTCCGCGGAGTATCTACGCTCCAATCTTCTTTGTCTGCCGGACCCCGACTCGAAGCGTGAGAATGATCGTCCGCGCTCGCATATTCCTATGAAATTCCTACCCCGGTCCGGTAACCCTTCTCACGGAACAACATGTGTTTGGCTGTGTCATCGGGCAGTATTACAAAGGACGATTTTTAAACGGACCTGTTACCTTTACTAAATGGGTTTCTTTTAGCCCTTTTCTGGATTCCTCCCGTTATTATATTTTCTTCTATTTTTTTTAATCGGCAGGAATCCGTTACTTATGTCCGTTACACTGGTCTTGTTACGGTACCCCCTCCTTAAACCTGTTCGTCCCGAACAGCTCCCTGATAAGGCGCCAAGCGATCCAGATGAACCGCCATCTTCTTTCTTGAAATACGGTGATTCCTGTAGATCACGCCGTTGACTCTGTTCTGACTCGATCTCCTTCTCGAAACCCTGACGAATTTGCCCGGAGGTCTTACCTTGCACGTTCTCTGACTTCATCTTTTTGACGGTGTTCTACCCAGCCGGCTGTTTGTTTCTTTCATTTCGGCACCTCTTTCACATTTCTAAGAACATCTTTCCTCCCGTTACAGTCTTCTTAGTAGGTCCGAGGTCGAACGGAAATAATAGACCTCTTCTTGGCGTCTACTTTTCGGCGGCCTGGTTTCGCGCAGTTCCAGCAGACTAGTCGACCCTTGCTGTTTGATGCTGCAGCAGGCGATCTTCGGCCTGCCGTTGTATTCGTTCCGGTAACTGTCGCATTCACGGAAGACTTGATGTCGTTCGCCGACTCCTTGTCGCTGCCGATTCCCATCTTCAAAGACGATCAGTACGGCGAGACAGCGCGCCGGCTGCCTCCAGTCGCAGAGCCTGAGTAAGAGCGTCGTTGACTGACCTCGCCGATCCCAGAAGGTGCTTTTTGATTTCGGCGTCCCGGAAGTGGAAGTTTGTGCTGCCTCGTCCTGGATGTACGCAGGTGGCAGCCCGGCTGGCTGTTAGATAACGGAGGCGAATGTTACCCTTCTGGATTCGTCCCCGTAGCTTACACCTTTAGCTAGCCGCCGAAGCGACCCTCTAGTGCTGCGATAACTTCGTCACAGCTGGCCGTGGATGGTAAACCCTGAAGAACTTCCGCCGCCTTGTCCTGAAGCGCGGTGATCAGGAACGCGGTCTTGTCCGGTGACGTCCGGCCATTACGAATGGATGCCGCCTCGAACTACCGCTTGAAGACAACCCAAGATGCACTCTCGTCGATCTTGGGTTGTTTCACCGTAGTAGGACGTCTCACTGATGGTCCTGATCCTTGGTCCTGTGAACTGTTAACACAAGATTCCCCGGCGCTACGAGCTACTTCCGTTGTCCGTGCGATATCCCTACGGCTAATATGTACAATGTTATTTACATTAGTCTCTTAGTTGCTATTAACTAATCGTTCCGCTTTAGCTAATTTATCCTAACTTTGAATGTATCTGAAATACATCTAAATCAGACTTAGCAGTCCGTTATAGCGGTATTGTTACAATATAATAGATTGTTCTTCCGTTGTCTATTTTAATACTGACCGCACTACCGATTTCTCGCAGTCAGATGACGAATAATCGATAATCGAATAGAATTTATTATTTCATAATTATCGTCGAAATTTTATCTAAAATATTTGCGAACTTTATTGTTTGCGGACAATCGACAACGTCAGAACTCTTAAAGCGCTCAAATAAAATGTCTTAATTTATTTAAATTTAAAATATACGTACGAATATATTTTTGTAAAGTATAATAGCGCGCGGTTACTGAATGTAACGTCGCGTAGTATCTTTTAAATGCATCAGGAGATACTGTCGGCCGCTTGAACACTCGTAAGCGCAGTCTGTTAACTTTAACTGCATAAGCTAACCGAGTATGGTATCGCCTATAAGTGATCTTAACTGATAATTTTCGCCAAATTTAAGTGTTTTTGTCAACCGACTCCATGTTATTGACCGCATTTCGTAGATGACTTAACTATTTCAGTTAGGGATTTTTTTATTTTAAAATTTAAAAACTACAACAATATGCTTGTTTCGATATGGGGAACGAATGTTTTTATTATTTATACAGAACGCCGTATTATTTGACGGATGTTTAGCCCAAATCGTAATCGAGATTTAATTCCACCGTTAAATTCAACAATCTTTTCTCCGTAAAATGTATAAAATAACACGTGCGTGACTGTTTTTTTTTTGTTTTATTTATTATCGGTAAGTATTAAAAAATACGGTTTTTCAGGAGATTTTCGGAAATTTAAATTTAAAAAGCTATAGAAAAAAAATGTCTATTGTAATATGCGGTACATTAATATTTATTTATCGTTATTTTATTTCTATCTATTAAACGTCATTAAGACGTCCGTGACAGTTTTGTTTTGCAAAGGAAAGCACATTCAGAGTACTGACGAGCGTTTTGCGAAAATTTACTATCGTTGGAATCGTCAGTACGACACGAATTCGACTATAACATTTGAAATCATTTATTTTATATCGTTTGAAATTGAATTAAAATGATTTAGACGCGTAATGGATAAATTTGAAATTATTTTCTGAATTAAAAAGACGCGCGTGGAACGGCAGTTCTTTCATTCAACTTGCGATTCATTATTTAGCTCCGATTTGTTATCGCTGTTATTAGCCCGGTAAAAGTTTTCGTTTAGTGTATGAATCGCTGTTGTACGGTATTAATTTGTAAAGAAGTTAACAATAACACGTTGCAAGTACAGAATAAATTTGGGACTAGATTGTACTTGAACGAAAGAACTGCTGCTTTACGCGTACCAAAAAGAGATTAACTTATTTTATTGATGTAATTGATTTTTTATATATTTTTTTTTTGGACACGGTAACTCGATAAAGTAATCGGTCAAGTTATGCGGCGCTTGCTACAGTGTGGCTCAAGGAAACTGGAAATTTTGAAGTGCTTCTCACAAAAGTAAAAAAAATGAATTTACAAGTTTTATTGTTGAAAACAAAAAGTAAATTACGTGCCGTTAAGTGTACCGACGTAAAAAGTTCAATTTTTAAAAACGATGTCCATAAGGTAATGGCCAATCGAACGTATGCGTTCCTGAAAGTGAATGCTGAGATTTTGAATGGAACTTTACAACACTTCCGTGGAAATAAATGGGACCTCGTAGTCAGATGTTTTCATTTCCTGTACGACTTGAATTTTGAAAGAATAAAACTTGAAATCATTTTTTAGTATTCGGCGGACGGTTCGGTTAAAGTTCAATGCTGCTACGTGTTTCCTTGCTGATCTTCGTTGACTCCTTCCGATCGAGGCCCGAACTGGTTCAATGTTTTCTGGGGTTCGTTGACTTCTTGGTGGTTTTTTTTCACAAAAAAAAAAAAAACATTCGAAATTCTCATCCCTGGTCTTGATGGGTGGTGGCAAGATGAAACGCGACCGTGAAATCGGAATTCCCGTTGAGCAGCAGTCACAATATCACCGTTCTTGTAAAATGCCTTCACGGCAAACGCTCGTTGTGTACCGACAAAATTTGAAATTTTGGATTTAGGACTCTTGTAACATCTACTTGTGCACCTCCCCTTTTGGTTGCAATAGACTGAACCAAAGGTGTCCAACAAAGCTTAAAATCCCAAAAAATTTGGATTTTGGCTTAACTGCAGTAATAAGCCCTCATCGAGAGCTTTTCAACGATATATCAAAAGCGGTCCTTATTATCATTAGTTCCAGTTATATAATTAAAATAAAATTTTAATTAATGACATATTTGGATCTTGCAAGGGGAAGGCATATCGGATCGAACTTTAACTTTTTTTTAATTTAAATATATTGATTTATTAATAATTGTTAACCTGTGATTGTAAAAAAAAATTTACGATAAGTAATAGTTCAATAATGTTAAAAAAATATGAAAAAATAACAGAAGTTATTAATGAAATAAAATTTTATGTACTTTTGATTTTTAAAAGCGTGTATGTAATTTAATGTGCGTACAAGGAAGTCATGTGGTGTCCGCATCAGATTTTTTTTTAAAACAGGTGGTCATGAAACATCGAAATTTGTAAATACGCCGTCATAAAAAATTTGACTTGATTTGTATACGGTACTGTCCGTTTTGTAAGATATGTTACGGTAAATTTGGTTAATCCCGAGATTATGTCGGTGAAGTCGATTAATCGCCTTAAATGCTGGAGAATTTAATAAATACGTAGTAATTTATTAGACGTACCGGTCATTTTACATATTAATACAGTGCTTACAGTCGAGTTGTAATTATTGAATTTTTTTCTTCTATCCCGAGTTGGATACCGGATAATATTTAAAAAATCAAAACGATACGGTTAAATAGTCGAGGTTATTTTGATTTGTTAGATTATCATAACCTAACCAAACACAACTTACGCTCGCTTCGCCCACTAAATTATACTAATTATATATAAAATTAAATATACAAATTGTTTATGTTATTCTCTAACATCGGAAATTAATGAAATTCACCGGTAATTATACGTAATCACCGAATTAATCAAATTTACCGTATAATTATAACCCTGTAATAAACAATGCCGTTTGTATTTTGTATTCCAGTAGCTACCAAATTATATTTCTTTATTTAATGTTTTTTATTTGACGTTTATGAATATTTAATTTTTTTTTTTTGAAAGTTTTACCTTTCTTACATTATTGGGTTTCGGTTTTATCGCAAAGCTCAGTGTAACGTCTCCGACATTATAAATAATAAACAAAGGCCGTTGAACTTTATTTTTTGTGACGTCTTTACGGTGTATCGTTATTACATTTTATTTATTTATTATTTAACATTAGATGTTCCTACAAATACCGTTCGTTTCGTTATTGATATTCTTTATTTCTGAAGATTATTTTTTTTTAATGTTTTTTACTCGTATATTCGTCGTTAAATAATTTATCGATGTTTGATGTTTATACGCGAACCCGTTGTTTATTCTATTACAGCTTAAATGGAATTTGGATTAACCGGAAATTTACGGTGCGATTACATCATTCGTAGAGTATAATTTTATCGTTTTCAAGTTACAAAGGTTGTAAAAATATTTTATTTGCGATCGTGACTTGAAATCGTAGGCGGTTTCAAGCTGTGTCGAATCGGGTTACGCGAATAGAACCGTTTGACCACCCTCCTCTAATTTACTAACCGTGCGTTAGTTACGACTCTACGAAACGATGTGTTATTCCGGATAAAGGGGTAATATGTTTTTATCGTGCTAGAGAATGAGTGTACCGAAGCGTAACACCGTAGGCAGAAAAGACCAGGTACAAACAATATTGCCCGGCCCAGAATTTAACAAAAATATGTGACCGATTTTAGCCGCGACAAATTAATTATTTAAATCATCTCTAGTTGTTATTTCACAAAAGGAAACTTATTTGATTATCGAATATAATAGAATAGACTTTGTTATCCGCGTATATTGCGGATAGTAGAAGAAACTATGGGATCGTGGCACAGAGATCGGCGTATAAAAACGCACTTATATTCAATTTAATTTACCAAATAGCCTTCTTAAATTAATGTAGAAAATCCAAAGCAAACAAAGAAAAATACTCGAAGTACACCAAATTAAAGAACCGTTTTATCAGTTCTTACGAGTAACAAGGTAAGTAGTTATAAAAATTGAAACGATAAATCGAAACAAAAATCATCGGTATTACCGAGAAGTAAACTTGAATGTAATTAAAAAAAGGCATCTATTCGACGCTATAATATTTTGTAATGAATTTTTAGAAACTCTAAAAAATTTGAATGCAAATAATGGAACTGTTAAGATCAAATTAAAAAAGCGGATACAAGATAAAATGTAAATTTAAAATACCTACACGGGCCGGTAGGGATACTTGGCATTCACTCATCCTCTGAAGTAATTTTTATCTTAGTTATCTCATCCTCTGAATTAATACTTAACGGTGGTTCTGGAGGTTAAAAAAAAGATACCTACACGAATTGTAAATAATGTAAACAAACGATTGTTAACAGAAACGTAATTGTAACCGCTTAGTTAAGGGGATGCAAGATTAAATTTTTAATTTCTATTAACGTGTAATTAAGTCCGTAGTTCCCTGTAAGCTGCGCGGCCGCGCAGTGATTTCTAGGTATTGGGATAAATTCCGCAGAGAAATTTATTTCCCGCACATCGTACAATCACCTATTGTAAATATATAAGGTATACTCGACGACACGTTTATTTGAGCTCACAGTTTAGCAGCGTGCACCGTGACTTTCTAACGGATAACTGTTATTCAGTTATAGGTAGTTCATCGCACAAAAAATTGTAATGTTTACGAGCGATGGAGCCGGTGTTACGCTCGGGAAGAAAAAATAGGGAAGCGGCGATTCTCAAAACAGAAAAATCACATTTAACCGAATAACACTATGTAGCACGCGAGGAAGGTTTAGGGTTAGATGATGCTTGGAAAAATGTACCTGTTATGCAGGATATAGAACCGTGTACACGATGTTTCACCGGTCTAGCATCAAAAGAAAAATTTCGAAGAATAAGTGTTAGTGCATGATGTTATATGCAAGATTGTTATCGGCTATTTCGCAATCGGTGCTTTAATGAAAAATTACGATTTATTAATTGAGTATTGTAAAAGTCGGACAAGAGAATGCGATGACCCCGTTTGTAATTATTGTGAAAAAATACTGACTAATTCGCAACATCTGGTAGCAATATTTGTTCTAGATGTATTTTACGGGTTTACCTCCTTATGCGGATATATTCAAAAACACGATTTAACAATTATTGATGATCGGTATGTAAAAATTACAATTATCAAACTAAAAACTCAATATTTTGAACGCGAAATCTTTTTTGGAATGACACTGTAAGAGAAATTAAAAAAAATTACAATGAAATTGTAAACCGTACGGTAAGATTCTAGCAGATATAATTTCTTTAACCCACCGGGTTGGTCTAGTGGTTAACGCGTCTTCCCAAATCAGCTGATTTGGAAGTCGAGAGTTACAGCGTTCAAGTCCTAATAAAGCCAGATATTTTTACATGGAATTGAATACTAGATGGTGTTCTTTTGCGGTCGGGTTTCAATTAACCACACATCTCAGGAACGGTCGAACTGACAATGTACAAGACTACACTTCATTTACACTCATACATATCATCCTCATTCATCCTCTGAAGAATCTACTCTGAAGTAACTACCGTTTAGATACGGTAGTTACCGGATGCTAAACAGGAAAGAAAGAAAGAAGATATAATTTCTTCCGCTCAAAAAACACATTTTTGTAATATAAATAAAACTGTTTTTAACAAAATGATACTGATATTAGAAAAGGTAAGCCGTTACATTTGTATTATCAAAATCTGTTATTAATTTAGAATTATGTTTAAAAAAATACATGTTAAATATACGTAATAGACAATATATGTATATATACAATAACAGATAATAAAAAATGTCTAAGCGTTCCGTATAATAAGAAAAAAACTAGAAAAATTTGTTACAAAACTCTTACCGGCCCGATTTCATTTATATGTAATACATATCACATTTACAGAAATACGATTCTTATTAATGTTCGTCGTTTAATAAATGAAATCGGGCCGATTATGATTATAATTGATATTAAATAGAATATAACAGACAGATTTACGATTATAGAGAACTTGTATTCATTAGTTCACAACATATTACGATGATTATTACTTAAATTTATCAATTGTTTTGATGATTTTGCGCTAGCACAGCTGTAAAGCGTAAACTTATGAATGCTAAAATGTAGAAAATAAAAAACGTGTAAAAAATGTTTAAAACACTACTTTTAAATTAAACGCACTAAAATGTAAAAAATAATTTTAGGACGGTACCTCAGAATGAATTTGACTACAAGTTTTGGTGGTATGTAAGATTACGTGAGGTCATAACTTCAAATTAAAAATGTGTTGTTTTTGGCAATTTTTTCTTACGCGTGATAAATGGCCTAAAGGGCCAAGGGTCTCTCTCTCTCTCTCTCTCTCTCTCTCTCTCTCTCTCTCTCTCTCTCTCATTCTCTCTCTCTCTCTCTCGCATATATATATATATATATATATATATATATATATGCGAAATATACATCGAAGTTTTGGAATCATTTTCTACTTTTTAACCAAATTTTCGGTCGAAAATCGCAAATATTTCGAAAACGGACGGTTCTAGCGCTCTGAAATAATTTTTCGACCCCTCGGTCACTTTTCATCCGCTCCCAGTAATACCAGTCAGATTATAATATTTTTAAGCGCCCCCGGGGCACCGTTCGGAAATTGGCGAAGGGGTGCGGTGGGGTGCCACCGAAATATCTCGGCAACCGCTAGTCCTATTTTTACGATTCAAACGGAGTATGTACCAGTAGGTCGAGCGATACATTTTTAACGCATCGGGTACACTCTTGATCGACCGGATCTTGGTTATCCGGAAATAAAATCGGTTAGCTCTATGTTTTGATTGCACTCATTTACCGATCTTTTCTTTCGCTAAATACGCTCAGACGTGTGCTCTAAAGTATAACCTTATGAAGACTAAAAAGTAGAAAATAAAAAATATATTAAAAAAACGTTTTAAAAATCACTCTTAGATACACTAAAAACTAGAAAAGAAAAATATCTGAAAAACTAATTTAAAACGCCACTCTTAAATTAAACGCACTAAAAAGTAAAAAAATAATTTTAGTACGGTATTTCAGATGGATTTGTCAAGCTTTGATGATGGTGATATGTAAGATTATGTAATCACAGCTTCAAATTAAAAATTTGATTTTTTTTCCAATTTTTTTCTTATGCGTAATATACATAATCTTACATATCAACATCGAAGTTTGTTGTCAAATCCGTTCTGTGATACCGTCCTAGAATTATTTTTTACATTTAACTGGCGTTTTTAATTTGTGATTGTTTTCTTCATAAAATAATGAACTATAACGAAAAAGTAGGCACCGGAATGTACCGATCGCTAGCGGAAAATCCCGATTCGTTAGTATCAATTTCTAGAGTTAAATTTTTAATTCGACTTTCGTTATATCAATTTTCATCATTCAAAAAAAAAATATTTTTACGCAAGTGGTAATCAGTTTTGGACCCCTAATAAAATCGTATTCCGAGACGTCGCCCGCCCGGAGCGCCTAGCTGCGGAGGCGTGCCGTAGGAACGCCCGGCAGCTAGTATGAATATATATATATATATATATATATATATATATCTCAGCTTAGGTTTTTGAACCGTTTTACTATATAACAATAAAAGTAGAAATTTTAAAAATATTAATTAATTTAAAAAACTAAGTAAATTATATACATTATTTTTATAACCGTTTTGTTATTAAATAATATTTTCATACTCTAAAAAAAAATAACGTTTTATAAAAAGCTGCAGTGCAAATTCGTGCGGGAAAATTGCCTGCCTATTCCCAATGGAATAGCAAAATACCAACGGACTGACGTTGTCGCTACATGCAGTTATATATTGTTTTTTTTTTTACAAGTATTCAGTAAATAAAAATATATTTTCGCGTTAACAAGGTGAGCATATGAAATAAAATTCACCGTACCGAGATAAAATCAATTATTTCGAAATTTATTAAAAATTATTGTTATCGATGTTATTATTATATAAACGGAGAGCTCGGTACGATTTTTTCACCGATCGTGCAAATACACAAACCGTAGTGGTTGTTTTGGGGAGGCGCCGAGATTATCCCAAATCCCGACGGGCTGACACGTAATCGCGGACCAAGGGGTCCCGGGCAGGGCTAAATTTCAAAAAATCAGTTTTTTCCGTACATCTCGAGAAATATGCGTCGGATAAAAAAATCTTACTGACAAATTTTATTTGTCTTTCCAAGCTCTATAATTTTTTCCTTTAATACTTTTTGCGAAATCAACAATTTTTTCAAAAAATGAAAAGAACGCGTATGAAATAGTAGTTTTTTGCCTTCAATTTTTAAAAACAACTCATTTTTTTGAAAACGTTTCCGTTGGAAATATCTGCCAATTTGTGTGAAGGTCCTACGCGGTTCCCTGATACCAAATTTTGAACGGCAGATACGGAGGTGGGAACCAATGACCCTAGGCTTCGGTAAAGTTGAAAAAATCTGTTTTTTCATATTCCTCGAGGAATATACGTCGGATAAAAAAATTAATATAAATAGAATCTCCTGTAGGTAATTAAAATGATAAAAGTTTACATACAAATTGATCATTATTTATGATTCTGAAATACAAATTCATACATAATATTAATTTTAATAACCATAATATATATTGGGTTTTTGTCTCGGCGGTTGCTGCTTGGAAAGACAAAAATTGTTGGAAACATTTTTTCATCCCCGCATATTTCTTGAGATATGCGGAAAAAACAGATTTTTTGCAAATTTACCCTTGCCCGGGGACTCTTGGTCCTCGGTTACGTCGCCCGGTACTGCTCGTCGCGATTTGAGATACTCTCGGCAACCCCCCCCCCCCCTATTTCCAGTATAACTTGTCCATTTAGACGGTTGGTGGAAGAATCGTGCGTAGTTCTTGGTCTAATAGCTTTGTTTTATAGTAATTTGATATTAGTGAAATCTTTTCAATAATTGTCCTTTCCTTTTTTTTTACCTCCGGGGCCACTGTTAGGTATAACGTCACAGGATGACATGAATGATATATAGCGAGTGAAAATGCTATGCCTGACCGGGATTCGAACCCGGGACCTCCGGGTGAAAGACCGAGACGCTACCACTCGCGCTACTGAGGCCGAATCCAATAACTCTCCTAGGTCGACTAAAAGTAACGAAGATGCACGATGGATGTGCTCGTAGATTTGAATCTGTCTTAGAAACTAAAAAGGCGCACGTGGAATTCCAGTTATCTCGTCAACAACAGTTAGGTTGAAATATATTATGTACCTGCAATTTGTTATTATTATTTTCTATTATACCTCGTAGGCTATTTATAAATTAACCTCTGATCGGGTGTTACAAACAAATCGTTTTCCATAGTGACATATCCCATTCGCTGTACATATCCGATTGACTTAAACATCATCATGCATGCGGTCAATCGCCACTTCGTTTTGTACAACTCGATCGAGTTCGTTAACGGGCAAAGTCGGACCGTGGGGGTAGAAATTGGGGGACTTTTTCAAAAAACCAAATATCGCTATAACATTCTTATTAAGTTAAATATCGAATTCGTTTAAAGTTCCTACTATTCTTTGGATGAGGGCCTAAATCTTATTTCAGTAAAGTTTTTTGATATCACCAACCGTTGGACCAGGGAGTGGAAAAACGGGTATCGAAGACAAAAAAATCATACCTCCCTTAATAGACATATTATCGAATCGGTTTAAAGTGTTCATCGGTCCTCTGTAAATTACCTAAAACTTTTGTTTGAAACCATTTTAGATATGACCAACACTTAAGGCAAAGATGACCAAAATCTTGCTGGAATTGTATAAAGATGGGGCTTGTCGTATGCTAAACACGTGAAACTTTTGTTCACATGCAACCGTTGTCTTATCGAGTAAATTTAAAGTTTTTTTTAACTTTAAGGTGGAAATCTTTTTTATCCCCTATTTAGCACCGATGAAATCTACCTCCGCTTACCGGCGTTCCGAAAGGGATTTTTTCTGTTTTGCCTCCGGATCCGCCGTAAGATATTACTTCTGAGGATGAATGTAAATGAAGTGCAATCTCAGGTCTACCGTCCCTGAGACACGGTGTAGTCGTCTGCTATGTTGTCACAGGTGAGCGGTAGAATTAAATAAGCGGATAATATTTAAAGTGTAAAAAATTATTTTAAGCGGCCGCTATTAGCGCTACACCCGCGCGAATGAAATACGATATGCGCGCGCGCTTTAGTTAGAATCGTGGAATTAAACAAAAAATATATTTAAATAAAATGATAAATACTTTAAATCGCGTGTGTAAGCCGTGCATAAAAAAAACCGCGTGGCGGTTAAATCCTACAACTGTTGTTAGCTTTTTTTTACATGCCTGTCCAAAAAGGAGTGTAATGTTTTTCGGGTGTATGTATTTTTCACCGTAACAGCTCTACGGCCGAACCGATTTAGATGTACGACCCCGCTTTGCAATCCTTACGTTACGGGGAGCGTCATAGGCTATATAAATATGTATATATGTATGTTTAATTGTAACTACAAGGCCAAAAAAAAAATCATATATACGTTTCTAAATGGATAATCGATAATATTTTCGGTATCGATTTATTTGTATCGAAAATAGTTGTATTTTAAGATCTGCTACGATATTGAACGAATGAATTACGGTAGTAAAATTTATTAATTTATTTTATAATTATTATTGCTGCTGTTATTTATTTTTTATAAACATTTAAGAAAAAATCGTAAGATTTTTTTTACGGGCGATATGTTCGATCGTGTAACCGTGTTCTTTTTACTGTTAAATATTAACTAATAATCCCTTTGTTTTATTAATAAAATTAATAAATAAATAAAATACAAATATAAAATATAAATTATTTAGGGTATGTGATACTATGTGTGCTTGTTCTACTGTAGCTGCTCAAGGGCTGATCCGATTCACATATATAACTCCGCGTTGGAATGCATACGTTTCCGTGAGTGTCATAGACATATATAAATATATATATATATGTGTGTGTGTGTGTGTATATATATATATTTTAAATAAATTAAAAAAAAAAAACTGGAAGAATCTTATCAGCTGAATGAGTCGTTTTTGAATAACTCACATCTCAACTTTTCACTCTGACCTCGTGTCTGATACGTGTGAAGTTGTTGTCTTATTAGTGTTTTTACACGACTGTCCAAAAAGTATTTATTGTATAAGTATGTATGTTTGTTCCACCGTAGCAGCTCAACGGCTGAACCGATAGTCACCCGCACGCTCTAATTATCCTATATTAAAGAGCAATATTTTTGTTTTGGTAGTCGTGTTTTTTAAATTTTAATATTTATGTCGTTTCATAAAACGGTTTCAAATTTATATCTATCCTTTGTTTCATTTCGATTGTAAATCGAACCGACACTCGGCAGAATGTGAAATAAGGATTAGATAAATCGCATTTTAAATTACAAACTTTTACCGACAACGGTTGTTTGTTTTTTACAGCCTTCTAAACGTACTTTTTTGAAAATCTCCTTAAAAGACCTTTTTTTCTTCTATTTATGTGATAATAAAAAGAAAACTGAAAAAGGCACTCGATTGTTGTTTTTTACATTTTATGTAGAAATTTTATGGTTTGTTTTGGGGACGGAGTAACATGGTAAAGTCATCCGCAAAATTATAACGGCTCTTAGTATCGTAAAATCAGTTAAGTCAAAGTAAGATCCACGACGTTTTTCATAATTATAAAATTTCCACGTCGTATGTCTGTGTACTAGATTCTAGATATGATGAAAAGAATAAAGAAAATACCCTGCGATTTAGTTCAACAAACTGCAGGTTAACTATTTATTTTCTCTGTCGACAAAATAATCTAAGCCTGTCCGTTGTTTTATGAGCTGTATTCTGCACGGGAGCTTATTTTCAGTATTATACGTGAAAGGTGTACTTAATGTAATTTTTTCTAAATACTATACTATTCCAACATAAAAACGGCTGTTTTTATTTACCGTATTTTTTTGTTATTTCATATTTTGTTTTTTGGGGTTAATAATTACAAAAAAAAATATTAAAACGTAAAATATAATAAAGTATCTACAATAAGAAAATGTTTTTTTATTATGTTTTTAAAAATTAAAGAAAAACAAACAAATATTAACAAAATCTATAACTGTAAAAATTGTGGAAACGATTCGATAAATATTTTTACGATATAATTGTAAATCTTCTATCAAAATATCTACTTTTTGTTTGTTTTATAGAACCGGGAAATTTCTTTCTACGTCTACGGAAATCGGGATAAGTTTGTAGAAAGCAGGAAGGTCACCGCTTATAAATAAAAGTATGTTTGTGTATACGCACGATTGTTTGGCGACGGCAGAAAAACTGAAAAAAAAGTTTGTAAGTTTTATTTGTACATAAAACTCTTTTAACTAACTCTTTATATGAAGATAATAGAAAATCCATTTTATATTATTAAAATATTTTTCCCCCTTCATTCTCTCTCTCTTTTTCTCTCGCTCTTTTGTAATAAAAACCATAAGAGACTTTATAAATCTATTATTTATATATAAATATAATAAAAGTGTTGAGTTCTAGCCCTGATTGAATAAGGACGTAGTGCGGCGCGCTCGCTTACCAGCGTTACCAGTTGCTACTCGTGTTATGTTTTATTGCGGTTTGCATTTAGTTAATTATAATTTCTGAGTATTATTTTATTATATTTGAAACATTTTAAAAAAAAAATCGGTATTAGTTTTAATAATCGTGATTTTTATATTATTTACAAACATTTACTTTGCTCGGGTTGTCAGCGCCTCCTTACAACGATTTATTAAAATTACGAATAAGTTTGTAACACTGGAGTCTCGAGGAGGAAAACGGGATCGCCCGTTTTATTCGCCTGACGGGAAAGAACCGGCAACAAAATGAATCTCTGGATCTGAAAATGAGGAACTCCTTCAAGGCGCGGAAGCAACGGTGAAGAAATTCATCGAAGAAAACTTGGCCGAGCCGATAACGAAAGAAGATATTTTGGTTATATCGGCTGCGGTTCGCGATCTTAAAGAGGAAAATAGATCGTTGAAAGAAGAATTGCGAAGTTTAAAAGAGGAAAACGCCAAAAATCTTGAGTCGGCTGGACAATTACGAAGACCGTGCACGCCGTAATAATTTAATATTTAAACGGCTGAAATTTAATCCTATGATGACTGTCGTGGTACAAAGCGATGTGATCCAAATAGATCGGCAAGTGATACGTATTAATCGGGTGCATACACGTGGTAAAAAAAGGATAATTCCCCCGTTATCGTACACTTGCCATTCGGTAGCGACATCGAGTGTGTAATAAAAAACACAAGGAGTTTACAAGGAACTGGCATGATCGTACAGTACGACACTGAATTGTCAAAATTACGAAAAATGGATTGAAGCATCCTTAATCCTTCACTTTAGTCTGCGTTAGTGATTGACGACAGCGATTCATATGGTAATTAGAGAGTAAGCGAAATTCCAAACATTTGTATAAGAAAGGCGGTTGTGTTAGAATGACCGAAGTAAAAATATTTCATGAGAATATTTTTTTTTGGAATATTATATGCGGGAATATTTATAAAACTGAACTGCACGAATTAATTAAATGGTATTAATCGACTTTCGGAACCAGTTTTATTTTGATAAAATCCTGGCCATAGTGTAGTCGCATCACCACCTCTTTACTGACCCACAAAAACAGTTAATTCGGGCAAGAGTACTAAATGATATTACACAAAGGAATATTACAAGTAAAGATATATCTCGAGGGGAGCTACTCGAAAAAAAAATTAGTTTTTTGAGTTAATATCCGAAAACCGGAGAAATTTGATCGCTAGAAAAAAAAATACAAAAGGTAATAATCTTTGATTCAGACCGACTAATTTACGCATTAACTAACGAATTAATTAATTAATTTCACCGGGGAACAAAAATAAAATTTTTTTCAGGAAGAAAATTATATGATTCTGATAATATTTTTCTCCTGAATTCAAATATGATATCGGTTTTTCCCCGTCATGCAAGCTTTCCGAGAGAAAGGCATTTATAATTTCAAACATTTTAATACTTTCTGCATTCATAACTACACAATATTCAAACATTTGGCTCGCCTGGAAAGTAACAAATGCCGATTATCTGCTATATTTCGCCTGTGGAGCATCCCTCTTCATGGTCGAACAATAATCGGCCGGCATATTAAAATTCCGTTTGCCTTGATTCCTCTTTTCCATAGCTGAAATTTCCTGATGAAAGTGTTCCCCGTGCTCGTCGCTCACTGCGCCTAGATTTTCCGGAAAGAAATATAGGTGGGATTGCAGGAAGTGTTTTTAAAGACATATTAGAACCCAAAGTTTTCTATGATCGTTGACAATATCACGATAATTGTCCGCCTTTCGACTCCCCAAAAACTCCGAGTAACATTTTTGAATGCTTGCCAAGCTACT
Source organism: Lycorma delicatula (assembly GCF_047948215.1). Lineage (NCBI taxonomy): Eukaryota > Metazoa > Arthropoda > Insecta > Hemiptera > Fulgoridae > Lycorma > Lycorma delicatula. The sequence continues at coordinate 79,370,695 of NC_134465.1, forward strand.
TTCTCCTATGAATTCAGTAGTTCCTCAAACTTCGTCGTGCATTAGTGATCGTATTTGTGGACACACAAATATTCCTTCTTTAATCTTTGTATCGCTAATTGTAGGAAAAGTCCTGTTTTAAGTATATGAAACCAGGAGTATTGTCCACGGGCCTTGACAAAAAATTCTTTATTAATCGTAGTTTGATACGTAACGGAAGTAGACGCGTCTGAACCTGCACGACAGTAGCAGCGCTACCCTTTAAGTTAGCTCATTTGGTTCCATCATATTTACAGTACTCTAGGAGCTTTTACTTGACGATGGAAAAATGGACGAAAAAACGTTTTAAAATATTAAAAAAGATTATAACATTAAAAAAAAACTGTGGTCAATGGAGAAATTCCGAAAACATATCTGAAAACGATAAAAAACTGCATTAAGTACACTTATTGGTGCTCGTGAGAAAAAAATCATGTTGATCAGTGTTATTATGCTTGGTGGAAGCTGTAATGAAACCGAAGACGATTGGACTTCCACGGTAGAAAATTCTAACGGTAAGAAGATGATCCTGGTGAAATGAACGGAATTCAGCCTCTACCATTTGTAGCCCGCTTTTTTTTAAATTTTCTCATCTATAGGTTGAATAATAATTAGTAATTAAGGTATCGATAGAATATCAATCTAAAAGTAAATTTTGTATTTTAAGCTTATTTAAAACGATACTTAAATAAATGAAATAAAAAAGTTTAACGTTTCATACATGAAATGAGGAATAAGGTGGTCGGTCACGCCTATTGTTACGTCTCTTCCTCTCGTTATCCCTTCTTTTAATTTCACACACTCCCACCACCCGCTCGACAATCGAGTTAATTTTAAGTACATCTAACTTATACATATGCATACATATATTTATTTGAATAAAACAAAATTATAATTTTTCTCTCGCAAACTTGTCGGTAAATTTTAAGTAAATTATTTTCCTTTGACCTTTTTATAAGTATTTCTAAATAGTTTTCATATTTTATACTTTAGTTGATCGATGAGAAATCTACTCTCCCTCTAATTTTAATCTACTTTTACGGTTTACATCGCAACTTGTTATATTCTTTGAATATTTGAAATTTCTCTTTTGTCGTACTCTGTTACTCTCGACTGAATAAAAAGTTTGCTTATTGTTCTAGGAAATCAATCTAATTTAGCTACTTCAGTTATTTATATTTATTAGTTACCGTGTATATTTTACGCTTGCTATTAACCGTATACGTTTTAATTTATGTAACGCAAGATTTAAGTGTACTTCTGTGTCGCTATTTTATATAAATTTATTACATTCTGCTTTTAACATAGATTTACTTGTTTGTTGTTTGTGGCCTTTTTTCGTAAATTTCAAATATACGTTTTTACGTATCTTTTCTTCCACGATACTGAAATATAAAAAATTGAAACATTTTTTTGGACGATAAAGTATTAATTTTATTATAATTACACGAAACGATCTGATGAAAGAGTAGGTTATGATCGGGTTTACAATGGTTATGGTAGGAGTTGTTGGACCGGTGTTAGTGGTGGGGATTTAGTAATCGGTATATCACCCCGTCGTTTCTGTAGAAGTGTGCACGTTTGTTGTTGCACACGTCGCAAGTGTTATCGTATTACCTTTAATTTACGAAAAGAAAAATTTCATTTCCCGATCTCTTGACAGGTTCTTTCAGACTCATTTTTTTGCGTCCTTTATTACTTTTTTTTTCTTTATTTGTACATTAATTTATAAAAAAATCTCTTACTTTTTGTAACCTTTTTTCTCGCAAAATTTTATTTTTTTACTTTTCTGAAGAAGTTAGAAAACTGCTATTTTATTTCATTTGGACGTCTTTTTTCCTCCTTAATTAATTTCTTTATTCCTTTTTTTATGTATACACCGATAACTTTATTCATTAGTTATTGATTTTTTTTTAAAAATACGATTAACAGCAGTGTTTTGTGATTTTGGTTACTAAAATAATTGATAATGTTAAAACTTTATTAATTTATTATTATTTTATTTAAACGCTAGCGAAATATTTCGCCCGGATTTCTACGATTCAAATAAAAAGAAGCCCTACTGTCATTTTTTGGACCCAAATTATGGACTAAATTTTGTGGTTTCATATGTAATTTGAGCTGGGAAATAGGATAAAGGTGGTCCCAGAACTGTAACTCCAGTAGTTATCATAATATCCTACGTAATACACAAAATTTGATGTCAAAAACAAGTTTTTTTTCAGGTTTGTTGTACAATAGCTTTGTTAAGTGACTAATAAATGCGGAAGAAACAAAACTTGCAGAGAATTTAATCTTGAAAAAATTAATGTAAATACGTCCGGTAAAAAGTAAATAAAGACTAAAAAATCGGTTTTTTATTGAAGCAAAACAGACGAAAAATAAATAGAAAATCGTATTATTCTTTCCGGTTCTAAATTTTTTTACGGCAGTCGGATACTGAATACGCATAAACCTTATGTCATGTCGCTCAGTGAGAACGTTCCTCTTATTTTCGGGTTTTCTCCTCCTAAAGCTTAATTCTTTTATTATTTTTCTCAAACTTGTCTCCTTCTGAATATCGATGACCGCTTAAAGCGCTAACATTATATTTTTTACCTCGGCAGTTGTTTATGAATTTCGTATTAGTCAGTCTCACCACACGCTTGAATAATTCTAAGAAAGGTAACTCGTTTCCTGAGTTATAATATTCGGCTTATACGTATTTGTTGTTACAATAATTAAAATTACGATGTATTTAGACTATATATATAAATGTCCGATAGTTATAAGTCACTTAATTTTTCATTTAGCGTTTGTCTGCTGACGTATTTAAAATAATTATTGAGAATAGGCCTACATTTTTATAGCGTTTAAAAAAATACCGTAACATTTTTTTTTTATGGCTAAATATTCGATCATTTATAAAGGAAAAATAGTAGAATTAGAAAATGTATAACAGTCGCATAAAATTATAAGTTTTATTTACAGGAAAACAATTTGCTTCTGCGTGTGAAAACTAAACTTAATGTTTTCTGTTTGGATAACAGGCACTGTACTAGCTGTCCCAATCCAAGTTTTAAAGTTCATTGCGGCAGCTGTACATAGATATATATTCCAACATATATATATATATATATATATATATATATATATATATATACACACACACACACACACACAGACCATACATACACACAGTATATATAGACAGTACTGTCCGTACTAACTTTATATAAGTAACATTGAAAGAAATTTTAAATAATTTTTAGTAAAAAGAATTTAAGTTTAATTGCAAATTTAGTAGATGTTTTTAAATTTTAAAAAAATTGATTGAACAAATGTATGTTCTGTAAATGTTTAAAGTTTTTTTATATTTTGCTCAATAACCAAAGTTATAAAAAAGTAATCAAGTATAAAAATGTTGCATGGTAACATATGTATATGTGTAAGTGGAAATAAAGATAAATCTGAAAACATTAGTAAGGATGGGCTTATGCCCGAAAGCGCTATAATGTAAAGTAAAGATAAGAATGTTTCTTTAATTCTGTACTTAACGGATTGGCTGAAATTCAGTATATGTAGGTAATATATATATTCCAACAAAAATAAAAGAAAAATTTCAATACCTTGTGCGAGCGTGTGTGTAAATATTCCAAAAATTCGAGGGAAAACCAAAAAGTAAAGGGAAATTTTTATTTCTTTTATTTCTATCTTATCACACGACCGTTTCGTTATAAATCAAAACCTTTCATCTGTTCATTGGAAGTATTGTTTCGTTGTTTACTGTGTGTAGTTGTGTTCTCGATTTTATTCGATTTAGAATAAGTTATTCGCCCGATTGTACCGAGGGTAGAAAAATCGGGCAGAGATAAGTTTTTTTAATTCGAAATGCGGGAACGATCAAAGATTACTCGTAGAATGCAACAGCGATTCGGAGAGAGTTTTTTGTGTGGAAGCAAAATTTACGAACGGATTGATCGCTAAGTAGGATTTCTGTTTAACGGCCATTCGCTTCAAAGAACAACAATGACATCACCGAACAAGCGATCGACGAAGCCGCAAATAAGTTGAATGTTTTTCGTTTTCAGAAAGGTTGTATTTTCTCAGTTCCGTGTCTACCGACAGATCTCTACAAACAATCGTTTGAAAATTTCCCAGAAGCTTAGAATTCATTTCTGAAGCGGATAATAACCGGTAACGAGATATCTGTTCGTTACTTTAAAGAGAGTTAGCGACAAAATTTAATATGAAAACATTCTTACCCGTTTTGGGTATCATTATAACAAGACGTTCACTTCCCTCCTGTAGGAAAAACTGTGAATATTGAAATCTACTGCGACCTGCTAAGATCGCTTAAGGCAATAATTAAATACAAAAGGGTACGATTTGGCTGTACAATAACGCTTAATATTAGACGGCCTTTAAAAACCAATATTGCTTTCAATATCTTTTTTTTTGAGCGCCTGGGCCATCCATCGTACAGTCCTGATCCGGCCGTTAGCGATTTTGGCCTACCGAAAAAGAACTATGAGGGGAATTGTTTTTGTGTTCTGAAGAGCTGATGGAAGCGGTAAAAATAGCACCGGTCCCGAAAGCTTCCTTCCGGGAAGGAATTCAGAAGCTTGTTAAAAATCTGCCTAAGCGTATAGAAATAGAAATAGATAATCGTTTTCAAAAATACGCGTACTTAATTTATATAAGTACGAAAAAAATTATACTTTTTCAAATTTCACTTTACTTTCTGAATTACCCTGGTTTTAAAATCCGTCTAATCCGGTCGATTGATTTCATCGAATTCGAGCGATAATTATTACCGTAATAGTAATAATACTAAAACAATAGTAATAATTATTGTCATATTATTCGATCCCGAGATTCAATTACAGGTGTGGTACTGTATAACCCGTAAATACGCCGATTAAATTAAATACGCGGTAACCCTTTCGGGTTAGTTATTCTGAATTTGTAATATAACCAGAGAAATTGTTAACAAGAGTACAGCGATATCTGTCCGGACCGGACTAAATATTTAATATAGTAATTTATCGTTCGTTATATTCCCCTACTCCGACATTCTGTACCCCACCATCACCACCGCTGACTCCCGTTCCTACCTGACTGTACGTTTTGCAACACGGTTATTTGTTTCGCTAAATTTATGTATATATGTATGTACGTATTTTGTATATCGTTTGTTATTATACGGTCGCACATAATATCGAGGTAGGAGAAAGTGTTTTGCAAATGTAAATACGTATAGCGTTGTATTCGGCCCTATTTACCGTAGAGAAATTATTAACGTTGTAAATATTTATTTTCGTATCCTTTCGATTTATTGCGATATCGATTTTGTTAGTTCCCGTATGTGTTGTTTATCTATTGCCGGTTCGTGTCGTTTTATATATACATTATTAACAAATTAATAGTTCATTCGATAACAACTAACTCTTCTGGTGAGATTATAAACTGCACTTATAGAATAATGATAGTTCAGTTGTAATTTTACTATTTATTTAAATGTTTTTCAGGTTCTTTCTTTTTAATATATATATATATATATATATATATATATATATATATATATATATATATATATATAATCATTTTCGTTATTTTTTTCACAGTAATATCCATCCGTGAATATTGTAATTGTGCAAATATTTATATGATTTAGATATGTCAGTTTTATTAACGAAAATCTATTTTCATTTAAAAACTTGTAAATTGCAATAAAAAATTTTGTTTATAGATTTATGACATTCGTTTCTATTAAGATCTTTGGCGAATAATTAGGCGTGAATACATTTTAATAGAGTAGAGTGGTAAGTTAACTGTAATAAATTCTACACTGACAATAAATACAAAATTCTTTTGTACTCAGAAAAAAAATTAAAAAAATTTTAATTAATACTTACAAAACCATATATCAAATCATTATTTTATGGATAGGTAAAAATTAAATAGAAGTTATTAAAAGTTTATATTTTTCTACTGAATTATTATTTATTTTAATTTTTTTTTTTAATAATTAATTTATTTTTAATTGCATTTTATTTGTTTTTAAAAAAAAATTACGGAGGAAATAGTTCCAATCAGATGTACCAGTCCTCTGTAAGTAAAAGTTTTGAAAGATATTTTAGTACAAAAATTTAGGTGAAAAAAATTACAACACTTATACATGTCATTTAAACGCTTTAAACGTTCTACGTATATGTTACACGCAATCGAGTAAAATATGATATCATATAATATATATTTAAAATATACTTGTAGGAATTTGAAAAGCCAACAACTGTGGGTTATTTCTGATGCACGGCTTACACACACAATTTAATTTAAAATGTTTATCGTTTTATTTAAATATAATATTTTCTCGTTTATTTAATTCAATGATTCTAACTTAAGCGCGCGCGCATACCGTATTTGATTCGCTCGAATGTGGCGGTACTAACTAAAATATGTAATTTCACAAGTTACATACAACAAATTTCGCTCGTACGGTCGGAAGACTGGTGTAGCCGCGAGGCTTAACACACCAGGTACCGGGCGATCGAGTTCGAGACCCGGCCAGACCGAGTTACTTATTTACACTTTAAATATTATTCACTTATTTAATTCTACCGGTCACCTCTAACATCACAACATAGCAGACAAGTATAACAGCATTTTTTAGGGTGGGGATGCAATTTTGCAAATATTGTTATTTTATTCGTTAACAAATGCGCCTAAGAAAAATATATTTGACCTTAATTAGGGTAACTTCGATTCACTGAGGATTACCTTGTTCTATAGCCTCACTCCCTTGACCTTTTAAGTTGAAAATTTAAAGACATCACTGCCCGTTTATAGAAGTAATGTGACCAAGTTTGGTCAAAATCGGACTCGTAGTTCTGGAGATATAAGTTGATTTAAAGGCCAACACTGAACACACGTACATAAAAACATTCGAACATCTGGAAAATATCCATCAGATTTTTTGGGTTTTGGGGTTCTTTGGGTGTCAAAATGTCACGATCCGGGAAACCGCATATTCCCAAATTGGACCGATTACAATACTTTCCCTTCTAGAACTATAGCGCTCTCTAGACGGAAAAGTAAAAATTAACATTCTATTTGACAGGATTTAATTTTTTTGTGCAATATTAGTTTACCAGAACGGAGGTATTCCCGGGTTGGTCTAGTGGTTAACGCGTCTTCCCAAATCAGCTGATTTGGAAGTCGAGAGTTACAGCGTTCAAGTGCTAGTAAAGCGAGTTATTTTTACACGGATTTGAATACTAGATCGTGGATACCGGTGTTCTTTGGCGGTTGGGTTTCAATTAACCACACATTTCAGGAACGGTCGAACTGAGAATGTACAAGACTACACTTCACAGGGATCTGTTCTAAGTGTACTGCTCTTCTTGGTTGCTATCAGTGGAGCGGCTGAAGTGATCAGTCTGCCAGTTAAGAAATGTATCTTCGCTGATGATATCACTACCACCTGCAGAGGTAAGGAAATTGGAACTACGAGGGAAATAATGCAGAATTCGTTGAACTCGGTGCACAGACGGGCACAATGTAGCGGTTTCAAATTGTCGGTAACCAAGTCTAAATTTATTCTTTTCTCTAGGCAACCAGTCGGATGCAAAGACTTGGTAAGACTGCACTTAGGTGAAAACGAGGTAAAGGAAACAAACGAGATTAGGCTTCTTAGTGTGGCTTTTGATGAGAAACAGACCTTTTTGAGCCGCATTAAATACAACATGGCTGAATGTGTAAGGATAATGAATGTCCTTAAACTCATTTCATCTTGCAACTGGGGTGCGGATAAATCCATCACCCTGAACACGTACAGAAGCATTCTTTCGAAGCTAGAATAGGCGTCTGTACTATATGACTATATGCGAAAGAGATCATTAAGGACATACTTGACCCCTTGCACAGCACTTGCTTTCGCATGTCAATAGGGGCGTTCGTCACTTTCCCTATACCAAGTATACCGGTAGAATCCGATGAACTTCTATTGCATACAGGAGGATATGCAAGACTATCAAAACGCGATCAATCGCTCAGGGCAAATGATCAGACGCGCCCGCACTTCATTACATGAAGGAAGGATGTCCTTACCGCAGTCTTTCAGCCTCAGGCTGCTTCTATCTCCAAGAAATTGATCTGCCTGCCCCGAAGATCCTTGGAAAGGAAATAGGATGCGGAGCCCCTTGGTTCTCTAGAGATCGTATACTTACAATCTGGAAGTCCTAAACGGGACTCAGGTTTCCAGTCTGCTAGAGACCAATTTAACAAAACGGCTGAGTAGTACAACGGGTATACTGTCATCTACACAGACGGCTCTGTTTCGGCCGACGGATGTGGCTGTTCTGTTGTACTCTCTGACACCGTGATATTATATAAGCTTAATGCCTGTTCCTTTCCCTTCTTTGGCGAGGCTTATGTAATTTATTCCATCTTGAAAGTTATCGAAACCCGTAGTTATGACGGCTTCCTAGTAATTACCGACTCTAGGAGTGTACTTCAGAGCTTGAGCTGCAGACGTTCTGAATCCATCCTACAGATTATTCATGGTATCCTTTCAAGGGTAAGTAAGACTGTGGTACCGGTACGGGTTCCTGGCCGTTGTAGCATTCTCGGGAACTAACGGTCTGATGAGGCTGCCAAGAGAGCGCCAATAAATGGCATCCGAGTACAGTCGATATGCGAGAGAGATTTCATGAGATCAGTCCTTGTAAAATTGCGGCTCAGTGGAATAAGTTGTGGCTGCTGAGTCCTCTCACGGCATTACGCAACAATCGGGAGAATGTGCAGCAGAAGAGACCAAGTCATCTCTACTCGGCTAAGGATTGGACACACCAGTCTTACCCGCGCTTATTTATTTGTCTCTCCTCAGAAGATCAGTGAGGCTTGCAAGGTCAAATGCAAAGACCTGGATTCAGATATGAAATGTTTAATAAACCGGAAAGGTATAAAACGTCTGTTGCGGTTCTCCTACAACGGAATGAAGAATACAATTTAGTAGTTTTTGTTTGATTTATGTATTTTAGTTGTATTTGTTGTTATTTATTTTTGTCGTTTATGGTCATGTAGTGTTACATTAGTCGCTAATGTCTGTAATATTTGATGCGCGCTGTAAATAAAAGCATTAAAAAAAAGACTTCCAATTCATTTTTTCAAATTACTTTTAGGTAATGAATTTTACATTTTTAACACTACTCTAAATATGTAAATGAAATTTAAATAACAATGTTTAACTATTGTCTTACGCAATTTTTGTTTTATTTATCTTTAATAATCGATTTAGTTTCATAATATTTTCTAATATTGCGATGATTTTTTTTTGTTTAGGTTAAATTTATGATACAGTATTTTTCTGCTGCGTTTAGACTTTTATTGTTTTTAATAAAGGTTAAATTTTTTTAACTTCTCTTTGTGTTAAGTCGACGTGACGTAGTGGATTTTCTTATAATTCAAATTTTGTCTACAAATTCTGTAATTTTTTACGAAGTTATTGTAATCGTGTTTTGCGACGCTACTTTTGTGTATTTTACAAATAATATTCTGAAAAGTTACTAGGGATACACTCCTAGGATCTATCGTATTCAATTTTTTCAGACGAAAAACTACGTGAAACCTTCAAATTCGCTCGTAATTAAACTAGAATTACAGTTTAACCTTGGAGCAGAAATCAGAACGAAATTTTTATCGCTCGAAAACGAACCGTTTCCAGCAGCCTCATGTTTACATTAAATTATCCTAATTTTCAATCGGCCTGAAATTCTTCTGTTTCTTCACGAGAGATTCACGAAGATCGTAACAATCTTTCAGGATATGTTCTGCTGGTGAAAATAAACAAGAAAGTTCGTGTAAACGTAGGTTCGCAGACGCTTCGTTAACCGGTGTTGGCTGACGAAAGATTTCGCTCTGATTTCTTCGCCTTCGGTAAAATTAATCCAGACTGTAATTTTTGGGATCCAAATTAAGGCGTAAATTTAACGGTTTTGTAGGAAATCTTGTCTGAAAAATTTAGAAAAATGGATCCCTGAAATGTATTTTTTTGTAATTTTCGTGGGATAAAATAACTTTTTTTAAACGGGTAAAGAACGCTTTAGATTTTTTAAACAAAACTTGTAGAGAATTTTAATTAAACGCAAAAAAACCTTTCCGTATTATACGAAAAAATAATTAAATATTTTTGAAAAATAAACGATGAAAAATTTAAAAAAAAGAAACAAAAAACAATCCAATTTATTAGACGTCTTTAAAGATAATTAAAAGTTAATTTTATTTAAATTTGTTTGAAATAATTGATTTCGTAAGTTTGCGATATAAACAGCTTATATCAGCAATTAAAATTTTTGTATCGCATTTGCGCAGCGATTCTTTTATTACGCAACAGTGAAAGTTTTGTCTTTTAATACCTCGTTAAAATCTGCCGCACGGTTATATGTTTTGTTTTGTTTGTAATAAACTTCGAAATTCTTACGTTTGCATTAAATTTCTGTGGACTTTACGCATACCATTTTACTAAGTACAAAATTCTGTACGAGTTTTGTTTAAAATTTGAATGCGTTTAAGAGTTGTTTTACGGCAACCGTAAAAAGGTTTGTTTTTCGATCCCGATGTTTTGTTTTTTACTCCAGATTTCTCGAAAAATACTGTTCGCGAACTTTTTCCCAATATTTAAGGTCAGATCTCAAATAAAACCGCTTATTTTGAGTTACAAAATTACAATCCTACTTAATTTTACCTAAAGCGCAGAAATTAGGGCGAAATTTTTCGCCGACCGACAGTCGCTAACGAAGCGTTTCCGAAGCTATGTTTATATGACTTTTTTTTATTTTCAGCAGTATAACATGTCCTGATAGTTTGTTACAGTATTCGTGAATCACTCGGTATATATATTTATGAATTTCTCACAAATAAAATAAAACAATAACAATTCGAATACAAATTAACTAGAAAAAAAAAACAATAAAAACTACATAATTGAAGATTATAAAAAATATTTAATTTGAGAAGTAAAGACCATATCTAAATTAACGATTATTCAACAAAAAAACGATATATGTAGACCCGTGTTATAATAATAATAATGATTTTGGGACGTGCAGCGTAAGTGTATAATTTTAGTAACGTATGCAGAGAGAGGCGATCGATGTAAATTATATACCGTAGTACGCATGGGAAAACAATGAAATTCATTTTGCCAAACATTTAATCAATAGAATACACAATAACGTAGATTATGTCGTATTAAAAATAACAGCAAATTATTAATAAATATAAATTACGGCTGAAATATGAAAACGTTTGGTTGATCGAAAATAAACTACGATAAATAATAAAATGTGCCATCAACAAGTTGTCAATTGTAATGGCTTGTTTTATTTACTTTAAAATTTATCTATATTTACGGTTGTTAAACCGAGTCTGTAATGAAAAAAAGTGTTTGAAATATTATAATAAATTATCGGATTTTTACAACTGATTTTTACGGGTGTGTCAATCGCTTACAAATTTTCAAGAATATCTGGGAAAATGAGATTTTACGTAGTTATTCCTAAAGAGGGACTTAATGAAATTATGAAACCGAAGAAACAAAAACTCAATAACGGAATTCCGTATTATCCTCATTTAATCTACTTACAGGGTGCTATTAAGGAAAATTCTTAAAGTTGCAGTAAATATTAATCAACAGTTATACACAGACCGATTGACAAAGAATGTAGCAAATTTTCAAGACGCGTTCCACATGGGAAAATAAAGAAGAAAGTTCACGTAAACGTAGGTTCGGAAACGCTTCTGTAGCGAATATCGGCTAGCGAAAGATTTGGCTGTGATTTCTGTGCCTTTGGAAAAAATAAGCCGAACTGTAATTCTTGGGACCCAAATTAAGGGGAAGATTTGTGATTTTATATACTTGATTTTATCGGTTTTATAATTCGACTTGAAATATTGAAAAAATAAGTCGCAGAACTGTATTTTTGGTAATTTTTGAGAAATCTGGGGTAAAAGACAAAAATCGGGGTCGAAATAGACACTATTTTATGTTCGGCGTAAAATAACTTTGTTAAACGGGTAATAAACAATTAAAAGTTATGAGTAACACTTGTAGAGAATTTAATTATGATAAAATTGTAGGAATAAGGTCCACAGAAAAGAAATACATACGTAATAATTTCCAAGTTTACGTCTACGTTTCAAAACAGAAAAAAGGAAGCGTTTTAATTAAATAAATAAAAAGAAATTAAATTTTCAATATTACAAAACAAAGAAATCAAGAAGCTTCGCCGGTAAGAGTCCGCAGAAGTGGACCTCACGGCGAAGTCAACGAACTATGTTTACAGTTCTAAACATGACCTAACCTAAAAGTGAAACGAAAATGTGGAAAAAATTGAAAAAAAAATTTAGATTTGTAATAAAAAATACTTTCAAAAATACCTTGTATTTTGTTAGATAACGTTTTTTTCTTCCGTTTGCTGAACCGCGGGACTCGAATATGCCACTTTTTGCTCGAAAAGGGAGGTTTACGAATCGCGCCGCTACGTAGTAGTACTAACGGCTTCTTTTATTTTCAAAGTAAAGAGCAACAGTAGAAAAATTGTTTTAATACATTAATTGAATATTTTCGTGTAAAACTAAGAAAATCGAAAGATGGATATTGAAAATATCGTTAAGATATATTTTGTATAAGCTACTACCGTAAGTATTGTAATTAAATCATATCAAGTATATTAAAAAAGTTCACTGGTTTGATAATTTTTTTTTTTTTATTATGTATTTCTCATCGCTTAATCAATTTTTTCAATGTATGTCATAATTTTACAACATTTTATTCGTTAAATTGATGCTTCATTATATATTGTATCATGTATATAACTTATTGTAATTGCAAAAATCATATGATTCGTGTTATTGCTTGTAATATTTTAATGTATAATAATAATAAAAATATACGTCATGAATTTTGAGGGGCAGTTATGTTAAGACGCAGGGTTTTTTTAAATGTATGTTGGTATTCCTGCTAAATTCTCTCTTTTTTGTTACTATTTTTAAATGAGGAACTTTTTTAAATTTTATTTTAAGAAGGACCTTTAATTTCTAAAGTTCTTCGGACAGCCGCACTCGGCTCCGTACGGTCACACAGCTACAGGAGGCTCACGCGGCTCCATCCGCGCTATAAAAGCCGGCTCCGTATTAAAATTGGATTCACGTTCCTTCATCCAGAAACACAATATGTGTTTGTTATTAATGTTAAATATATAATTTACTAGTTCAAGATTATAATAAAAACAGTTTATATTATACACCAAGTCGACTTTTATTTATTTGTAGGAACCGGTGAATAATAAAATATTTAGAACAATTTAAACCCAGCCGAGATATTAAACCAAGGCGGCAAATTTTTCGACATTTTTGGTCCTCCGTCCGCGGATGTTATTTGAAATTTTGGAATTCTACCGTCGGTAGCAATTTACTTCGATTTTCACAATCGAACAAATTCGGGGTATTATGCAAATTTTCTTACTTAAATGAATAATTTTTGAAAACATATCTTTCAGTAATTACATCGTATTGAAAACGGACTCGGAAAACGTGTTGTACGATGAGGTTTTACTCGATTCAGTTTGCCGGGTGATAAGTAATAACGAACGATTACATGTTGCTGCGTTCAATTCGATACTTGAAATATAATAAAATTTAAAATCTTTTATCTTTAAATGAAAGTACTGAAGATGAAACAATATTTTTAATTCCCATCACTTCATTAGAAAAAAAATAAAATTATTAGTTTACCAGAGATTATAACCGCTAATAAAGCTACAAAAAACACGAACAGTAGGAGAGTGTTGCAAATGTGGCAACATCTGGTACGTAAAACAGAAATAAATTCGATTAGTGAAATGTTTATTCTTCAATTAGAACTACTTGAATTAATCGATGGAGAAATGAAAAAAAGTTCATTTAATAATAATATAAAAAGTGTGTCCGCGGATACTACAAAAATCGAGGGTTGCACTTACAAAGTAACTAATAAGTGTAATGTTACTTCACGGATGTCATTATACTAGTTTTATTAAAAAAGGAAAAATATGGAACGAAGTGAATGAATGATATGACTATCAACAAAAAAAATTGGCCAAGAAATTCAAAAAATGTAAATTTGTTTGTTGTAGAAAGGCGATAAATTTTAATAATAAATCCGTAAGATAACAATCAGTAATTCATAAAAAAATTAAAAAATAATAAAACGCAGTTATATAAAAAAAAATTGCAATGAAATTGTAAACCGTACGGTAAGAATCTCACAGATATCGTTTCTTCCGCTCAAAAACAATAATTTCTGTAATATAAATAAAATTGTTTTTAATAAAATGATACCGATTCAGAAAAAGGGTAACACCAAAATATGTTATTAATTTACAATTCTGTTTAAAAAAATAGTACATGTTAAATGTATGTAATAGACTATCGATGTACAATAATAGATAATAAACAATGTTTAAGCGCGCCATGTAATAAGATAAAAATAGAAAAAATTGTTACAAAACTCGTACCGGCCCGATTTCATTTATATGTAATAGTTAACATATTTACTGAAATAATACAATTCTTATGATTATTCGTCGTTTAATAAATGAAATCGGTAAAATTTTATTTAACATTTACTTTTTTGTCTATTACATATATTTAACATGTATTTTTTTTTAAAACATAGTTCAAAATTAAGATTTTGATAATAGAAATGGTAGTGTCTTAGCTTTTTTATATCAGTATTGTTTTGTTAAAAACAGTTTTATCTATATTACCGACACATTTGTTTTTTTTAAGCGGAAATGACATCTGCGATAGCGTAAATAATAATTGCATTGTAATTTTTTTGGCTACAGATATCTAGAAAAATAAACAATCAAAATTTAAATGCCGTGATTGTATATAGAAAACTTAAGTATGTGTGTGTGTATATATATCTTTGTATATATATTTCTTGTGTGCGTGTGTATGTCACTGAACTCCTCTTAAACGGCTGGACCGATTTTGATGAATTTTTTTGTGTGTGTTCAAGGGGTTTCGAGAATGATTTAAATTCACAATTTGAACCGATAGGAAATATTTTTTAAATAATTAAATTTATTTATGCGTTGCTGTTGATCTTCGGACGGTTAAGGTTCACAATTGGATCCGGTAGGCAGCGCTCCGATCGCGTTTTAGAAATTTGTTTTTAATTTTTGGCATATCAGTCAGACCCGGTAGTTGGTGCTGCGATCGGATTCTAGGAAAGCTTTTTATTTTCTTGCTTTTTCGCATATCGGTTACTTACGTCGTAGCATAGTATTGTTATTAAATTAAAATTCGTATTTTTAACGGACTACTGTGTTTAGAGAGTAGTTTGAATTAAATCCGGTAGGTGGTGCTGTTCTGACAATCGGATTTATTTACATTCTGACTTTTATGAAGTGAAAGGTTAAATTTTATTAAGTTCCGTAATGTTTCGTAAGTTTTTAAACGTTCAGTATTAATTGTGATGATTTTGCAGCCATATCTCTTTTCGTTAAAAAGTTATCCGCTAAATATTGTGATTAGAGAGTGGTGTGAATTAAATCAGATATGTAGTGCTGTTTTGCACTTTGGATTTATTTACATTCTGACTTTTATATAGTGAAAGGTTAAATTTTGTGAAGTTCCTGATGTTCAGTTTTTTAATGTTTAAACAAACTTTCAATTATGTTCATTTAATCTGTATGTATACTCAAATCTAACGAAAGCGAAGCATTGCCGAGTCTGATAGAATTGCGCGCTTATTGAGAATATTATATTATTATTTATTGAAATAACGTTCTAAAGTGTAATTAAAATATATACATTGTGCAAATTTGTAAGGTGCAGTATTGAAGTGAGTATTTTTTCATGAATTTTAATGATTCATATACGTGCATTCAATAACAATCAACTTAACCTGCAAATTTAAATTATCAGTTCTCATTTGATTCTATACAACTTATGAAGTATTGAACGGCTCTTTGAAAATAAAAATGTAAGTTTGTAAAATAAATTATAACATTTATAAATATAAAGTTAAAATATAAGTTACTTATAGTAATTATAGTTACAGAATAATAATGCTACGTCAGGGCAACGTCTGCCGGGTTCGCTAGTATATATATATATATATGGGGGTTATTCTAGGACGTATTCCCCAAACTTTAGTACTGGTTCAGGTCACCAAAATGAGCAAAAACGTTCATTTCGACATAAGTCCTATTTTGCTTTGTTTTCTTTCTGGACGCCATTTTGTGATTTTCAACCAAAAGGTTATTTCTCAGGAACGGGCAAACCTTTTGTAATTAAATTTGGCATATCTAAGACACTAGTCTTAGATAAACGTCACCTTCAAAAATTTCAAAATGGCGGCCATCATGATTTTTTAATCTTCAGTATCTTTTTAATTATTTGTTTGATCAAATTTTTACATTTTACAAAATTTATTAAGCATTTTATTTTGAACAAAGTGACACCTCATTTTTAAAAATGTTAATGAACAATCGAGTTATTGCAGACAATTAATCTGGCACTTCGCTTGTGAGCCGTACTGAGCTTGATAATTATTTTATTAATTTACTAATATGTTATTTATTATTAATAATTTTTATTACATTTAGCGGAGGAAATAAAAACAGGCTAAAAATTACCTTATAATTTATTTATAATTATCATTTCTAAATAATAAAAACAGATTCTCAAAAAATCAGCTTTCTTAAATTTGAAATAAATTTCTCTCTCTTTCTCCCTCTCTCTCTCTCTCTCTCTCTCTCTCTCTCTCTCTCTCTCTCCTCACGATTAAAATGTTTATCAAAAAATTTTTTTGAACGTTTATCCTTCATGTACATCAAGAAAAACGTACATTTTTTAATTAATAAATCCCGAAACAAAAATGCGGAAAGGTTTTTTGAAAATATTCTTTATCGAAAGTGATGTTAGATTTAGATCAAAACTTTACTTAACAAAATCCGTGAAGTTTAACGTTTATAAATATATGTATACCGGTATGAAGTCGAATTTGAACCGATGTGTGCACGGTTACGGATTCGACACGTTCTCACTTACACCTCATAACTACTAGAGCGACAAGAAACAAAATATATATTAACTAATATAAAATGATGATACGGACACCACAAAAAGATGTGATCAAATGTGATGTTCACCACAATGCAACTGTGTAACTGTCCGCTTTATTAAAAAATTGGAGGGTAGGATCTCACTTTCAAATGAAATAAGTTTAAATGTAGTGCAGCAAAAAATGTGTTTTATATAATTTAATAGGCGTACAAGGAAGTCGTGTGAGGTCCACAGCAGATTTTTTTATTTTTGCTTTAGCTATTCTTCTGATGATTATGACGGTCTCCTTTTTTAATATTTATATATATTTGAATTTAAAATTAGCAATTTTGTGGGTTTTATTCCGTTGTAACTAGTAAATTAAAAAGGAGTATAATAATAATATCGAATTAAACTTTTAAGTTTCTTTTTTTATTCCTTTGTTCATTTATTTTGCAGCTCAAACTTTTAACTTGTAATTCACTTATTCGAGTTAAATTACGTTATACCTTTCCATTGTTAAAGGCTGTATGTTTACAGACATTGTTGTCAAACCTAATCAAACACAACCTTAACTTCTTCATTAAAAACAACGTTACATACAAGAACCTACATTATACCGTGTTTTCATTGAACAAGAGACGCCGTACAAAGTTGTGTCAAAGCGTACAAATTTTGTACGTCGTACACACGAGGTGTCCAATATAAACATTATATGTGTATAATACCCGCTTTTGTTTGTAACGTAAATGAGAAATCGAACCGCGGTAAATTAAATTTCGTTTGTCCATACATGACTGGTTGTTTGAGAGAAAACCGTGTTTTATTTTATGTTTTGTTATTATTACTAACTCAGGAAGAAGCATTTCAATTAACCCCCCCCCCCGTATCGAATTGTTTGATTTTACTACTTCCTTGGCAGAATTGTAACATGTCAGGCTTTTATTCGGAAGGCTTCGGGTTCAAATCCTGTCCCGATGCTCTTGTAATCATATTTTACGTTTTTAATATGTTTTTTTTTTTAAATTATATTTTTAATATCAAATAATAATCTGAACCGAATCCGTTCACGAATTGTGTTCCTCTTTTTCTTCTCGTAATGAAATCTAAATGCGGTATTATAAATAAGAATGGTTTTTACTTGAAATAAAAATGTTGTTACCGAAGACGAAAGGGAAATTTATTAGTTTGAAGTGGTTCGAAATTATTTTTATTATCGGGCTACTTTTGGTTTAAGAAATCTAAAAGTCTTTTGGATTATAAAAAAAACAAGAATATTTGGTAAAAATTAACAGTAAATCGTGTACGTGTCAATTTACTCTATATTGAAATGAAACATAGATATTGTCGTTTAATGAAAGGTTTTAGATTTGACTACCGGTGGAATAATTTTATTGGATTTCGTAAAAATGATTAAAAAAAAAATCTGATGTGGACAACACATGACTTCCTTGTACGCCTATTAAATTACATGTACACATTTTTTTTAAAATGAAAATTACATCAAATTGTATTTCATTAAAAACCTCTGATTTTTTTCATTTTTTTTGTTAATATTGAATTATTATTCATCATAAAAAGTTTTTTTATAATGAGAGGTTAATAATTATTAATAAATCAATATATTTCAATTAAAACAAAAAAAAAAAAAGAAAGGAAATAAAGTCTGATTCGAACCGATGTGGCTTCCCCTAAGATTCAAATATTTAATTAAAATTTTATTTGGCTATAAATCTGGAAAAAAATGAAAATAAAAATCACTTGTGATGATATATCGTTGAAAAGCTCTCGATGAGGGTTTGTTACTGCTGTTCAGAAAAAGGCCAAAATAAAAAAAAATTGGATTTTGGGCTTTTCGGGAGACTTTTGGTTCAGTCGAAAAGGGAGGTGCACAACTAGATGTTAAAACAGCCCTAAACCCAAAATTTCAACATTATACGGCTAATCGTTTTTGAGTTAGTGTCTCAGATTAGTGTCTTTTTCTACAAAATAAAAAAATTCAAAATTTTCAAAATCACGGGCATTTTAATCATTTTACCTTCAGTATCTTTGTAATTATTTGTTCGATCAAATTTTTCCTCGTTACAAAATTTCTTAAACATTTTATTTTGAACAAAATGACATGGTATTTGTAAAAATCTGTTGACAAACAATCGAGTTATAGCAGACAACTAATCCGGGTGTAGTCTTGCTTGTAGCGAACCGATAATTTTTATTAATTTACTATTATTACTTATGGAAATTTTTTATTAAATTTAGTGGAGGAAATAAAAACAGGCAAAAATGATCAGTTTTGTATTTCGGTGCGCATACTGCGAGTTAATTTTCTAGTAAAGGTAGTCACGTTTATACGGATTTAAATTCTAGATCCTGGATACCGGTGTTCTTTGGTGGTTGGATTTCAACTAACCAAACATTTCAGGAATGCTCGAACTGAGACTGTACAAGACTACGCTTCATTGACGTTCATCCTGTGAAGTAATACCTTACGGTGGTTCCATAGGCTAAAGAGAAAAAAAGAGAGAGGGTTAATTGTCTGCACTAACTCGCTAAGTCGAAAGCGGGTAGTTATTGTAAACGTCATGGGATCGACGAATCTGGTTTTCATAGATTTTTTACACGCAACAACAATAAAATTGTTTTCATCAGATCTTTCATTATTTCGACGGACTCGCGTCAGTAACTTTCCGATTTTCTCAAATTTGCAATCGTTTTATAATCTTTGTACGGTGGTGCTTCGTTGTTTCCGATAAATTCTAATCGTGTTTTTAATAAATTTTTATTATTTATTTTCGTCGTTGAAGAGATTATAGTTTCTATTCAAATTAAATTATATTGTTTTTACTTAGTAGCCGTTAATAAATAACGTCTGTACATATGATTGTTGAAAAATACCGCGAAATTCAAAACATCTTATTAACGGGTAACCCGATTTAATAATCAATAAAGTACGAAACACGTAGAATAAGTTAAATTTACGTTTATATTTTATTTCATTAATAAAGCGGGTTTATTTGAACAAAATCTTTATTATATGCAAGTTTAATTTAAAAAATCTTAGTTTTATATACTTACAAATACGTAAACTTTTTTTAATTAATTACAACGAAGTAATAGAAGAAAGAAAAAATAAGTTTTTTCCCTTTGGTCGTCAGTTATTTTTAAAACTTATTGTTACTGCTATTATTATTACTATTACTATAATGGCACTTTATTTTAATTAATACGGAGAGGCGCAAAACCTCAGCTGCTTCAACCGAAAACTGAAAACCACTTTAATCAAACTACTTGCTCTATTGAAGGGGTTTCAAGTACGAAGAAATTCTGTAACCCTCGGTCGCACTCCTTAACTGTACTTAGTGCAGCAGTAGTAATATTTAGCTTCGTTGACGCTTCAGGGTAATTAATCATCGGGCTAAAGAGAAAAGGATAGAGATAGTTCGCTTGTACGTGTGCAAAACTATAGTTTTTTATTACCGTTTCTGATGCGATTTAATCCGGTTTGTTTCGAATTAAAAATATCGTATAAACTAAGGCTTGATGATTTTTTTGTTTTGCAGTAGCAATGAAAATACCGGGTGTCCGAAAATTATCTGAACGCTTTGTTATTGTAAATAATTTATTTATTAACATATAAAAAGGGTTGTATGAATTTAGAAACATTAAACTGAATGTTTTGTTTTTCACCTGTAATCAAATATATTCAATGATTAGTAATAATTTAATTCAATTTGACGCCGTGTTCGTCGACTAGTTCCGCATCGATTAGTTCGAATACGTTATCGGTTCTCTCTTTAAGATCGTCAGCATTCACTGCACGTATATTATAACACGTACTACAAGTAGATTTAGAGAAAGCATTTGACAAAGTAATACGAGAAAAGTGTAACGAGTACTAAAAAAGCGAGGAATTCCAAAACAATTCACAGGCGTCATACAAGAAACGTATAGAAGCACCCAGATAGCCATTTCAGGGGAGGAAAATAATAGAATTAGGACAAATTTAGGAGTTCGACAAGGCTGCACTATGTCGCCAGTATTGTTTAACGTATACATAGATGATCTTCTGCGGGGACGGATAGATAGCGTGCCAGTTTATACGTATGAATTGTTCTAAACGTATCCGTGGTATTTGCATACGATCTAGTAATTTTTTTTACTCGGAAGATCAAGTGCAGTAGGGCTTCTTTAAATCGAATAACGTAACAAAAGAATGTAACGTAAACACGTATTACATCCTGTGACACTTGTTCTACGACTATTAAGGATGTAAAATTTCAGTCTGGAGAATCAGATGTTCCAAGTAAAATTGAGAAATTTAATTTCTGTAATGCTACTGTAAAAAGAGTTTTCAGAAATAAGGTTCAGAAAGAAACTTTGCGCTTTACAAATCAAATGGAAAAAGATATCGGTCCGCAGAAATATCGCGGCGTAACATTTGTCGGATAGGAAGAAGAACATCGATATCAGAAATGAATTAATCTTAATCGGCGAATCAAATTGTGCAGACTGAATTGGAGAAACCGTGTTGAAAGAACGGCAGAAAAGAGACTATACAAGTCTCTAAGCTACTATACAAGTGTAACCCGATAGGTCGCCAAAATTTAGGACGTCCAAGGAAAATACGGAAAAATCAGCTTGTGTAATCGTAATGGAAGAAACCCAAAACACGAGGAAAAAGAAGAGGATATTCGCTACACGAATTTGTGCACGTTATCTTTGATGAAACTCCATAGGAAAAAAATCGCATGGAGTTATATCCGGCGATCGGTCGTCACGTCCGATCCGGCGATTTGGGAACGTGTTTTTGAAGGATTCGTGCACTTCATCGTTTCATTCTTACATTTATACAGGTATTACTTAAATTATAAGTAAATTCATTTCTAGTGGCCGTAGGAAATTTAAAAATATATTATAAAAAACGATCATTTTTCAATCCGAACTCCCCTTAAATGGCTGCCTGTATTGCTGGCATGTACCGGAAAAAATGTTATAAATTAGATAAACTTATTCCTGCGTAGTAGTAGCTTGTTTTAGCTAGTAGTCTCTGATAGTCGCCGGTAGTCGATGGTTATCGCTAGTCGCTAATACTTAGTAGTTGTCACGAGTAGTCGCGAGCTGTGAAGATTTGTCGCTAGTAGTGGTGTCTAGTAACTAATAGTCGCGAGTAATGTTTAGTCGCTAGTGCTAACTAGCAGAAAGTAGTCTAGTAGTTACTAGTAGTCGCGAGTAAACGCTAGTCGCCTGTAGTCTCTCTATCGATCGCTAGTTGCGCCTAGTCGTAAGTAGTCGATTGTAGTACCTAGTAGCCGCTGTTTCTGCCTAGTCGATAGTAGTCGTTATTATTCCCTAATCGCTAGACGCGAACAATAGCTAGTATTCATTTGTAGTCGAATCGACAGCGGCTAGTCGGTATTCACTAGAAGTCGCGAGTAATCGAGTAGCGGCAAGAAAACGTTAAACGATTGTAATTGCTTGTAGTCGCTAGTAGATCCGCAATCGCAAGACGATAATAGTCAGTAGCAGTCGCGAGTTGTCAAGGTTAGTCGCTAGTTGTAAACGGTATCGCGAGTACTCGATAAGTAGTAAATGCTAGTCCGAGTAAACGATATTCCTTTGTAGTCGCTATTAGACGAAAGTAGTCGCTAGTATTGGCTATTCGCTAATGGACACGAGGAATCGCTAGTAGTCAAGAGTTCTGGCGAAGGTCGCTAATAGTCGCAAGCTGTGAGGTTATTCTCCTGTAGTTTCTAGTAGTCGGTTAATCGCTAGTAAGTAGACGGTAGTAGTCGCGAGTAAACGCTAATCGCTTTTGGGTGTGTGTGTGTGTGTGAGTTTGTGTGTGCTATATCTGTGGGAGTTGCATAGGCAGTACTTACATGATTATTCCTTGCGATAGAATATATCGTACCCAAAAAAAGGCAAAAAGCTATTGATTTGCTGATGATAATATTCAATGTTAATAATTGAGCGATTGACTGATTAATTAACTTCAGTTTTATTTCTTATGAAATTTATATTTCCATTTTTTTTATTGGATTTTATTTGTTTCATTTACTTGGGAGAAATAAAATATTTTTTCCCCATTTTGGTTGATCTGTAGGATTCTAAAATTGCTTTAAATTTCAGCTTAAAATCAGCTTCTTTAAAGGCTTATTGTGGATGACTTTTTTATAACTGGGAAGTAACTTTTTCATAATATATATATATATATATATATATATATATATATATATATATACGTACAGAGTTCCACTGTTAAATAATGCTTTAAAAATTCAACATAAAAAAATGAAATTTACCAGATGCTTCTATCTCAAAACGATATATTTATCAGTACGAAACAGCTTACCGCAAGCACTCAGGGCAATTAATTCAAAACTTTAGGTGGAAACTTAGTAGGATTGTGACTCATCAATTTAATGGAGGTTAAATAAACAAGACGTAAAAACGTCAGGCTTCGAAAACCCTACCGAAAATGATGGCCATATAATGTTCACAGCCGGTGAGTATATATAATAGTACTTCTTGACTGATTGCTCGACAACGAAACAAAATATAAAAATTAGATCGGCGATGGATCTACCTCAAAACGGTTTATTTTTGTATGAGAATACTATCCGTAGCGAACTGTAAGACAATTATGAAACTACATGTGAATAATATTAAGGGGTCGCCATTTTTGTTAGGGTTATTGTAGCTCGAAGGTTTATTATTTCAAAGGTTTTGGTTTTCATCGGTCTTTAAAATTCTTTCTCACGAACCTACCTTTCTATTATGTCTGCAGAAAGTATTAAACCGGATTCTTCCTAGATGACTCGCTCAAAACGTCTTTGATGAGATCGTACCCTGGGCTACAGTTAAACAATGATAAACGCACATTTAATCATCGTTTCTGCCGCATCCGTAGAATCACCAAAAATATTTTCGGAGTATCTACTCAAAAATTTAGAATTTATAACCGCCAAATCGAATCAAAACTAGAAAATGTGGGCGAATATTTTTGTACGTAATTTTATAAAAAAAGGGTACTTCTATAAAGAAAAAATACGAATAATGATACTTAGCAAAAAGTAACTCAAAGATTTTGCGTTGTAGGTGTGGGGAGGGTATTCATCACCATATGCTTTTCACGTAACAAAGATTTAAAAAAAAATTATTCTGCTTGAAAGATTGGACGTGTACCGTGGCGAGATTGCTATTTAAAAAAAAATCAATTACCTATAAACGATTGTAAATAAATGATTTCGAGAAATAATATTAGGAATCTATATCGGTCTAAATTAAGTGAAACATGACGTTTACACCATCGGCTTTCAATTTTGTTAGCTGTATCGTTCGTTCCAAATTTTCTGTGTATGACTTATCTCCCTAAATCATAAATTACAATGATGTCACCGCACTATTGCAATCGACTGTTTATCGTTCATATTTACGAATAATATTTTGAATGTAGTACTTAAATAAAGTAAATAACTGTAAACCGTAATAAAAAAACTAAAAAATATAAAATTTACACGTAAACTAAAAATTGAAAATTATAATAATTCTAGCTCACACAATTACGGCAATGAAAACCGAAAATTGTCGTTGACAACTAATTGTCATTTCTGTTTGCTCACGTTCTGTCCGCCGAGTAACACTGTACACTACCGTCAAGGGCCAGTTTGAACATGTCGATTACAAAACTAGATAACGATATTTTTTGTCACCGGCATCGGTAGAACGAGAACACGTCACTGTGGTGTCTGAATAGACCTTAAGGGTTCACGTACTTTATTAAAACTCGATTGAAATCGTATGAAAATATTAAAAAATACGACTACAAAAAAATTTCTTCTTCATTATAGGATAATTAAAGAGCGTGGATTCCAACGAGGGGTCGTATATCTAAATCGATTTAGCCGCTGAGCTGCTGCGGCGGAACAAACATACATATATACGTACACCCTAAATACACTACACACCTTTTTAGGCAGTCGTATAATAATGTCCATTTCTGAGTATATCGGTTAGTTTTTGATCCGGTTTGGTACCATCGTGATTTTGTATTATAGTAGCAAATACCCCTTTTGAATTTTGTTATTCGGACTATTGCTTGCAGAGATATTATAAGAGTATCCCATCGCACCTCCCAAAACAGCGTCCCAGAGGCGATCCCTTTGTTACCAGTTAATGTTAATGATCGGCTTAGCCGTGCACGAGATGCTCTCATCACCTCACCGCTCTAGCCTCACACGCAGTTCCCACGGGAAGCCTATTATTATTAAACAGAAATTTTTTTAATTTATTTAACGTAAATTTAAGTCTGTTATTTTTGTAATATTATTCATTCGATCGATTCGAATTATTCGGGTCAAATCAGGCTCATACACCGACATGGACTCGTAGTTCACAGATCATTAATTCAATTCATTAAAGTTTGTTCTTCAATCGGCAAATATCCACTTTAAGTCTATAACACTCCCGGTAACGCAAGGATCTAATACGGGATCGTACATTTAAATCGGTTCGGTCGTTGAGCTGCTACGGTGGGATAAACATACATACACTAAATACATTACACTCCTTTTTTTGGGGCAGTCGTGTAAAAATACGTACCCCTAAATAAAGGAAAAATATTGTATGTAAAAAATAAAATTAGTTAAAGAATTATTAAATGAATTTTGATAATGATACGTTGCATTATTTTAATTAATATTAATTGCTAACATCAACAGATTTATGCATTATCATGTTAAATAAACTTAAAAATCAGTTTATTTGTTAAACATATAATTTTATTAATATATACGGATGTTTATTATTTTTTTTTTTTAAGTGATAGAATTTTTGATAAAGATAGCTGTCATTTGCTTTGTTTTGTCATTTCAAATCGGTGAGCATTGGCAAATGATCATGGAAAAACTGACGCCGCAACAACTTTCACAAATTTTGGAAATATTTCCAAAATCAATGTTCTGTTCGTCAAACGAAGCACTTCGTAATTTTTATGGTGCACATAATTGTCCATCAGAGCAACTTATTCGTCGAACTATTTATAAATTCCGAGAAACATTTACTCCACTCGATGAAAAACCAACAAGACAAAGATCTCTACGTACAGAGGAAAATATCGGTGCTTTTAGTGATTGTGTTGATGACCCGAATGTGTCTATTCGTCGCCGTTCTCAACAACTTGGACTTTGTCATCCATTACATAGAATATTTTACGTAAAAGTCTTGGTCTACACCCGTACAAGATGCAATTTGTGTAAAAACTGAAGCCGCAATACCATAAAGCGTCGTTTGTTTGGTGCCTAAATCGATTGGAAACCGATTCACTTTTTTATCGAAAAATTTTATTTAGCGACCAAGTTCATTTCCGGTTAAACGGTTATGTCAAGAAGCACAATTATCGTGTACGGAGTAAGACCAATCCTCAGGAAATTTTTCGAGTCTCCATTGCATCCTGAAAAATGCACTATATTGTGTGGGTTATATGCTGGAGGCATCGTCGGTCCTTATTTATTTAAAGATGAGGCCGGAACGCATTTTACAATCAACGGTGATCGTTGCAGATCAATGATCGGTGATTATTTGTTTCCAAATTTCCATGACATCGACCTGCAACAGTTTTGGTTTCAACAGGATGGTGCCACACCTCATACTGCTTCCGAAACGGTCGATTTATTAAAACAACAATTTAGCGACAAATTATTTCATGAATTGGCCTCCAAGATCGTGTGACCTAACGCCAGTGGATTATTTTCTTTGGGAATATATGAAGTCTCCGGTTTATGCTGATAATTCAGCAAACAATTGACCGTCGGAAGCAAACATAATTCTTGTTATTAACGAAATAAGTCCCCGATTACTTAAAAAAGTATTTCAAAATTGGACGATCGAATCCGGTTCATCAGAGCTAATGGTGGTGGACATATGCCGTGAATCACTTTCAAAAATTAAATGTCAGATAATTATCTTTCAGGTAAAAACAAAATTGACTTCGAAGTTACCTTTTTATGTGTTTTATTTCAATTTAAGGTTGTATCGCTTAAAAAAAAAACACCCGTTATATATATTTATACCACCAGGTTTTATTTGTATATATAAAATATATTTAAGCTTTAATGTATTTAACTAACCGTTTTAATGTATTTTATTAAGTGTTATATTTTTTAATTTAATTTTTATTATATTTGTTTCCGTCAAAGACTAAAAAAATAACGATTTTCTAAATGTATTCAGATTTCACGAATAGCCGCTGCAGGTTTTGATTTATCGCCTGCTCTCTTTGTTGTAGAAAGTGGTCGGTGCATTTGTTCTAATACGTGAAATTTAATTTCCCAATTACGGCTAGCGAAATATCGGTAATCTCTCTGTATAACGACCCGAACGTAATTCCCGTTCTGTAATCGCCCGGCTTTGAAAATTCACTGTGGCATTAATGACTTATCGTTTTCTATGTTTTATCCTTTTATAGTATTTAACAAACATCGCTAATTATACTCGTAGAAAATTCTATTATTATGCTCTATTTCATTTTTTTTTTTTTTTTTAATTTCCTAATCTGTAAATCTCACGTAATGATATTTTTTATAAGTAAAACTAATTTTCAATTTTTTTTTTACGTCGATAATATAGTTTTCATTTAATTTTAAAGGACGTGTTTTCATGTCTTATCGTCAGATCATAAAGCTATCTGCCTTAGGCAGGCTCCTTGTACCGTGTTTCTTCCTCGTACTCCCTTAATTCCGACTTAATTTTTGAGTTTCTCCTTCTCTCTTTCTACTAATATTTCTAACCGCTGTTTTAATCAACCCTTCTCTGTTGTCGCGTTAAAATCTGAATCGTTCTGATCGTTCTCATTAACTTTCCTCATCGCTCCTTCATCTTTCATTCTTGTCCGTTCGTTTAATCTTCTACAATCTCTTCTATGCCCGCATTTGGAATGCCTCTAGCCTTTTTTCTCCCTCTTTTCTCAGCGTTCGTGCTCCATATCCGTACAGAAGTGTACCCAACCGAGTACAGTACAGAGTAGTATAACGCTACAGCTGTCTTACTACGTAATAGCTGTTTATTAAAATAGCCGGCTGTGGCTATTTTGCTTTGTATTTCGTTTCCGATTTTGTAATCTTTTTGTTTACATGTTGTATTTGTTTAATCCTTTTTTCGTTTGTGTAGATATTCATTTATTTATTGTCTGTTCTTATTATTTTAGTTTATCTTAAATTTACTTTCACGCCTTATCCTGTCGTAACGTCTTCTATAATAGTCGTCTTTTGAAATCATCTGATAAATATTCGACGATTCACCGTTTAAAAACATCGTCGTCTCTTGTGAATAATCGATTTGCATAGAGCATTTTTTGTCATATCTTCAACATACATGTTAAACGAAGTCGGAAATAAACAGCCCCGTTCGAACTATTAGTCGGTTCGTAACTTGTTTTTTGATTCAAATATAATTTTTTAATTATAAGCTTTATCTTCTAAGTCTGTCCTTCAGCTTTTTAATGTTTCTATTAGTTTATCTCGTTTAACATCCTAGTGCATTTTCCATATCTATAAAACACACAGTTATATTGTACTCCTTTTTATGTATTTCTCTAATACATAAGAACTAATTGTTCTTATCGATTCTACGCGATATCATCCCTTGTTTCTTTTCCCTAAAAGATAAATTCGTTCAAAAACTTTCTTTTAGGTTTTAGGTGTATTTTATGTATAATATTAAATAATGTTGATTATTTTGTAAAAATTTGAAGAGAGGATTAAGTCACGTGCATATTTAGAATTTAGTAAATACAGAGTGTACAAAAAAGACCGTAGGAGCTCTAACGCTGTTTAATATCTCTTAACTTCGATTTACAATAATGAATCGCAAATAAAATGAACGTGTAAGCTTTTTAACTCCCGCAGGGAAAGACGCCTGCCTTGAGAGGATCCCGGTTGCCACACCGACGGGCCGTACCGTAAGGGTTGGTCGTATCAAAAAATTGTTTTAGACAAACATTTTAGGTAATGTTTAGAGGACTAACGACCACTTTAAACCGATTCGATACTGTGTCTGTTAGGGTGGTATGATTTTTTTGTATTCCGACCCCGTTTAATGGACTTCCACCCGTTATCAATAAATTTTACTTATATAAGTTTTAGGCCCTTTACCAAAAGATAGCGGGAACTTTAAACGATTTCGATATTTTATTTAATAAGAAAGTTATAGCGATTTTTTTTTCGACAATGCCCTCCCATTTCCACCCCTATGGTCCGATTTTTCTCATTAACGAACTCGACCGAGATTTTGGGTCGTTATATTTATATCTAAATTTGAATGTGTTGCGCAAAATTACGGCAGTTATCGTGTCCACAAATAAGTGAAATACAGATATATATATATATATACTCGTATATATACAAACTTTTGAGGTAACGGTGGTTTTGGGGTCTGGGAAATATGAAACCTGAAGATATGAGGAAATTTTACGGAAGTCATACCGTGGTACCCAGTATAACAAGGTAGCTTTTTTATGAAAAATCTACCTGAAACGTATATATATATATATATATATATATATATATATATATATATATATATTTTTGTAATGCCTAAATTTTTAAGTTAAAAACGTAATTTGATGAAAAGATCAAATTGGACTCAAATTTTTTTACTGAATATTTTTTCGCAACTGTACTCTAAATATTGCATAAAGTCGTTACAATTAAAAACCGTTTGGCGTATGCAAGGTAAAAAATCTGTCAACGCTAAAACCGGAGAAGTATGCAATAATTTTTTCCACTTTTTTAAAATTAGATTAAACAATTTTATTTTTTGGATTACTAAATCGATAGTTTTTTCAATTTGGTGCCGTCTTCAAAAAACCGAAATTTTAATTTATAATTAAGGTCTTTTTTATATTTTTGTGCGTTTAGTACAATCGATTTAAAAAATATATATTTTAGTTATATCTTTTTATTTTTTGTTTGAGTAATTCAAGAAAACCGAGTTAATTCATTAATGATATAAATCGTTATGATTTCCTTAATTTTCTGTCCTTTATGTTACTGTATATACGTTTGAATTAATTTAATCAGGAATTACGTCGGGCATGCATACTCCTCTTAACAATCTACTTTTGTATCGGTTTTAACGATAGGCAAACTTAGTAACTGCGTACTAACAAGTTTAGTATTGTTCAAGATTAAATTAGAAAATTATCTGATTTATGTTTATTTAAAATTTCTACGTTCCTATGAGAATTTCAAATAGAATACACTTTTTTCGTAAATTTATGAAACTTCTATATAAAATAAATTAAAGAAAGAACGTTTTATGCGTTGTAAAATAATGTCTTTATGAAAACATGTAACGTATTTTAAAGCATCTGAATTCGAAATACTTGCTTAAAAAAACAGTAAAATAATCTCTATCTGTGTAAACGGGCGGTTGTAGAAAATGTCTACGTCGGTTTATATAACCGATGCAAAATTTCGAGAGCTTTCGAAACGTTCTTTTTAAATGATATCTGTGTTTTTAATCTCGTTCAAAATAAAACTTTTTCATCGCTGCCTTGCAGATTAAAAATATTTATTATGTAGAATTTCATTAAATTATTTATTTTACATTCTCTGCCGTCTATACAGTTATACTGTACATCTGTACAGTATACTACTACTATCAAACAAAATATGTTAGTCAGACACTCGGGTAAAAATTTACACGTACGGGTTTGTGCAGATCTTGACATTTCAAGAACTCCTCTGAAAAAAAAAATTACAATAGAAAAATTCAGAAGGACCGACTATACTTCGCGTAACAAGTAATACGTAAAAGCGCTTTCCATTAAAAAACCAACCTTATTGTACAGCCGAAGCGCCTACGGTCTCTTGGCGAGACCAAAATAATCCAAAAAATCTGATGTGGACACCACATAACTTCCTTGTACGGCTATTAAATTATTACATATACGTAAAATTTTAATTCGTTTGTAACTTCTATTTATTAATTTTTTTTTTGTTATTTAATTATTGTTTATTGTAATTTTTTGTTACAATAAATCAATATATTTTTATTTATTAATAAATCAATATATTTAAATGAAAAAAAAATTTTTTTAAAAAGGGAGATGAAGTCTGATTCGTACCGATGTGCCTTCCGGTGTAACATCCAAATATTTCTTGAATTAAAATTTTATTTGGCTAAAACACTGGAACCGATGAAAATAGGTATCGCTTACGATATATCGTCGAAAAACTCTCAACGAGGGCTTTATTATGCAGTTAAAAAAAAGTCCAAAACCCAAAGTTCTTATTTTTGAGCTTTTCTGGACGCTTTTAGTCCAGTCGATTGCAATCAAAAGGGGAGGTGCCCGACTAGATGTTATAAAAGTCCTAAATCAAAAATTTCAACATCCTACGGCTAATCGTCTTTGAGTTACGTGAGATATATACGTACGTACAGACGTCATGCCGAAACTAGTGAAAATGGATATTTCCGTTGAAATCTGAAAACCGAGATTTTTCGCGATCACAATACTTCCTTTACTTTGTGCAAAGAAGTAAAAAGCAAAAAACGGGCCTTTTTTATTCGATGTCTCCAGATCGGATGGACCGATTTGGTATAACGATTTCTATTTTACGAGAAGTTGATGCCGTTTAATTCTGATCGGGGAGGGGGGTTCAGGATGCAGGGATATAGGGACCTTATAGATCCTGTATCTCGGCAATTTATTCAAAGGGTATGCTAATTTTTTTAAATTAATGTTCTTTAGGTAGCTAAGATACTATCTGTCGTATTCAAATACCGATGACGGAAAGAAGGCAAAAACTCGTTTTTCTTTTGGACTCAAAATTACATTTTTGTACTAATAAGACGGTTCCATTACATTAACACGTCGCTTCGGTTATCCGTTTAGACGATTTCATTCAGGGATGTGGGATAATGAACTATTTTTTTTTTTTGTGTGTTTTCGTCAGTTACCGTTCCGGTTGATGTTTTCAGAATACATCAACCGATTTTTATGGAATTTTTTACGTCGATTTCCAAATACGTATAATTGACGCCGTTTAACTTCGGTTACAATCGGTCAAAGGGGTGAGGAGATAAAATCACCCAGGGACCCGTATGTCAAAATTTTACTCAAAGCGTAGAATATTTTTCCAAAATAATTTCTTTACTCTCGCGTACTTGTATACTTCAATTTCCGTTTAATTTTCTTTCTAAGCGGTAGTCTGTCGAGGGAGAAGTCCCTCGGTAGATTTCGAGTATATGCTCTCTCTCGATAGCCGAATCTTGTACGTTGCAATTATAAAAACATAAGATCGTTCATTAAATATAGAAAAAGATGACTTTTACGTAACCGTACACTTCTTTCGTCGCTCTACTAAATTTTTATGACTTCAGCAAAATATTTTTTTTATCGAGGTCCGTGCCGGTTTTGTAGGTTTGCTTTATCTCTTCCCTGCCGTGAATCTTTATTCGACTAATGATTTCTTTATACGATATAAACAAAAAGAAGTCGTATATGTAACGACGCGTGGAAATAGATTGCGAATGTACGAAACGTTATCGGTCTTTCTTTTTTCAGCGGTTTTAAATGCTGATCGTGTATTATTGTATATGGACGTATTATTCTTCTACTTTATTTTTGTAGTACTGAGTATGCCTCCCTTTCGAAAGAAATTTCGTAAATCCTGAAGTATTCGAAAACATTAGTAACCCCCCACTGACCGGAGACAGTAATCGCTTCGGCTGTACAATATTACTTTTTGTTTTTTAATGTAGAGCGTTGTACGTACTCGTAATACTGGTTTCAGTAAATATAGTCGGTTAACGCTGCAAGTAATATCCCCGAAATTTAAATATAAGAAGTATTTTATTTTTATCGTTTTATTGTTAAAAGTTGTTATACTACGAGAAAAACATTTATAATAATGTATTCGATTGTCGGAAACAATTTTATAAAATTCAGTAGATTTTAGTTATACCGTATCCAAAGACAACTAATAAAATTAATTAACTTAGTACTCGATTAGTTAAAATAACGCATTTCAGAATTTATTTGCAAAATAATGTCAGTACTGTAGAAAAATTATAATTTACTAAAATTTTAATTATAAAGATGCAATAAAACACTGTTATCAGATGTGGAGTTATAAATAAATAAATCTTTTTCTTTTGATATACGCAGAATATTACTTTATATGGTTCTCGTCAGTAAGAAAAATTATAAATATAAACCAAAGTATAAGATAAAAGACACACGTGTTTAAAATCCATATTAATTATTTAAATACAAACCGACACCTAAAATATTGTTAAGATAAATTTATTAAATATAAACCGGTTTCGAATGAAAATCGTAGTAAGACTTTCCCGAACAAACATTCTTATTATTATTATTATTATTATTATTACTCTTCTCTCAATTATTAATTCATTTGTAACAAAGTTACTACCTCTAACTTCTACTTAATTCAGATTATTACCTGTTACACGTTGTTTGATCTCGCATATTACGTTAATCGTAATTTACAGTCTTATATGAGGTCGGTTCCTTTGCAGTATCTGTTACGATTAAAAAGTTACACGTTTTTATAATATTAAACCGTAAAAGTTTTTTTTTAAATCCGTAGATGGTGCGAACGAGTTTCTTGTGATTTTAATAAATTTCTATCGGAGTCCTACGTTGCAAGTTATTATAATTTATTTATCCTTGTTTTGGCGGTTTTATGGCGTAATTTATATTTCTTCGATTATTAAAAAGTTAGTTTCCCCAGCATTGTGATTACGAAATCGATATTTATATATTTTATACGTTTCAGTAAAGTTACAACCCGCTTTATAGTTTGAATCGTTGTTGCGTTAGGATTATTACGTTTTAATTTTGGTGTCCGTTTTATGGCGAACTCGACGGCCGATCGCGGCCACTCGTGTATTTTGATAATTCTCTAACGACCCCTTAATCGAATCCAGAATCAAAATTTGAAATAAAAAGCGTTCACACGTACCGACAAACGTATATTGAATTCAGTAACGAACTGTTTGTCGGTCGAAAATTACTATAATTTACAACTCGGAAGCCGCTATTGAAAATAATTTTGAGCACGTATTTATGTACACGATATACGGGATGCACGTAAATTGCGGTTTCCTTTTGTTTTTAATAAGTATTATTTAAAATTTTATCGACGGTGTAATATTGTATCCGTAAAAGAAACTTTTTTAATGTAAATAAATAGGCGGGAAGATTTTTCAAACGGTTCGGCTATTTATTAAAAATGGCAAAAGAAACAAAATAAGACCTTTATAAGACGAAGTATTATTTGCTAATCGTAAACCGTTCCGTTGCTGGGATAATAAAGGTGGATGCCGATATTTTTTTTAAAGAATAAATGGCCTTTACTTTTAGCGAAGTAGTCAGTAGTGTAGGTTGAATCGTTCTGTCACTCGTACGTGCAAACGCTATCGCTTAATAGCACTTAATTTTTACTTAATCTAATACTTGATGAAATTTTAATGCAGCGGTAACGTACTTTCTTAAATATCATTTTTAAGATAATACGAGGGTAAGTCAATTATTATCCGCAATGTAGATATAAATTTTATCGCAATATAAATAGGAAACTTACATGTACGTCGTTTTTCAACATAGTCCCCTTGCGTTTCAACACGCTTGGTCCAGCGTTGCACAAGCTTCCTGATGCCCCCTTATAAAAGAAGGTTTTCGGTTGAGCTGCGAGCCAGGAATGCGCCGCTTTTTTCACCGTTTCGTAAGAGGTAAATCGACGGCCCCTTAATGCCCCTTTGAGTGGACCAAAGAAGCGGTAGTGAGAAGGGGCAAGATCAGGTACGGAGGACGAGACAACACTTCAAAGTTTAGTTTCTGAAGCGTTTCAGGAGTGTGGGCAGCAGTATGTGGACGGACGTTGTCGTGCAACAACACAAAACCTTTCGACAGCAGTCCTCGGCGTTTGCTTCGAATTGCAGTCTTCAGGTTGGCAGTAAGCATATCACTGTAACGCGCACTGTTTATTGTCGTGCCCCTTTCCTCATAATGCTCCATTACTGGGCCTTGTGAGTCCCAAAAAACCGTAAGCATCAGTTCTCCTGCGGACGGTTGGGTCTTGAACGTTTTTTTGCAGGGAGAATTTGGACGTTTCCATTCCATACTCTGCCGTTTACTTTCCGGCTTGTAATGATGGATCCGTGTTTCGTCACCGGTGATGATTCTGTCTAAGAAGATATTCCGTTCGTTTACGTAGCGATCCAAATGTTCTTGGCAGTTGTTCACGCGCGTTTGTTTATGCGACTATGCGAGTTGTTTTGGGACCCATCTTGCACAGACTTTATGAAACCCAAGTCTGTTGCGGTTGATTTCGTTGGCAGAACCGTGAGTAATTTGCAGACGATGTGCCACTTCATCGATAGTTAGTCGTCTGTCTAAGAAAACCACGTCACGTGCACGCTCAATGTTTTCCTCATTTGCGGCGGTAAACGGTCGTCCGGCTCCTTCGTCGTGCGTAACACTTCTGCGACCGTTTTTGAATTTGTCAATCCGTTCTTAGACACTCCGTTGCGGCAACACGCTGTTTTCGTATTGTACCGATAGTCTTGAATGAATTTCGGCTCCTGATACACCTTCCGACCACAAAAAACGGATCGCTGAACGTCGCTCTTCTTTGGTGCAAACAGAAAGCGGAGCAGCCGTGGTTAACGGCAGGGCAGCGATAATGGAACTAACCTAGCAGCATGAAACCTGCACAGACATAACAACAATTAAACCACGCACGCGTCGTCTACGCAACACGACAGAATTACCAACGTACACAAAAATATAACTAAATTGCGGATAATAATTGACTCACCCTCGTATATCACTAATCACGATCTTTTAATTTTTGTATTAAAGGTTATTTTTAGTTCATTTTTATGTTACAAGAAAAGATAAATGGTGTTTTTCACGGATGAACTGCACTAAATTAAATTAAATTAGAATCATCGTACTTTTAGTTTGCTGCACGGTTTCGTGAAAGAAGGTTTAGATTTTTTATTTTAAATTTTATAGTACTACATGTTTGGTTAAGACTAGTAAAATTAAATCTTAATACGAGAATTTTTTCTACTGTGTATTAGGAGCATGTTAGAATAGTACTAACAGTTAAAGATAAGTTGTTCTTAATACTCACTATAAATTGGGTTTGTGAGTCCCAGAAGACCGTCAACATCACTTTACGGGCTGACCAGTGAGTTTTGAATTTTTTTTTTGGTTGGCCAATCCGGTTTTTCCACTCAAGATTTGGCCGTTTGAATAACAAAACGGTGCATTTAAGTTTTAAAAAGATCTAAAAAGTCCTTCATTACCTTCCGCTACATACCGTTCTTTGAACTCAGAACAAATGCGGGTCCGGGTGTCTTTATGGGCTTTAGTCAACCGTCTTCAAACCCATCTCGAGCACGTTTTCCGATAATTCAGCACTTCACGTGTGATCGAATGCGCTATCCCAACACTAATATTACACAAACTAGCAATTTGGGAAATTTTGACTCGTCTGTCATCAGAAATAAGATCATTTATGCGATTTTGCAACGCGGTTGTCGAAACTTCAACTGAATGTTGTTATTGCGGTTTCAAGCGGAACTGACATTCTGAAATCAACAAAAGAAATTATGTTTAGATTAATTATGATCGAACAGCTGATTAAATGTGTTCCCAAGGTTGCCGATTTCATCTTCAAAACGTTTCATTGAACGAACCGTTTTTTCTCTACCTCAGTTTGTCTTGTTAATTTATTGAATATCCCTCGTAATAAACAATAACCGAAAAGTACGAAATTTATACTCTTAAATAATCCACAAAAAAATAAAAGAAATCTCCAAAGTAGGTACTGTTGAAACAAAAGTCATTTTTAATACATGATCGCATAGAAAATGGTTTGAACACACCGATATTTAAAATAAGAACGGATAGCACTTTCGTATTATTACATTATATAATAGCTATTGTGAATTTATTTTGTATTATGTATACGGTTTATTAAATATGCATTTCAAATTTGTATCCTATCCTTGACATTTAAATGTCAGGAAAAAATTTTTGAAAGTATATGTTTGGAGCGTCGCTTTATATGGAAGTGAAACTCGGACGATCGGAGTACCTGTGATGAAAAGATTAGAAGCTTTTGAAATGCGGTGCTACAGGAGAATGTTAAAAATCAGGTGGGTAGATATAGTGACAAATGAAGAGGTTGCGGCAAATCGATGAAGAAAGAAGCGTTTGGAAAAATATAGTTAAAAGAAGAGACAGACTTATAGGCCACATATTAAGGCATCCTGGAATAGTCGCTTTAATATTAGAGGCACAGGTAGAAGGGAAAGATTGTGCAGGCAGGCAACGTTTGGAATATGTAAAACAATATTTTTAGGGATGTAGGATGTAGGGGGTATACCGAAATGAAACGACTAACACTAGATAGGGAATCTTGGAGAGCTGCATTAAACCAGTCAAATGACTGAAGACAACAAAAAATCCTATCCTTATGTGAAAACGAGTAAAATCATACGTGAAGAGATCAATTAGTAATTGCTATTAAATTGTTATCAAGAATATACGGGACGTGATACTCATTACGTAAAGCTTACGTCTCAGCGCTCTAGATGAAATTAACTTATATATTCTTTGCCGTTTGTATACTAGCTTATAACTAACGATCGATTTTAGTTTCATGTCGCATAGTCATTATCATTTCCAAAAATTCATCTTTTTCTATTAAAAAGCGATATTTTAAGTTTCCTACACAAGCAAGGTGTAATTTCTTTATTTGTTTTTAATTATTTTTCGAATTCACTTTAAAATTGACTTTTCCAAAAAAAAAAAAAAAAAAAAAAAAATAGCAGCAGAAATAGTTTTGGTAGATATAGAGATCTTATCGCCTGACAGGCTCCTTCACTCTGGAACAGTTAAACCGTATAAGATAGCGATTGAAGCGCAGACGCTTACCTGTTCTGTATGTGCTGAGGCTTCCCGAACGGGTAGAGAATATTTTCCAGCGAAACGCGTACAACTACTGTAATTTCCTTACTGTAGCCGACTGTGTTCGGCGAATGACGCTTACTCGCTTATTCAGAAAGTTTTCTTCGGCAGAAAAGTTCCTTTTTGTGTTTAAGCTGTAGTCCTTACTGGACGGTGTACGATGGCAGCAAAATACTTACTTTTTTGCAGCGATTTTGTTTCTCACAACCCTACACGTGATGTCCAGTTATCTCCTGAACTTCTCTCGGTTACGTAAGTGGAATACTTACACGGTAGATTTGTTTGGGTTTGGTTTTAAAGTTTTGAAATCGTAATGAGATGATTGAATTTTGTTTCACGTTACGCTGAAAAAGTTTTATTAATATTAACATTTTTTATTAATAACAAGCGTACCAAAATTATAATTTAAAACGGTGAATTTTCGTATCAAAATGTGTTCAGTGTTTCTTGTCATAATGATATTGCTTGTTTACGCGTAAAACTAAAAACGATAGAACTTTTAATTTTTGTTAAAGAAAACCTTTAAAATTAAACAATATAACATCCCTAAAATTACTGTTTTTGTTTTCTTTTGTTAATTCTATTCAAAATTTTACGATTACTATGTATTTTGTACATTCGTGTGTTAAATTTGTCCAAGATTAGTGGCTCGCTTAAATTTATTTTTTATTTATTTTTTTTTTTTTTAGTTGATGAAATGATTTTAATATTTTTAAAGCCCCCCTCCCCCGCCGCTTATCGCCAACTTATAAGATAGTTCCTTGTTATTTTTATATACTTTTTTTAATCTGATTATGTAACATTATATTGAATATATGTATTTAGTTTAATTTTTAAAATAATTCGTGTTGGATTTTATGTCGGCTATTTATTATTATTCTTTTTAATTTAATAGTTTATCTTCAAACCGTTTAAATATTTCCCGGTCGTATCACATTGTTTACAGTTTGTAAGATGTAGTTCATAATAATACCGGTAGGTAGAGCGTCGAGAAGATTTCCTCTAAACGTTTGAGCTTGTATACGCTAGATGGTGCTGGATGTACGGTTTCAATGTTTACCTGACTTATTGATTTCATCCGTCGATACA
Organism: Lycorma delicatula; assembly: GCF_047948215.1. NCBI lineage: Eukaryota > Metazoa > Arthropoda > Insecta > Hemiptera > Fulgoridae > Lycorma > Lycorma delicatula. Next base: position 79,409,894 of record NC_134465.1, read on the forward strand.
GATGTATTTTGTATGTTTGCGCTTGCACGTGTACAGAAATGCATAAGAATATGAATTTTTAATAAAATTTATTTTTATTTTCCGAATTTATTATTTCTATAACGATGAGATTTTCTATTTGGATTGTTTTTTTTTTTTAATTTTATCGATTTGGACAAATTTATTTATTCTCGTCTGCATTTATTTATTCATCGACGGCCGTCCGTTGTTACAGTTACTGTGATGGATGATTATAAATTTTGTAGCGAGTGTGAGATGATATGTCTGACCGGGACTTGAACTCGAAATCTTCGGTTGAAAAAAAAACCCGGAATCTTATTCCATCTGTTAAATAGATCCTGTGTTCTTATTTATTATTAAAAAGCTGATTTTTTAAATCTTAGGAAGCACGGCATAGATAAAAATAAAACCACCTCAAAGCGTACGTATAGATCTGATAAAGGCTTTTGATAAGGCTGATAATGTCGAGTGAAATAAAATAAAGGTCCATTTTTTAAATACAACTCTAAAGGCCATGAATACATTCTGTACCAAAATAGAATAAATCGGATGAAGAGTACGTTCCGTTAGCGTTTCTGTTCTGAATTGTTCTGATTAAGCTTCGTTTGTCGTGTCACTCTGTTCATTTAAACATTAAATCTACATCATTCTCTTTTCGCCTATATTTAAATTGCCTTTTACCTTTTTTTTTTTGTTTCCTAGTCGGTACAGAAGTAGGACCTACCTATAAACATAACACTTCTCAAGTAACGGCGTCTCAAAAAGGACGCAACCCCTTTGTTTGACGTGAATTTATTACAAAAATATTAACGTTAATAAAATATTTATACGGCAATATTCAAATTACCTTTAATAACTTTACAACAGATGTTCAAAATGATTTCTTGTGATCCCGATGCAGGTTCATAACATTTGCAGCCGCTTTTCGTAATGTTTGCAATCTCACTTTCAGCGTTAGTCTTCGATTCGTCAAGCGTAAGAGGATTGTTTTTAAAAACTGCCGGTATAAGATCTGGGGATCTCGGAGACCGCAATTTGTTGGATAATAAACAGCGGCCATAAAATTCCCTAACATATCCGGCGTTTCATTAGCGGTTTGACGTGTCACGTTATCCTGCTGGAGCCGACAGTAACGCGGCGATAAACTTCCATTAAGTTGCGAGAAACCACACCGGTTATAGATTTGTAAAAAATAAAGGCCCTATTATATGACGCCGGGAGATAGCACACCAAACACCGATTTAACAGCGTGTAAAGGTCGTTCGGGAAACGCGTGAGGATTTTGAGCGCTTCATATTCGGCAGTTTTGGCTATTAAAGTAGCCGTCCGAGTAAAATCGTGCCTCGTCGTTGATATAAACACGATCCAAAATTCCAATACCGTTGTCATCAACAAGAGAACGAAACCGACGAGAATATTGTCAACGTTTTCCGCGGTCTACTTCTTTCGATTCTCGAACGACACCGATGCGACAAGCGAACGATTGTAATTTTTTAGTAGCATTGAAAACTGTAGAAAGCAGAGCCTGTGAATATAACTTTCTGGGCGAGCGAGTCAAACGTTCTTTTACATCTTCTGTAACTTCTAACAGTTACGGTCGATCTGTGGTTTTCCGATCGTGTATATTGTCGGTAAATTTATTAATCGAACTCGATATTATCGACTTATTAGGAACTGAAGAATCGCAAAATTTTATCCGAAACTCGTCTTTCCTCGTTCGTAAGATTTATACGAGCGATAAAGTCTCGATAATAAACACACGTTCGTCCTCGGAAAATGACATAGTTAACACAGTAAAGACAAATTTATACCGATGTAGCACTATCGCGTTTGAAGCTAGTTTCAACTATTACAAGCTGCGAACCTTCAGTACAGTGTTGCCATCTGACATTTATGGTGGATAAAAATTTGCCTATGCTTGACTTCTACCGTCTTAATTTTACGGTTGCGTCGTTTTGAAACCCCCTTATTTAATATAAATATAAGAGGTTAAAAATATTTGTGCGGATGTAGTAGCAGTTTACGGTGGCGAAATGTAAAACTACAGAAAAGAATATACCTTTCTTTTAGGGTGTTTGACTTGTTGTGATGCTGGCGGATACTTAAAATTACGTGGTTTGATGAAATCTGAAATAAAAGGTCTTAAGACGAGCGGTAGAAAGTATTACCTAAAATCTTATTTGTAAGGTTTAATACAATACGCTATTACAGTTTAGTTAATTTGGTGCGGGATTGTTGTACAAAGGAAGACGGAGATCGGAATATGCAATTTATAATAGCCGAGGATAAAAATTTTTAATTTTTTAAGGTTTAAAGACTGGAGCGTGCTAGTAAAGAATGGAAAACGGTATCAAACCGCTTGAATGACTGATGATCCCCTCGTTAGAAAATTAATTATATAAAAAGCTGACAAAATATTGCACGACTTTCCCGGCTATTAATAATAAAAGTTAAAACAGTTAGAGCCAAAAAAAAAGAACATATTTTTTTGAGGTGGGAAATAAATTTGAAGAAAAAAAAAAAAAAAAAATAATATATAAGTTAAGCTTAACGCGTTTGCTTCTGTAAGTATATGATACACTGCATCAGAGCCCTATATTTATTTGTACGGTTGTTTCGATGTGTAACATTCTGAAGAGTTTGTACTTTTTTCTAACGATGTCGGAGATTCCTTTTGGATGTTTAATGGAAATTTATTTTTACTTTACAATCTCTTTTTACACTTATTTTCATTAAAATTACTTGACCGTCTTCGTAGCGTCAGGTTACTAATATTCACAGTTCTATTCTAATCTTTACCCGGTGTGGAGACAGCGGTATTTTTTTTTTTTAATGACAGTTTATTGAAATCAGTTATGGGGAATTTTTTTTTTAATACTGTAAACTAGAAATAATCCTCTTGTAATATGCTTCCTAGATTACTCCTTCTCGGTCAGGTGGAAAGATCTACCGCGAATATTGAAGAAAACGGGCGTTCCTGATCGTCTTGTTTCCCTAATTCGAAACCTGAACACCGGCGGTTAGACTGGAAAATGACACAGCGGAGCCCTTTTACCTGTCAAGAGGAGTACGTCAGAGATGGATACTATCTCCGATCTATTCATTTACGCTAAATATAGTGCGGAAGAGCCTGGAAAACTGGCATGGCGGTGTACGAATACGAGACCGGTGTATGATCGACTTCACAGGCTCTGAAGTTGAAATGAAGGAGATCCTCGATCGACTTCAGCAACAAAGCGAGATACTAGGACTGAAATTAAACATTGGAAAATAAAAATTATCGTAGAATGAACCGACGATCTACCTGTGAGTGATACGTAATGCGATTTCGAAAAGGTGTACTGTTTTGTATATTTAGAATCCGTAATAGATAAAGATGGAAGCTTATTGGCCGAAATACGAAGAATTATCTTGTTTAAAGAGGCGCTTACGACGTTGACAGCTATTTGGAAGGATAGGGCGATGACGAGAAATACAAAGTTGAGACTGCTTCAAGTAGTAGTCTTCCCAGATATGCGACACCTGGTCGGTCTAGTGGTGAACTCGTCATCTTAAATCAGCTGGTTTCGAAGTCGAGAGTTCTAACATTCAAATGGTTGTAAAGACAAGTACTTTTTATACGGCGGATTTGAATACTAGATCGTGGTTACCGGTTCTGCGGGGGTCGGGTTTCAATCGACCGCACATCTCAGGAACGGTTGACCTGAGACTGTACAAGATTACACTTCATTTACGTTCATACATATCATCCTCTGAAGTAATACCTTACAGTGGTTCCGAAGGATAAACAAAAAAAGAAAGTATTCATATGCGGCGTTGAGACCTGGACCGTCAAGGTGAAAGCCCAGAGGAGAATTGATGCGTTCGAAATGTCGTCCTGCGGAAGAATGCTTCGTGTTGCACGGACAGAAAGAGGACGAACAGCTCGATTAAAACGAGCTGGGTCTATAGAGGAGCTTGTCCGCGATATGATCCATCGCATACTTCGATTTTTCTGCCGTATAGTCTGTAGGCCCGGTGAGAATCTTGAAAAGCTAGTCGTAAAGGAAAAATCGAGGGCAGCAGATCTCGCGGATGACCGTCGAAAAGATAGCTGGACCAGATTAAAGAGGCGACTGGGGAAACGTTGATTTGAATGGCAAAGAATCGTAAGCTATTGTCGGAAATTGTCAGCAGGATTTGAATCGGATCATCGGCTGTCAGGCATGAAAGGAAGGATTACTAATGAAAGTAGAATTAGGATGCTTTTGTTTCTGTTAACAAAAAAATTAAGAAAGAAGCCGTAATAAGAAAGGGAGTCCGACAAGGATGTTCTCTATCCCCGTTACCTTTTAATCTTTACATAGAACTAGCGGTTAATGATGTTAAAGAACAATTTAGATCCGGAGTAACAGTAAAAAAAGGTGAAAAGATAAAGATGCTACGATTTGCTGATGATATAGTAATTCTAGCCGAGAATAAAAAGGATTTAGAAGAAACAATGAACGGCATGGATAAAGTCCTACGCAAGAACTACCGCATGAAAATAAACAAGGACAAAACGAAAGTAATGAAATGTAGAAATAATGAAGGTGGACCACTGAATGTGAAGATAGGACGAGAAAAGATTACGGAGGAGTAGAATTACTGAAGAGGGACGAAGCAGAAGCGATATAAAATGCCGAATAGCACAGACGAAACGAGATTTCAGTCGGAAATATAATTTGTTTACATCAAAACTTAATTTAAACGTCAGGAAAAGATTTTTGAAAGTATGTGTTTGGAACGTCGCTTTATATGGAAGTGAAACTTGGACGATCGGAGTACCTGAGAAGAAAAGATTAGAAGCTTTTGAAATGCGGTGCTATAGGAGAATGTTAATAATCAGACGGGTGGATAAAGTGACAAATGAAGAGGTGTTGCGGCAAAGCGACGAAGAAAGAAGCATTTGGAAAAAAATAGTTAAAAGAAAAGACAGACTTATAGGCCACATATTAAGGCATCCTGGAATAGTCGCTTTAATATTAGAAGGTCAGGTAGAAGGAAAAAATTGTGCAGGCAGGCAACGTTTGGAATATGTAAAACAAATTGTTAGGGATGTAGAATGTAGGGGGTATACCGAAATGAAACGACTAACACTAGATAGGGAATCTTGGAGAACTGCATCAAACCAGTCAAATGACCGAAGAAAAAAATATATATTGAGGTTGAAGTCGCATTACCGGTAAAAACATAGAAAAAAACGAGGCTACATCTAATTTACCGTATATACCTTTAGGTTTTCAACAAATAAATTTAAATTCACAAGAATTATATTAGACGATTTTTAAAATCGGGTAGCTTACTTACCGGTATATCACTTGATGAGTTTTATTGATGTTTGTTTCATAAATATTGGTACATCCGTTGTATATCTATATAAGGGTTGCAAACATACAATCGAAAGGCATTATTCTTCTCTCGTTGGAGTTTAGGAAACTTATCGTAAAAATTGAATTTTCCTTGTATTTGTTTGTAGACTTTATAATAAATTATCGAAAAACGCAAAACTAGAGTCTGTTTGTTCGTTTTCTACCCGTTTATCAGTATATTACTTTACATTACAACGTCTGGGAAATTACTAAAAGTTTATATTTTTATTTCAAATCGGTTTTTCAATCTAATTTTCAAAGTGAAACTTTGAAAAATATTTAGAATTCTTTGTGTGTTTTTCTTCATGATTATAATATTTCAGTATAGCATTGATAAAAACAATTCTCTTTTCCTTTTTGTTTATTTTATTTATTATTTTAGGGATTTCCCATTTCACAAGTTTTCATGAATTGAAGAAAAACCAATTTTCTTTTGTCTGCGATGTGTCACCGTCAACTGTTTCCAAAGTATTCAATTCTGTTCGATTGAAAGAGCTAAAAATATACGTATGTAGATGTGAATTTGAAATAATGTATTTGTGAATCGTGCTTCTTATATGCGCTTAGAATTTATTACCGTCTCTTAAATTTCTTTTCGGGGGATCCGTTCAAGATCCTGAGTTTGATTCTTGTTTTTTTGTACATAAAGAATTCAATTGTTATTTTTAATAAAAAATAATATATTTATATTAAATTATATTTGCCGCCGGGTAACTAAAAATAATCTACGTAACGGAGATAGTATCTTCTTATTTAGAATCGGATTTCACTTTTGTATTATTTTAGACTGGATTTTCCCGATCGTTTTGTCATTCATAATAATGTTAACTTAATTTTATTTGTACAGTCTGGGTATAAATAAAATTGAAGGGAAGGTTAGACAAATATTTTGGCACGTAAAACAATAAACTAAGTCGGGTTACATTTTTGCTTTTAACGTTACATCACATATTTAATTAATTTATTATTTAACAACCCGGTATTTGAATTATTTGGCAACGAGATTGAAATTTTCTTTGTTGTAGTGTTTTTCTTTTTTTTTAGATTTGTTTTTTAATTAGTAATTTAGGGCGACAGTTGTTGGTCACGAGCGGTAATAGAATTCTGTTTAAACTAGGCCACCTTTTATAATTAAACGGCTTTGAATTTATTCAAGTTTAATTAATAATAACATTATAGAGACTTTTTTTGTTTTATTTTTTTTTAGTACCGATAAAATTTGGTTTCTTGACGCAAACTGTACGTTTTTCGAAAAAGGAAGAGGTTCTTAGTTCGATTCCTTTTTTTTCTGGTGTATATTCGAGCTTTATTTTTCACCAAACGAACAGATATTTATGTTTCCGTTTTTATTTTATGAAGGAAGGTCCTTGATAGTCTTATTTTACGTTTCCCCCGAAAAATTTTAATGGAATAATTTTTTTAAACGTTTTTTTTGTCTAAGTATTAAATAAATCATGTTATATCTTAATGTCATTAATTGAAAAAAACTTACATTAACATATATATATATATATTTTTTTTTTTTTTTTCCAGCAATTTAATAAACAAACGGTCAGCAGTGAAGTCTTTCCTATTCTGTTCCTCTTTATTCATTTACATAAAGATGCATATCTGTCGCTTTTTTTTATAAATGGCTTCTTACAGGCCGTATTTTGTACCACCGTTAGGTATTAAATCAAAGGATGAGATTAAATGGCGATTTTATAGCGTGTAAAAATGCCACGCCTGACCGGGAATCGAATCCCGAAAATCTGGATGAAAGGCCGAGACGCTACTCACTCGCGCTACGGAGCCGACTTTAATAACCCTATCCAAATTTTAAATAAAAATAAAATAAAAAATTAGTATTATTTCATCTCCACCAAATTAATTAATCTAAATAAGCTTACAATTAAAAAAAAAAAATTTTGCTAGTTGATTTATGTCGTTAATATACGTAAAACACGTTTCTATAAATATAAGTCCGGATACGAAATCCTTGATGTATTCGAGATAAAATTTGTGAACGAGTTTACTCCGTAATATTTTATTTATTTGAGAAAATCGGCGTAAATATGTGTACCGATTATGTATAATGATTTCTCGTTCCGATCGTAAAAAATGCGATTTATTCATTAATGTACGCAAAATAGCGATGATATGGAAAAAATTAGGGTATAGGGGAAATCGTCATGTTTTTCGTGGAACATATTTTGTTACGAAGAATCCGAATTTGAAGAGCCAGGTACACTTTTTTGTTACGCTCTGTATTTTCAACTTTTGGCATTCCTACAACAAAACTGTACATTATTAATTCTGCGAAAGAAAGAAATTCATACGTTATTAAAATATATATTTATATTAAAATTCTGGAACGATTACTACTACACGGACACCAGATATTACGCATTCGATCAGGTCTAATCGTACATGTTATTTGTTTAGTCGAAATATTTTTACAGCTGTTTGAAAATATATTTGAAATATACAATAAAAAAATGTATTTGGCTTTGCCGATTATATAATACTTTTGTATTAATACATCATAAGATGTTTCAATACATTTGTCGGTCGGCATACGCGACAGTATGCGATTAAACGCTGTACTTCCTCGAACATACAGTCTCTATAATAGACTAGAAAATCTCCATAACAGACACGTTACTCCTTATTACATTTAATCGGTTCTTATAACCCGATCGGATTACTTTTTAAACATTTTGTATTGTGTATTACACATATTTATGTCAGCTGACGTACGAGGTGTGTGAGAAAAGTAATGAGACTGACTTTTTACTTACCAAAGTTTTTATTTTTTTCAAACAACAATATTATCCCTTTCAAAGTAATTCCCTTGGGCAGCTATACACCGGCGGAGTCGTTGTTCCCACTCCTGGTAGCAGCGCTGGAAGTCTTCAACCGGCAGGACTTTTAACCGGTCGGTCACAGTCTTTTGAATGTTCTCCAGAGTTCCAAAATGACGTCCTTTTAAGACACGTTTCAATTTCGGGAAAAGGAAAAAGTCACAAGGACCTGTTAAAAGGGGGGTTGAGGAACTGTAGTAATACATTTTGAGGTCAAAAATTCCCTGATGGAAATGGCCGTGTGACACGGGGCATTGTCACTTTTTTCAAGAGCCTTTACCTTTGTGAAACACTTGGTTGACAGTTTGTCCTGGAGGAACAAATTCTTTACGCACGATGCCCCTACTGTCAAAAAAGCAAATCGGCACGGTTTTTATCTTTGATTTGCTCATTCGACATTTTATCGGTCGAGGAGATGACGAAGTATGCCACTCTTCGCTTTGCCGTTTTGTTTCAGGATCGTACTCAAATATCCAGGATTCATCACCTGTGATCACACGATTGAAGAATTCGTGGTCGTTGTCAAGCCTCTCAAGAAGATCAAAGCACACATTTCTTCGATTGTCCTTCTGTTCCGTTGTGAGGTTTTTCGGCACCGATTTCGCACAAACCTTTCTCATGTCTAAATCGTCTGTCAAAATTTGATGTACGGTGAAAGCGTTTAAATTTAACTGTTCGCTCATCATTCTTATTGTTAAACAACGGTCTGATCTCACAAGAACCCTTACGCGCTCAACGTTTCCGTCAGATTTTGAAGTTGAAGGTCTCCCTGAGCAAGGTCGATCTCAAACGTGTTCTCGGCGTTCCAAAACTGATGTGTGCCGGCGGAAAACTTGTGATCTTGATAAGCAATGTTCCCCGTAGGCCCGTTTCAACTTTTCAAAGGTCACACTCTCGGATTCCCCAAGTTTAACACAAAACTTGATCGCACAACCTCGCTCTAAATTCCGGTGCTCCATTTTCGTAACACAACTTTACTGATGGCGCTGTCAAGTCAAAAATAATGTGTTGGCTGATCGGAGTTGAAACTCGTACTGAACATGTAGAAGGGATGAGCAAATCGGTCTAGCACAGACCCGTAGACACAGCGTTGCCAGATCGCACGCAGTGTTACCAATCTCATTACTTTTCTCACACACCACGTAACTAAATTTAAGAAATATATTTTTTGACACGTGCTGTTGTATATAACGTGTTCTGTAAAGTAAAATAAAAATAACACAATATAAACACATGAAATAAATATAAGCAATAAAAATAAATATAACACAAAATAATAAAGCGACAATAGTTAATACATTTTGTTATGTATATATATATATATACATACATTATAAACGGGTATTGGAAATAAATTGGATAACAAAAAGTGCTGAAAAATCAGCTTTATACGACTGTATTATAACTTTTTAATTACGAGGGTCATTATAAAACAGATTTTCTTTATGGTTCAGGTTATCAAACGCCTACTATTTTCAACAGCTGACCGATCAGAAGCCGGTATTGTTTAAAGTATCGGCTGTTTTTTTAGTTTGCTTTTAATCCGATTTAGTAGTTAGCAAGGAGAGGTTAATTTGAAAGTACAAGTAAGTTTCTATATTACACTGTTTATTCTTTTGTTAATTACGTCGGATTCTGAGGAGGAAATTTCTTTAATACCGATCAATATTAAAGAAAAGGCAGAACATATTATCGATTATGCAATACATTTATTGCCACAGAAATGTATAGTTTAATGTTTCTTTTTTAAATAAAAAAAGAAAAGATATTCCGTAAACCATATATTGTATCATCGACTTAAATTAATCATCCCGATATTTTCTCAGCTGTAGAAAATGTACGCTACGCAACTCTCTATAATGGGTATTAATGCACTCTGTCGAAGTTTACGACGCTCGCCAAGGCTCGTGTCATAACTTTCTTCGCGCTTCTGCATTAATGGCTTTCATAGGCTCGTCGCATAATGGACTCTAATAATTTACTTAAAAACAAAAATCAGATAGCATTTCGACTGTTAACTAACATTTATCGAGAGATATTAAGGCAGTAGTAAAGAAGAGTGAACGAATGTTAGATAAAAATCATTAAAAATTAATAAAAAATTATTGAATATTTATTACGATTATATTTCTTTTGAAGTATAATATCATCTCTCGTCGCAAAATGTTACAACGAATTTTCATGATAGAAAAACGATTTGTCAGATCGTTGTTTAGCAGACATAACTATGAATCCCGTGTGTGTGGGTGTGTCGATATTTAGAAAATTAAATATTTTAAATTGTCCGGGTACTTGTTAAAAAAATAAAATAATATCCACCATTAACAAATCCTACAGACAACGGAATTCAATTGATTATTTCCCGTTGTTTTCGTATTACTCGATGCAATACTTTGGTTTTGGCAATACTACGACTTACCGAGAAAGGACTTTATCGCACGAATTTATTGCCGTTTTCGGCAAATTTAATTATAATACAGTTAAAAGATTCTTTTTTATAGGAACAATATTACTTTTGCGATGAATTTTTGAATAATACTATTTTTAAAATAAGTTATATTTATTCAACGTGCACATGTGTATGTTTATTTTTAACGACTTCTAAATCGTGATCTATTTTCTTGTTAGTATACATATATATTAGCTTCATGTGTTTACTTTAATATTAATTACGTTACCCGTTAATATTTTAAATAATCAACGCGGTTATCGATTTTTTTTATTTTATAATTACGCGATTGTGCTGTTCTGGCAAGGTTTTTTCCACGGTTTATCCTGCTACTCGTCGAAGAAAATTCCGGAGAAGTTCCGTTTTTTCATCCGTGGAGTATCATACGCACCGGTTCCTGATACCACCTATGTAATGTATTAGTCTACCGATCCGAATAAAATGTTTATGTATTTAATAAATATTAATTAATGAAGGAATAATTCTGATGACGTAATAATAAAAGTTGAGTATTTCTAACAGCGCTGGCAGAATTTTATTCTTCTGAAACGCATGTATTAGGTTTTTGTTTGTTACATCATCCATCAATTTGTTTTTTCTATCTCTTTACCGGATGTCTTAAATTTCGCGGTCCCTAGGTGATACTCGTACGCTCTCTAATATCCGAGATGTATACTGCCCTTACTTTGTGAAAATCCATCGAAACAAATAAAAATAAACAAAATAAATTATTTGATTTTTACAATATTGATTTTAAAATGTTCAACAGCTGTATTTTGTGAAAATCAAATAATGTATTTTGTTTATTTTCTCATTTGAAATGTTCTTTTCAAGTTTTGGTTCTATTTATTACGATCCTTTATTTCTTTATTAATGAAATCGTACTTATCCGTTTCTCTTCTTACCTCTGTATTTTCTTTCCGATCTATTCTTAATTGACCTGTTCCTGATTCGGTCTGCGGACAGGTCCGGGAACCGGCGTAACTTATAAGGTTTCAGTTATTTGTTCTTTATCGTTGAACCAAGAATTGTTTATTGAATAAAGAAATTAAAGGTTTTTGTGTGTGTGTGTGTATATATATATATATATATATAGTAACGTAACGGCGAGCCTAAATGATCTGGCTGATCGCAACGTCCGCTGGACGTCGCTGTTATACTATTGTTCTGTGAAACATCGGCTCACTATGAATAGTCATCTCTTAAGTAGCACAAGTATGATGCACGATACGTTGGATAGTAATCGTCGCCGTTACTTGGTGGCTTCTGTATATTTGTAAGTTTAGCGTAAAACATTTAGTAGATGTATTAATAATGCAATGTATACCTGGTAATCATTTGTTTCTAACAATTGTTGTATTAGAGCCTTTTTCTCCGATTAACATTTTATTAATATTAACTAGTACGCTAAATCTTTTACACAGTAATTAATTAGAAGGTATATCTAATAATTACAAACAATATAATTGAAGGTATATCAGTTGTAAACTATATTTATGTAGAAATAAAAAAGAGTTTGTTTTTTTTAAATACAACTACGTCAAATTACGTAATATAATATTTTCGGTTCATTTGAAAGCGTAATTTTTTTTATCCAAAAAAGTTACAATGAAATTGTAAACCGTACGATAAGGGTCTCGCAGATATCGTTTCTTCGTCTCAAAAAACAAAAATTTCTGTTTTTAACAAAACGATACTGATATCAATAAAGGTAAGACGCTACATTTCTATTATCAAAATCTGTTATTAATTTAGAATTTTTATTTATTAAACAGCTAATAATCATAAGAATTGTATTATTTTTGTAACTGTGAATATGTATTACTTAAAAATAAAATCGGGCCGGTAAGAGATTTGTAACAAATGTTTCTATTTTTTATTTATTATATGGAACGCTTAAACATTGTTTATTATCTATTGTCTATTGCATATATTTAACAGGTATTTTTTTTTTAACTGAATTTGATAATTGAAGTGTAGCGTCTTACCTTTTTTTATATCAGTATCATTTTTTTAAAAACAGTTTTATTTATATTACAGAAATTTTTGTTTTTTGAGCGAAAGAAATGATATCTGCGAGATGCTTACAGTTCGGTTTACAATTTCATTGTAATTTTTTTTCGATATCGCTGCGTTTTGTTAGATTATTCCTTTTTTTTTTATAAAATACTGATTGTTATCTTATGGATTTATTGTTAAAATTTATTGCCTTTCTAAATATATATTATATATATTATTCTAATATATATAATTTTGAAATTCTCAGTCAGATTTTTTTTGTTGATATCATGTACTCCATATCGTATTTTTTACTTACTCCTTTATTACTTTGTAACTGTAACCCTCGATTTTTATCGTATTTTTAAAATTTTGACACATTTTTAAAAAATATTATTATTAAATGAATTTTTATTTTTTTTATTTTTACTTGAATTATTTCAAACAGTTCTAATTGTAGAATAAACATTTTTTGCCGCTCGAATTTAATTCTGTTGTGTGTAACAAATCTTTATTGCCGCATTTGCAGCGCTTTCCTACTGTTCGTGTTTTTTTGTGTTTTATTAGCAGCTATAATCTCTCGTAAATTAATACTTTTATTATTATTTTTTTTTTAAAGAAGTGATGGGAATTAAAAAAATTGTTTCATCTTCAGTACTTTCATTTACTTTTAAAACAAGCTGTAGTATATTTTCATTTAAATTTTATTATTTGAAGTACATTATCAAGTTTTTGTACGAGATCATTCGTAAATTCAAGGCGCCGTTAAGCTACCTAGCAGCGCGATTCGTAAAACCACCTTTTTGGGGAAAAGGTGACGTATTCGAGTCCCGCGGTATATCAAGTGGAAGAAAAAAACGTATAACAAAATTGGAGAGATTTTTTGAAAGTATTCTTTCAAATCTAATCACAAATCTAATTGAACCGAAATATAATATTTTCACGCTTATTTTTTTAATTTTTTCCCCATTTTCATTTCACTTTTAGGTTAGGTCATGTTTAGAACTGTAACGTAGTTCGTTGACTTCGCCGTGCCGCCCAGTTCTGCGGACTTTTACCGGCGAAGTTCTGACGAACTTCTTGAAAAACATCGATAACAGTGAAAACTTCAACTAGAATTGCCCAACAACTAAGTATTTGCTGAGTATCGTTTAACAATCGAAATGAACATTATTTTTTTAGATTTTTTATGAAATATTTCGGAAATAATTTTTTTATGTATTTTTTTTTTTTTTTTTTTTTTTTGTCTTCAGTCACTTGACTGGTTTGATGCAGCTCTCCAAGATTCCCTATCTAGTGCTAGTCGTTTCATTTCAGTATACCCTCTACATCCTACATCCCTAACAATTTGTTTTACATATTCCAAAAGTGGCCTGCCTACACAATTTTTCCCTTCTACCTGTCCTTCCAAAATTAAAGCGACTATTCCAGGATGCCTTAGTATGTGGCCTATAAGTCTGTCTCTTCTTTTAACTATATTTTTCCAGATGCTTCTTTCTTCATCTATTTGCCACAATACCTCCTCATTTGTCACTTTATCCACCCATCTGATTTTTAACATTCTCCTATAGCACCACATTTCAAAAGCTTCTAACCTTTTCTTCTCAGATACTCCGATTGTCCAAGTTTCACTTCCATATAAAGCGACACTCCAAACATACACTTTCAAAAATCTTTTCCTGACATTTAAATTAATTTTTGATGTAAACAGCTTATATTTCTTACTGAAGGCTCGTTTAGCTTGTGCTATTCGGCATTTTATATCGCTCCTGCTTCGTCCATCTTTAGTAATTCTACTTCCCAAATAACAAAATTCTTCTACCTCCATAATCTTTTCTCCTCCTATTTTCACATTCAGTGGTCCATCTTTGTTATTTCTACTACATTTCATTACTTTTGTTTTGTTCTTGTTTATTTTCATGCGATAGTTCTTGCGTAGGACTTCATCTATGCCGTTCATTGTTTCTTCTAAATCCTTTTTATTCTCGGCTAGAATTACTATATCATCAGCAAATCGTAGCATCTTTATCTTTTCACCTTGTACTGTTACTCCGAATCTAAATTGTTCTTTAACATCATTAACTGCTAGTTCCATGTAAAGATTAAAAAGTAACGGAGATAGAGAACATCCTTGTCGGACTCCCTTTCTTATTATGGCTTCTTTCTTATGTTCTTCAATTGCTACTGTTGCTGTTTGGTTCCTGTACATGTTAGCAATTGTTCTTCTATCTCTGTATTTGAACCCTAATTTTTTTAAAATGCTGAACATTTTATTCCAGTCTACGTTATCGAATGCCTTTTCTAGGTCTATAAACGCCAAGTATGTTGGTTTGTTTTTCTTTAATCTTCCTTCTACTATTAATCTGAGGCCTAAAATTGCTTTTTATGTATATAGCAACATAATTATGGTGAACGCGTCTTCCCAAATCAGCCGATTTGGAAGTCGAGAGTTCCAGCGTTCAAGTCCTAGTAAAGCCGGTTATTTTTACACGGATTTGAATACTAGATCGTGGATATCGGTGTTCTTTGGCGGTCGGGTTTCAATTAACCACACATGTCAGGTACGGTCGAACTGAGAATGTACAAGACTACACTTCATTTACACTCATACATATCATCCTCATTCATCCTCTGAAGTATTATCTAAACGGTAGTTACCGGAGGCTAAACAGGAAAAAGAAAGAAAGTGTGACGAGGTACGCGAGCACCTCGTAGGAGGCTAGACCGATTATCACCATCAACTGGTAACAAACGGGATGTCCCTGGGACGCTGTTTTCGGAGGTGCAGTGGGATGCTCATATAATATCTGCAAACAATCGTCCGATTTTCAATTCAAACGGGGTTTTTGTTAGTAGGTTGAAGGCTAACTTTTGTATGCATCAGTTACACTGTCGATCTAACATATCACGGTTATTCGGAAATGTACGTACGCGTATAAAGTTTGTCATCGCATCACGTGAGAAGCGATAGAACGATTACTTTCAAATTTGCAGGATGCATTCGTGTTATCCCAGGGAAAGTTTTAAACCTTCGACCGAGGCCCTGTCTCCTTGAAGGTTAAGGTAAATATTGATTATTT
Source organism: Lycorma delicatula (assembly GCF_047948215.1). NCBI lineage: Eukaryota > Metazoa > Arthropoda > Insecta > Hemiptera > Fulgoridae > Lycorma > Lycorma delicatula. The sequence continues at coordinate 79,425,654 of NC_134465.1, forward strand.
ATTCTCCCCCAAGGAGGGTTAAGTTGTAAATTAACGACATTCCTTTTTTGGAAAAAAATAATTAATCCTTTTAATTCATTTTTATATTTGTGCTGCTACGGCAAAGAAATAAGTAATGAATTTTTCGTAATTAAAGGTGTATGTACTTTAGTTACCGTAATTATCTTTTGTAATTTAGTTTCTTTTTCAGGTTTCTATAAAGTCTGAACGCTATAATTATTATTTATCAGTATTATTCTCACAACCATGAGGATAACATACAGCGCCGGTCTAGGGAGTGGAGCCCTCTGCGCACATGGGAATGGCGAACGAAGCGAGCTCTGTGGCCACGAGTTAGGCCCCGAGAGGCTTCGAGGAGCTCTTGAGTTAGCTCCGGCATTTGCACGGGCTGACCTGAGCCCCGAGGGTCCAGATTCTGGCTAGACGGTACGTCTAGTTATTAGTATTTTCAGAAAAGAGAGGCTATATTATGTTGCCTTCCATGCGCACACCCCTCTGTTCCAGCCCTCATCACTCTTTATCGTTGTGTGTGCGCGCGCTCTATATCACATAATAAAAGTTAAAGCAAATACTAATAATTTTTATACTATATAATAATAATTAATCTTTACTGATTAACTGCATCTTCTGTTGATGAATATATAAATCTAATATTAGATATTTTTCTGAAAATGTGTTTCTTTTTTATATAACTAAGTATTTAATTTAATTTATTTAATTTAAGTAATTTTGTAGAAAATAATAATTTTCGACTCGATTAGTAACGTTTAATATTACAAATTGTTTTTATCATTAGAAAATTATTTATTGAAATTTTCAAGTTAAAAAAGAAGTTTATTTAGTCTTTGAACAAATTCTGTTGTAAAATGTTTTTATGTTCATGCGAAGGAGTAAATTTCACCTGTAACGTCTTGTTATACTAGTACGTGAATTAATTGAAAGTGTAGTTAGTAAAATTAAATGTAACCTAAGCAGAAGGAAAGTAGACGAAACGGTTAAGGTAGTTGAATCGCTGTATTTTAAGGGGAAAGTGTTTAGTTTATAATTACAGAAATTCTACTTGTGAGATCGCATAATTGTATATATGATTCATCTGTCTTATTAATTTTATTAATATTTTAATTTCTGTAAAATTAACTTTTTTCTTTTTTTTTTGTTTCAGGTAAGTTTACATTTTGTTAGCGGTCATTCTGTAAACGGTTAGTACTTTTAAAAATATGTATGTAGATATAATTTTCATTACAATTATTATTAAACTTTATTTTAATTAAAATGTTATACAGAAACGTGAATTTCTCTTTTTATTATTAATAAACAATAAATGTGAAATTAAATTCTGCAGTTCATTTTTGAGAATGATTTTTTTTTTTTTAATTTCACTACGAAAATCTTTTTTCGATGTTTTTCAAAATTATTGTGATATGATTAGGTCGCGATTTGATAAGGAAAAAATTTCATTTTAACATGTTTCGATTATTCACTTAATCATTATTGCAATGGATTCGTGCATAGTGGTTTCGTTACTTATTTCGTTTCCGATGAATTTGAAATTTAACACGCTTTACACTAAGGGTGCAAAATTGTACAAGTCCTCATCCTATTTTATTACTTAATTTTATTTCTGTTAAAGTACGCATTATATTTAATTTTTTTTTAATAACTTGGCATAACCTCTACGTAAAACGTGTAAATCAAATCCAGATGAATTATCTTAATTATGTTCTCATAATCAGTGTTGTCATAAAGTTTTCATTGTTGGTTTTGTTAAATCTGCAACAATTACTAAAAAAAAAAAAAAATCTGTACAATAGAATTGCAAAAGATTCAGATAATATTTTCATATTTTGATATTACCATTAACGAAAACTTGGATATTTTTATTTGTATTTCTAGAATAATTACGAACAATGGTGGAGTCGATACATTATTAAAAGTAATAGGGGGGCATAAGCGGTGTTTGAGAAATTAGGCAAGTGCGCCTAGATATCAAGTCTATTATCTGACCCCCACTCCCCCGCCTATTAATAGCGCTAATATGACTACAAGTTTGTACAATTTTTACCAAGAAACCCGTAATTAATGTATCCTCTTTTTACCGTGCTATTGGGTGTTGGGAGGTGAAAATCCGCCGAGGAACTGTACGATGTCTTTTTAGCACGAAACATGAAATCGACTGGATACGATTCAACATGGAGCCGTGCCGTGACACGCTATTTTTTATTCCGCTATTTAACAGAACCGTAAAAAATTATATACGCTGTGTATACTCCGCTGACTGTATCTACAAAGGTTTACTACAGTTGATCTTCCGACGGGTGAAATCTTTCGCCTTCAGTTAGTCGTGATTGTACGCCTCCCAGCAGTCGAAAAAAATCGTAGAAGCCTCTTTCTTTCTCTTTTTGAAAGATAAGTCACTTAAAATGTTTAAGTAACATAGAATTATCAAGGAGATGATAAAAGAGGGTTCTACAATTTTCTTCGAATAGGAGGCGTACAAAAACAACGAAGTGGAGGCGGCAGGTTTAACGTATCTGATAACCCTAAGTATAATTTTTTAAAACCGATAGCGAAGCGCGCGGGCACACACACACACACTATAAATCGTTTATTGATGACAAAAATAAATAGTTAATATAGTCTTTTTTCTACCTTTTCCATGAAAATACACTGCTGAGGCAGTATTCTGGCTGCATTTGACTTTGGCGATCGACTTTATTCGATTTCGATAACGCATCCAAAACTACCAAGTTTTATCCAATTTCTATGATGGGGGGATACGACGAATATATTTGGCACAAATATGTATTCCAGTCGACAACTTGTTTGAGCTCGTATAAGGGCACACATATCTAAAGATAAGCTCTTCGCATCGGTCGAAGATAAAACGTACGACAAACGGAATTCGCACGACTCTCTGACCGGTTTC